>NC_083790.1:586307-1046930 GCF_015708825.2 Lethenteron reissneri
TTTCCACTGCTGAACCCAAACTGTGTTCAAGCGAACTGACTAACGCAAAGCACGCCGAGAATGACTATGTCCCCGCCCCTGGCCCTGCTTGGCCCTGAGCCACACTCAGATGCCTTGCGAGACCAGCGCATCACAGTTTGGTTCTGGCTCGGCTCCGAAAAGAGCCAGTGGATAACCACCCGTACCGTGAGGGGCCCCGTGCTGGCTCTCCTCGGATGCATCAGTGGAAAAGAGGTACAAGAGTGTATATTTGGGCCATGGATATAGCCCACAGCTCGAGCCCACAGCTCTAGCCCAGTCTAAACGTGTGTTGAGTTCGAAATCAGGGCTAGACTCAACAGTCTTAGTCCGGTCTAGCCTCGCACCTTGGGCTGCCACCTTTAAGGTAAAAAAAAACCGAGACATATCATGGGAAGAATGTCTTACTTGAGCGGAAGAGGGGGGAACTACATGTAAATGCATTGTCTACAGTGGTGTGTTGTTATTATTACGCTACTGACAACAAATGGGGCTTTTAAATGTCCCGGGAAGGTTTGGAGATTCCCCAGGATAGCAACTGCTTCCTCAACACGGGGACAATCCTGGGAATGCTAGGACAGATGGCAACCCTACTTGCGCTACCGGGGCTAATCAACACTTGTAGCCCGGGCCTGCCTGGAGCTGGGACATTCCAAGCCTCCTTGCGGGATAGTTTGACCTCCTGGCAAGATCAGATAGAGGAATTCTTGTGGGGTCCGGCCAGATGAACCAGGGACTCGGCTGTAAAGCGGTGGGGGGTTGGAGGGCCTAGTTGGGGGGGCCTGGTGACGGCCGGGGGACCCAAGGCAGACTAAAGTGGGGGGCCTATGTGGAATGAAATGGGGGTGACCCAACCAAAACCCCTTTTATCGGGGCATCTCCATGGAAACCGATTCCCTCGCCTGCCCCCCAACACCATTTTGTGCAAAATATGTGGACCAAATTTGTGATAATGCCGCTATTGCGCGCGTGTGTGTATGTGTGTAAGTGGCTGGTTTTGTAAGTGTGTGTGTTAGTACCGGTGGCTGAGGCAAGAGTGAGGTGACATTGCCTCACACCCACCTCACCACACCGTGTAAAGAGTGGCGGGGGGGGGGGCTAATTAATTAGCGCCTTTAATCCGGCTCCCTTAACATAACCCCGCTTTAAAATCGGAAACCTGAACCCTAAATTGGCCGGATGTTTTTACCAGTAACGCTTGTTGAGATACGGAAAGCTTCGTTTGACCCCGGTATCCAACATATTCCCTCAGAAGTGACTGGTATTTCGCGTAAAAAGTTTTAAGGGGGTATGTTTTTGCTTCATGTAGTTTTATTTTCCCGCCAAATTAACCGTCAACCCCTCCCCCCCATCTTTCCGCCTGCATGCGACGCAGCCGCTCTGGTCGGAGATCTTAACTCCTTCCCGTGTTTAATGTCTGGATCCGGTATTACGCGAGTTGCACTGAGACGAGTTGCGCTGGGAGATTAAGACTAATGAGCGCCGCGTTCTTAATTAGTGAGCGTCTCGTCGGCACCTAACACAGTATTGGGGGAAGGGTTCAGGATGTAACGGCTATCCAGCAGTTCTCCTAAGGGGGCATCCATTTTGTTCGTACGCAAAAATCTGTCAAAACTTGACCCCCCCTCCCCTCCCTGTACGCAAACAGACAGTCCACCTCCGGACTATCTAACTCATTTGAAGGCCAATGTAGAACAATTATTATCGAGGCTTCACACCCCCCCCCCCCCGTTTCCTATGCCTACACTGTCAGTAGACCCCCCATACGTAAGCGAACGCATTTGGATTAACCCCCCGTCCCCCTCCATGCGTACGCACGAAATGGATGGCCCCTAACACGGCCATCATCGCGGAGTAAGGAATGATCGATTCCAGTATTTTCGATTGGGTAATGCGGTGCTTCATTGGCTCCGCGTGCCCCCCTTTACAGCCACTGCTCTACTCCCACAACATGAGTGTTTACAAATGGTAGAATCGTTGAGTCGAATCTCGACTCCCCTGTTCGTGACGCCTTACTCCTAAGTCAAATCGCGACCCTGAAAATATTCAGTGTCAACATTCATTCCTGTGTACACCCGTGAGGTTCTATGGACTCGTACCAACTGCGGTAGAAATTATATTTGCACTGCAAGAACGAGCAGTGTTTATGCTTGTTACAGCACCCCTCGCATCCCGTTGGTATCGCCCAGACTAAACCTGCCTTGTCTGCAATGTCGGGCGGTACCAACGGACCGGGAACTTGTGATGGGGGCATAGTGTTGTTGGGGTATTTTCGACAAGTTTGTCGACAGATGTCTGCTGCCTTGTTAAATTATTAAGCGAGCCCTAACCCTCATATCTTCTCCGAACCTTCGCCATTACCCAATCTATTCCTCTATTCCAAGACCCAGCCCCAACCCTCGCCTACAGCCTATCACGAGCCCTTCGCTCAAGTCTGGCCCAAATCTTAGCCAAAACTGTAACTGAGAATCAAAATCTTTGATTATACCGGAGGAATCTGATGAGGTGTGAAGCTCTTTTTCACAGATGTCCCTCCCTAACTCTAGCCGTAAATCTAACCTTTGCTGTAGCCGTATCTCATAACCTCATCCCCTGAACCCTAACGTATGCCTTGACCTAATCCTAGACGTAACCTAACTCATGCATTAACCCTAGATCTATCCTCTAGATCTGTCCCCAATGTGAACTGTAACCTCACCTCTAACCCTTAGCCCTAATCCTGAACGTATGCCTGGCCCCTTCCCCTCAAACCCCCATAACCCTATTCCTAGTGCATGCCTTGTCCCTGACCCGAGCCTTAAATATATCCCTAAATGTAACCTCCGCACCCGAACTCATGCCCTGTGAATCCTAATCTCAAACCCCTAACCCTAGCTCTTGCTCCTATCCATGACTCGTGCACTGACCCTAACCCTAGCTCCAGCCTAACCCTTGACCCGACGCCCGTGCAGTGTGAGTCTGTGCGTGTGGGCACGTGAGGGGAAAAGTTGGATCCCGATGCTGCATTCCGTGCCAAGGTGCGATGGGGCCAAACGCGCAGCAGACGCAGGCCAGCAGTGGCGATGAGACATGGTACAGGGCCCAGTAGGGGAGGGCATGTCTGCCGGCCTCATGGGAGGGCATGTCTGCCGGCCTCATGGGAGGGCATGTCTGCCTGCGCCATGGGAGGGCATGTCTGCCTCATGGGAGGCATGTCAGGTAGAATGAAGTATCTAGTGGTATAGCATTGTGCAGTGGGAGGGCATGTTTGACAAAAAAACTTGAAAGGCCATGTCTGGTGGCAGGGCATGGCCGTCTCGTGGAAGGGTGTATCTGGTAGATGGGCATGCTTGCTACAGGAGATGGCATTTCCTAGATAGGGCATTCAATGCTCGATGGTGCTGCAGGAAGGTGTTCGTGGTCATGTTGGTGATGGTAGATTCGTGGCGATGGTGAGTCAAATTAGCGTGCAACAGCTACCGTTGTTTAACTAGGTGAGCGACCATTGACGCCCGAAGTCCGTGTTGCCAAGTATACCGAGTAAAGTAAGCGACAGAAACCAAAAACGTCTCATTTGTTTAGGCGAAGTTCACTGTCGCGGCTCTTATCGTAACCTTAATGGTTCGATGAAGTTCCTCCTAATAAATCTCATGAGCTGTCACTTTCACCTGGGGGGGGGACGACGACGATCCCTCTTCGTGTAGATGCCATTGTAAGTTCGACGAGTCCTCAAGTGTCACATTCGGTGCGATCTTCATCATCCCGTCTCTACCCGGATGGGGCCTCGCTATCTCATGGAAAGGGTTCACGCAAAGCTACTAAACAGTCCTCCGGTGGTCACAGAAAGTCTGTAACGGTGTCCACCCCCCCCCCCCCCCCCCCCCAGTGAAGTTTTTTGTGAAAGTCAGGATATTGTGTCTGGTTTAACAATCTGCCCTCATGATGCGGGCACTGGGCGAGGCTACCTGGGCAGGGGACGGTCGGAGGCCGCTCCCCGCGCGCGGTGCTAGTGGCTGAGTGGGCGTGGCGATGTGGAAATAGGCGGGGCAGGCAGAGGGAGGAGTTGCCCGCTCACGACCACGTGTTCTCGTTGAGCCTCCCAGGCATGTGGTCGCTTCAGGTTCACCCTCACCTCATCCTCTCCACCGATGTTTTGAATTGCCTGCATTCGTTTGTTGTTTTTCTTTCTCTAATAACCGTTCACTAGCATTAGCATACCATTTGCATATCATCATGATCAGCCGTCTGTCCACTGCTGGATGAAGGCCTCCCCACGTCATCGCCATCCCTCACGGTCTCGCCATGCAACAATCTGCATCACCACGGCGGCCGCGCTCTTTGGTTGCCACTCCGCTGTGAGTCTCGACCACGGCCACCAACCCTCCTCGCCATGATGCGTTCTGCCAAAGCCAACTCACTTCTCCTGCCAGTCATTGTGATGTCTCTAACTTATCATCATCATGGTATATCCATTGCTGAATGTGATGACGATGATGGTATCTCTAGCCCGCGTGTGTTCTCTAATCCACGTGCTCCTCTTCCTGATTCTCAGTGCAAATCCAAGCATGCGTCTGTCCATGCTGCTTTGCGCACTTTTCAACTTTTGTTCCATTTCGTATGAAACAAATTTGCGAAACATTTAAACTAAACATCTGAATACAAAAAACATATTAAATGGGAAAATAAGGAGATAAACGTGGAATGTATATTTTATTAATTTATGGGGTGGGAGGTTTAGGTGTGTGGTGTATGGGGGAAGGGTGGGTTGTGTTGTAATTGTTTTTCCTCGTTTGGTCTGTGAGCCCCCGCGTGTCGTGCCAGGTTCGAGTGTTGCCAAGTCCCTTACTTCGCACGCACTGCTGCTCTTTGTACATTTATATCAGCCGGCTCGTGACGCACGGGTTACGATTTCGCGCCCGGCATGGGGAGGGGTGGGTGGATCAGGGAGTGATAGAATGGTTGATGGATTAGTATGGGAGCGGAGGATGGTGAGTGGATCAGGGTGAGACAGACAGAGTTATGGGACCAGAGAATGACGGGAGAGATTTGTGTATCAAAGACACATGGTAAAGGTTGGTGTGGATGAAAGTGGTATGGGAGGGGTTGGTGGATTAGACATGGGAGGAGCATGAATCAAAATTTTATTAGATGAGTGAATCAGTGTAGGGTAGCCGAGTTGGTGGATCAAAATATAACTGGAGGAGTGTGTTGATTGGGATTATATGGGATCGGAAGGAGTAGTGGACAGGAAGAGGAGGAGGTTGGTGGATGAGTATGGGATGAGAGAAGGTTGAGTGGATCACCGTGAGATGGAAGGAGTTGTTAGATCAGAGAAGGATGGGGAATGTTGTGGGATGATGGTGGCATGGAAGGGGTTGGTGGATCAAAGAGGGTTGGTAAGGGTTGGTGGTTGATAGTGGGATGGGAGAGGGATGAATTTATCAAGGAAAGATGAGAGTGGTTGGTGGGCCAGGTTGGGATGGGAGGTGTGTCTGAATGACGAGATGGAGAGGAAGCAATAGAGGATCAGGTAAGGTCAAGAGGGGTTGGGATATCGGCGAAGGATGGGAGGCGTGGGGGTAGTCATTAATGGTGGGATGGGAATGGTTGGTGGATCAATGGGGGATAGGAAGAGAGTGGGTGAATCAAGGGTTGGTAGATCAAGGTGAGCTGGGAGAGGGTCCGGTTTTGTTTCTTAAGTCGTTAACTTTTTACTCCGCAACCTTAAGAACAGGAGAAGCGAGTTTTGTATGGATACAAACAGTGACAACATAATTAGTCATGAAATTACCGGGGTCTCTTGAAACCGTGGTGACTTTACAAATGTATAAGTCTCGAGAAATATTTATTTAACGTTTAAAACGTGTGGTGAAACACTTAAAAGATGAATGCTTAATAAAATGTGATTAACAGACTCGAGTGTTAGTCAATTCCATAACAAGCTCATCGCTATACAGTGCATTGTGGGAAATCACGTGACACGTTTGCTACATCAGCTGTCATCATCGCCATCTGCCTAATTTTATCTACACTTTAATGATTTTTGAAAATTATACTGCGGTGGCAGCGGTATATAAGCGCAAATAATAAAAACAAATTCATCGATAAGTGCCCCTCATATTAAATATATATGTAACAGGCAACACTCCCAGCAATGGCCACTCTTCCTCTGTGCTATGAACAAATCCATTGGCCGAGACATCCCTCGTAAATACGATAATCTCTCGCTCTGTCCCTGCTTCCCTCTATGCCCCATCTCGTTTCCAATATTTCTCCCTCCTTGCAACCCTCCCCTGGAATCAACTGACCCTGTACATTGACCAGGTCCCCTCTTTAACCTCCTTCAGTTCCTCTCTAAAAGCCTCAGCTCTTCTACATCGCCCATTCCCTTCCTCTTCCCTCCCCTCGCCCCTCCACTCCGTCCCTCTCCTGCCCTTGTGTCCCCCATGTGCCCTCTGTTACGGTCACTCATTTCTCGTCCGTTGCACTGCCCTTGCCATCTGAATCACTCGGTTTTTGTTACCGCTTCTAAGCTATGTAAAACTTCGTCACCATCGTCTTCATCGGCATCTGTCTCATCATCATTCATCGTAATCATCGTCGCAATCACCTGTCTCATCATTACTGTAATTGCTATCAATCATCTGTCTCCAATTAACACTTAACTATTATACCTTCACTAGTGCTGTTTTTTGCTGGCCACTTGGCGTTTCGAGCCGTTGAGTCTGTACTCTGCAGTGTATTAAAAACACTCGTCTCAATCATCTGCGTTATCATCGTCACCTATTATCATCATAACGCTCACTTTCAATAGGTTCTTGCATAATGTGTTTGCATAATGTGTTTGAGTAATGCCTCTTAAATTAGCAGACAACCCCCTCTGTCCCATATCTGTCCCTTCACAAGCTCAACTTATGTTTTACACGTCCCATCAGCTCTCTACGGCCTCCCGGGAGTGCACGATTGCAGCAGCATTGGTTCAAAACGAGCAAAACTCTGCACCGGGTTCCAAATTCAGTGTCTCAGCAGCAGTCGGGCTCGCTTGGATCGACGCTGCTGAAGCGCCAGAGGTTTATCGGCAAGGATCCTCTTATGATCGCAGCGTCATTGCCAGGGGAAATCTCAGCACATACTGGGACAACACACAACCCTATAGCTTCACAAGTAGGCTGTTATCAACCTATACTCTTTGGTTCTTTCTGTAAAGTCACGTAGGTATATTATTTATATTATCTTATTGTTTTAATAGAACCAAAGAGTATGGATTCCTGCAGTCACGAAAGCTTCAAATCAAGATTGTTATCAACCTACTTTATGTACTGCCTCCTTCCACCAATAATCTCTATTACAGACACTTCTCATTCGAAATTTGAAACGTGGCCCACAAATTGCTTAATTGGGAAAGAAACCAAATCGTCACATCGCAAATCTACTGGCAGACGAATGTCCCATTTGTAGGTCGGTGCTGGATTGCAGCGGTGCATTGTGATGGTTGAGCTGAGCGTGTGATGTCAGACACGTTGAGGTGGACTTTATTGCAGGATACTGTGAGAATAGAGCTGGTGCTGACTGCGAAATGTGTTGCGATCCTAACCAATTCCAGTACCCGCCATTCGCCACTAAGTGATGGTGATCTCACCACGGTGCCTGTGCGAGGCGAGGTGCACTTTGAGGCCACGTGAAGTGTCGAAGGCTCACGTACAAGAGGTCATGGGACAGACCTAGGTGCCATGGGTTGAACAGGAGATTACTAAAAATCCTAACCTTGACTTTCAACGAAACGAGCACGTCCCCTGCCATCTCCGCGGGATCCACCACCCCTAACCCCTTCTTCCCGGCGCCTTCACGGCCTCTCGATGAAGCGCATGTGGAAGGGCTTGGGTTTGAGGATGACGGTGAGCTCCCCGTCCAGGTCCGGCAGGCCCCCCCCCGGGCCCCCCTCGGCCTCGAACCGGAAGTCGCGGATGAGCAGCGCGAGCAGGATGTAGAGTTCGGCTCGCGCCAGGGAGGCCCCCAGGCAGGCCCGGGAGCCCGCGCCAAACGGAAGGAGGCTCCCCACGGGGCGGCGCTCGGCGGACGGGTCACCGTGGAGGTGACGCTCTGTTGGGAGAGGTGGGTGGGCAGAGTGGGGAGGTGGAGTAGAAGGTGGCAAAAGGAGAGGCGGGGAGATAAGGTCGGAGAATGGAGGGTGGGAGAATGGATGGGTAGATGGGGGGGGCGAAGATGGCAGGGGGAGAGAGGAGTGGGGATGCGGGGTAGGAGATACGTTGAGGAAGAAGAGAGGAGGAAGAGAAGGGAGCGTTCCTGGGAGGAGGGACGTAAGGGGGGAGAATGCGGGAGGAGAACAGAGAGGAGTGGAGTAGGAGGGTAGAGGGTGAGGATGGGTGGATGGGGAGAGAGGGGAGAATGGACGGAGAGAAACCCACCTGCAGAGTCGACTAATCAACCAACCACTCAATCACTGAACGACTCAGCCAACCACTCGTCTAACCACTCCACCAATCTACTCCCCCCACACCACCCATGCCAGGGCCTGGTGTTTGGAAAATCTGCTGAGATTGGCTGCGTCTCCAGGTGAGACGAGTGGAACATCGTCGCCTCCAGGTGAAGTGACATCTAAACGTCGCGGGGGGTAGGAATTCTCGTCGGCAGGTCTGGGTGGGTGGGGAGGTTGGGATGTGAGGGGAGGGGGCGAAGTGGGTGGGCGTGACCTGGTTTGGAGAAGGCGTGGTCACGTGGGGGCTGGGCGTGGCCTCGCCTCACCTGGCTGGAAGCGCTCCGGGTGGCTCCATTTGTCCGGGTCGTGCTGCGCGGCCCACAGGTTGGGGATGACCGTGGTGCCCCGCGGCAGCTGGTACCCCCCGACACTGCACGGAGGTCAAAGTCAAGAGGTCCAGATCAAGGTCACTGTCGTGAGCCCCACCGCCTTCCCCTGACCCCCCATCGATCCCTGAGTGTTGTTTTGCAACACAGCACGGCAGTGATGTTCGCGAGTGCCTATTAGAACTCGTGTGTCACGTGGTGCGGGGTGATACCTGCAGTCGCGCGTGGTGTGGCGCGTGGTGAGTCACGTGGTGTCACGCGTGGTGTGGTGCGTGGTGAGGTGCGTGGTGAGGTGACGTGGTGTCACGCGTGGTGTGAGGGGCGTGGTGAGGTGCGTGGTGAGGGGCGTGGTGAGGTGCGTGGTGAGTCACCTGGTGTCACGCGTGGTGAGGTGCGGGATGCCGAGTGGCGCCACGGGCCGTGTGCGCAGAACCTCGGTGATGGTCGCGCGCAGCAGCGGCGTGGCGAAGCGGTCAGCGTAGAGCGGGGCGCGCGCCCGGCCCACGGCCCCCAGCAGCTCGGCGTGCAGGCGCTCCTGCAGCTGCGGGGCGCGGTGGGGGGGGGGGGGGGGGGAGCGGTGGCGCGGTGGTTAGCGCATTGCACTTCGGACCCGGCGATTCGATTTAGATTCCCTCGGCTCACAGCCAACACCAGTGACGATTATCTGAACCTGTCTTGGGCCTCCCGTAAGTCGACTCAGCCTCAAATGGGTGCCTGAGGCGTTAATTAAACATCAGCACCTGGGAGACAAAGGCGGCCGGCCGTGGTGTTGGCCACCCACGGCCTCGTGTGCCGTGCCGGCCTTCATAGGTGCAGCTAGCTAACAGCACTTGCCCCGACAGTCTGTTTCAGGTCACACGGGGGATCTTTGTCTTTGGTGACAAGTGGTGACGGCGACGAAGATTGTCGCGATGGCGTGGTTGATAATGAGGATGCTGATGGTGGCGATGATGATGATGGTAGTGTCGCCGACACTGCCGCTACTGATGCTAATGCTGTTGCTGCTACCAGCACTACTGCTGCTGCTGATAATGCCATCTGTTACGATGATGATCATCAAGTCATTGATGATGATTCAGAGATTGATCACGATGCTGATGCGGTTCCAGCTCGGTGCAAATGGTCATCATGATGCAACCGCGACTGTTGCTGCTGGTCATCACCGCCACCTGGGGGTCGTGCATGAGGAACGCGATCGCCCACACCAGCGTGATGGCCGTCGTCTCAGAGCCTCCGACCAGCAAGTCCACCAGCACCATGTGCAGGTGCTGCTCTGTGAGCGAGCCCTGCTCCACCTGCTCCGTCTCCTCCTCGTCGTCCCCCGCCTCCTCCTTCCGCTCCACCTCCCCCTCCTCGTCCTCCTCTTCCCCCCTCTCCCCCCCGCCCCCCGTCTCCCCCGCCCCCTCCCCTTGGCCTTCTTGCTTCAGGAACCGCAGCATGGAGGTGGTGATGTCCTCAGTCCCGGCGCGCGCGCCTCCCTTCTGTGGGGGGGGGGGGGGGGCAGAGTGAGGACGGCGGTGGGGGTGGGGGGATGTGATGGCATGTATGTAAGGGGGATGGCGTGAGTGAATATGATGGTGAGTATGATGGTGTATTGATGAGCGTGATGACGTGAGTGATGGTGCATTGGGGAGTATGATGGCGTGAGTAAGATGGTGAGGTGATGGTGCATTGGTGAGTGTGATGGCGTGAGTGTGATGGTGAGGTGATGGTGCATTGGTGAGTATGATGGCGTGAGTGTGATGGTGAGGTGATGGTGCATTGGTGAGTATGATGGCGTGAGTGAGATGGTGAGGTGATGGTGCATTGGTGGGTATGATGGCGTGAGTGTGATGGTGAGGTGATGGTGCATTGGTGAGTATAGTGGCGTGAGTGGATTGGTGAGCGAAGTTGCTTTCAAACCTTGTGCGCCTCGAGGTGCCCGGCAACCACGTGATCGCGTCTCTCTACGGCCTCGAGGAAGCGAGTCCACGTGGCGCTGGGGAACCTCTACACGAGCGCGGGGTGGGGGAGGGCGGTGAGTAGGGTGAGTGGCTGGACCCATCGTGGTGAGTGTCTCTGCAGGTCTATGCGGTTCGTGTGATGGTCACGATGTCTTCTCGTCAGCTCCCACGGTGCAAATCGCAGCCTCCGACTCCTATTATCCACTCCATATCTCTGCTGTCGAAGAAGGGCCATCGCCCGAAACGTCGCCTATTACATATCTATATAGTTTTCCTTTTAAGACCACGAAGCGTTATTGATGCATGTGTTGAGTGTTGTTGTTTTTGTGTCTGGGTGAGTAATGGTTCTGATTCTCTGTCTGAGTTCCCCCTGGATCTGGTTCTGACTTGAGTCATGGCGCCGGGTCGAGTTCGTGCTGGTCCCGATTCGCACGGTTGACTACGTACGATGCGAAAGAAGCTCAGCACGCATAGTCCAACATCGCACGTGGTGATGATGCATGTTAGTCATGGGTCTGGTCCAGTGTTAGTCTTGGTTTTGTTTGTAGTCCCATGTTAGTCCTGGTTCTGAGTCTGTATACAAGTCGTGGTTGTGGTCCAGGTTAGTCGTGCTGTAGTTCCTCGTCCTTCGTTAGTCCTGGGTCCCTGTTCTACGTCAGTCCTGCTTCTCGTGCCACGTGAGTACTGGTGTGTGGCTCGAGTCCCGCGTTGTCCGTCGTTCCGGTTCGCACCCGGAGCCAGGGTAGGTGGTCGCGCGCCATGATGGTGGAGGAGCCCCAGAGGTGCACCAACTCGTCCAGACTCTCGCGGAGTCTGCGGAACTCGGGGTCCTGCTCTGCGTACTGACACGCCGAGAACGCCCCACCACCACACGTACACAACTCCGCACAGACGGATTCAAGAACGCACTCACGTGCCGTCTGTCATAGGCAGTCGGTCACAGAGGCAAGGAAGAGGATGGAGGGTGGGTCGTGAGCTTGGACTTGAGCAGTCGACAGCACGGGCCACTGGGGGAAGGAAGTTCCAGACCGAGGAGAAGGAGCGACCTGCCACTGAGCGATGGCGAACTCGAGAGCGGAGAGAGCGTGGAGAGGAGTGGAGTGAGATGAGAGGGAAGAGGTAGGAGAGTGCGTGGAGGGGGGAAGAGTGAGATGAGAGGCTTTTGCATGATATTTGTTGCTATGTTTAATATGTTATATGTTTGGTATATCCGCATTTACCGGTGTCACATGAAGCCATCTAATCAGGGGTACGGAGCAGTGGGTGGCGGGGAGCGAAAGAGGGGGGCGCGCGTGGGGTGGGGGGCCGTACCCTGACGCCGAAGCTGAGTGTGCACACGATGTTGCTCGTGTGCGTCGACAGGATTGGCATGGGGTCCACGGGGCGGCCCCCGTGACCTCGGAGTACCTGACGGGGGGGGCGGGGGGGGGTCTAATTAAGTTGAGATAATCATCGCTGCGCGACGTCACGTGTGACACACGCACACGCGTTATAATTAGCGATGTAATGCAAGTACAACGTGTTTACCAATCATCTGGCACGCGTAGCGTGTCACAAACTCAGGCACGACGTGGGAAATGGGTAAATGTGGGCAGGTGGACGGAGGGGGGGAGGGGTCAGCGGGGGGCTAGAGTTCGAGCAATCGCTGCCCCCCCCCCATTCTCCCAGCGCCATCAGCCCCCCACCCCCCTCCCCGCTCACGTGACACAGGCAGGCCCCCTCGCTCGCGATGACCGCGTGGGTGGTGTCCGCGCTGCGACCCCGGAGCCCCGCGCGCGCCATGCGGCTCTGCAGGCGCCACGCGGGCGTGAAGTCGCCCAGGGAGAGGTCGCGGCCCCCGAACGAGATGGCGCAGCCTGGGGGTGGGGTGGGGGTAGAAAGAAGACCTCGGATAGGAGAGACGGTGTCGGTTTGAGTGGAGCTCTGTGTGATGGAGTCGTGGGCCCTGCTACTGACACGCTGGGGGTTTGTTGTGAGATGTTTGCCAGCAATGAATCACGAACATTTATGCAGTGTTTGTGTTTATCGCTACAGAAGCGTGCATGGTCATTTCTGACCATTACGTGCACGGTTATAATCATAAAATCCTGCTCGATTCTTTTTAAACGTAACCGGTTTTGCTGAAAATAAATAAAAACCATGAATCGGGCGCATTTGCCCACGTGACAGCTCGATTCGTTCGGCTGCGTCGGGTGGTGGAGGGCGCACGGCACGAATGGTTGCCATCGCACCCGCACATGTTTGACCCAAACAGAAACCAATTGTGAATCATCTCGTGTTGGTCGCTAAACCATCCGTACGAGATGACACACGCATGAGTGTGAGTGTCGAGTTGATTTTATTTGTTAGGCGGAAGACGACGACGACGACGGTCATGCCGCTTGCACTAGCCACGTTGTGTTTACACGGGAGGTCCGTGGCGATGCGTGAGCACAGCAACGGCACAATAAAGACACGGACATGCGAGAGAACTCGTAGAGCAGGGTCCGAGAGGGATGTTGCGCAATCAAGGGGCGCGTGCGGGCTGGGGGTGGGGGGTCAGCGGAGTTGAGGCGGGTTCCGGGTGTCGATGTGAGGCGCGGGGGAGATATTTTCCGGAGCCCCGCCCCGGGCTGTATCGAGTACCCGTGTACGTCTGGGGACGGCCCGCGAAGTCGGCGCTCTTCTTGATGAGAGCCTCACGCAGCACCTCGGCCGAGTTGAGCACCACCATCTCTACTCGCGCCACACAGACAAAGATCTCCCGTATAGCCTCCACACACACACACTTTTGGGACAAATGCTGTTCGGGAGTACCGCCTTTGATGGCCGGCACGGAACACGACGGGGTGGATGGCCAGCACCACGCCCGGCCGCCTTTGTCTCCCCAGTGGCGATTATTACACACCGCACCAGGTACTGTACTGATTTAAGGCTGAATCGACCTAGGGGAGGCCCAGGATCGATTCAGATAGCGGTCTCTGGTGTTGGTGGCCGTGAGCGGGAATTGAACTCGGATTGCCGGGTTCGTAGCGCAGCGCGCTAACCACTGCGCTGCCGCTTCCCTGCACCACAGACCAAGATCTCCCGTCGGGCCTGTTGGCGAGGTCTGTCTGCGAGCACCTCCGAAGGCCGGCACGGCTCACGAGGAGGTGGGTGGCCAGCATCACGCCCGACCGCCTGTGTCTCCCCAGTGGCGATGTTTACACACCGCACTAGGCGCTCATTTGAGGCTGATTCGACCTAGGGGAGGACCAGAACCACTTCAGACGATAGTCAATGCTGTCGGTGGCCCTGTGCGGAAATCGAACTCGGATCGCCGGGTTCGTAGCGGGGCGCCCTAAACCGCTGCGCTACCGTTGCCCACATCATCAACAATAACAACTAAGTGGCGGTGACGTCACCACGGCGCTTGTGCCAGGCTAGGTGCACGTTGATGCCACGTGATGTCTAATGCCCGCTGGCAGGAGGTCACGGAGCAGACCCAGCAGGTGCCACGGGTCGACTGACATCACCACCGTCACCACCACCACCAGCATCGCCAACTACCACTCCCAGCCCCCACGACGAGCAGCCGCGGGCAGCGTCACCGTGGGCCCCGAGGCGCAGGCTGTACACGGGGCCGTGGCGGCGCGCGAGCTGCGCCAGGTGCCGGTGGCGGTCCGTGCGGAACAGCTCGGCGACGTTTCCCAGCAGGGGGACCCCCCGGGGTCCGGGCACCCCCAGGGAGCGGCGCCCCGAGGCCCCGCGTCCCCCCGAGTTGAGCAGCAGCAGCAGCACGAGCAGCAGGAGGAGCAGCAGGATCAAGGCGCTCCACGTGAGCTCCATGCTGACGATGGCGACCAGGGGGAGGAGGAGGGGGTGCAGGAGTTGGCGATTCTGCTGATGACATTCGGAGGTTATTTGGTAGTGGTGGTGATGGTGGTTGTGCCGCCTGATCCCTCTCCGGGCACCGCGCCCGTATCACCGTGGTCACGCAGAGCCCGCGGGCACTCCGCCTGGGTCAGCGTGACCCAGGCGGAGTGAGGCGGAGGGTCAGGCGTGGGGTCATTTGCGGACGTTGTTTATGAATGAGCGGATCGCAAGTCACGGGGGGGGGGGGGGTGTGTGAGTTTGTGTGAGAGTGTGTGAGTTTGTGTGAGAGTGTGTGTGTGTGTGTGCGAGTGTGTGAGTGTGCGTGTGAGTATGTGTGAGTCATATAGCCCGCATGCCCAGCCACCGCATGCCTCAACAGCTTTTGATCGGCTGGATTGACGGGGCTTAAACGGGCGCAGCACGGGCTAGAGAAGAGATGGAGTGATGTGGTACAGGAGGACGTGGTGCTGAGTAGACTTGCCGATGACTGGTACCAGCGGTGTCAAGATCGGCCTCTGTGGAGGAGGCTCGTGACGGACGCTACTGGGCAGTTGGAGGCATTCGCCCTCCAGCAACAACGGAGGGCGGAGGAGCGACGCTCACAACAACGAGCGGAGCACCGGGTGGCTAAAGCACAGCAAGTTGGCACAGTAGGGGGCACAGGTGGTGCATCAGCCAGTCATCTCGGTCATCTCAGTCAGTCGACCCGTGGCACCTGGGTCTGCCCCTTAACCTCCTGCCAGCGGGCGTTCGACACTTCACGTGGCCTCAAGGTGCACATAGCCTGGCACAAGCGTTGTGGTGACGTCACCGCCACTTAGTGGCGAATGGCGGTTGTTGTTGTGTTATCTTTGTTGTGTGCGTGTGTTTGCGTAACACGAGAGAACAGAGGGACAGAGATACACAAGCACCCTACGAG
The DNA here is from genome assembly GCF_015708825.2 of Lethenteron reissneri. Taxonomy (NCBI): domain Eukaryota; kingdom Metazoa; phylum Chordata; class Hyperoartia; order Petromyzontiformes; family Petromyzontidae; genus Lethenteron; species Lethenteron reissneri. The sequence continues at coordinate 601,824 of NC_083790.1, forward strand.
ACAGAGACAGCCAGACATAGACACACAGACACCGACAAAGGGAGACTGACAGACACGCAGGCACGCACACAGGCGGGAACAGAGAGATGCACAAGGGGGGTGGGGGAGTAGGGAGACGCAGTTACAGAGATGAGAGACGGGAGAGAGAGAGAGAGCGCCCCTGTAGAACTCTCCACTTAGCGCCGTGTTCTCTCAGTCAATGCCCTCGCGTCATGCCCCCCCCCCAGTGCCAGTAACGCTGACGTGCAGAGTCATGCGCCCTGCCCCCCTACTAGGGGTGGGGAGGGGGTGCAGGCACGACGTTTGTGCAACTCTCCGGACTTGTTACACCACGCGCGCATCCACACGCGGGGAGCTGCAGAGCGATGGGCGGTGATCTTCTTATCCGACACAATCTCTCTCTCCCTCGCTATTGCCCCTCGCATTTCGTTCTGAAGCCGAACTTGGGGGGTGGGGTGCGTTTTGGGAGATGTTCCCAAGGAACATCTCCCAATTGTAGCCGTCCTCGAACAGAGGGCGACAGCAGCAGGAGCCGCGATGCAGCGGAGCGACTGCCCCAGGCTCGGTGCGCCTCCTCCACCTCCTCCTCCACCTCTTCCTCCTCCACCTCTTCCTCCTCCTCCACCTCCTCCACCACCTCCTCCACCACCTCCTCCTTCACCTCCACCTCCTCCTCCACTTCTTCCACCTCCTCCTCCACCTCCTCCCGCTGCTGCTGCCGCTGCTCCGTGTCTCGCGCGGCTCAACTCTCACGCGAGCAGCAGCAGCAGCGACATCGGTGAACCGAGTAATTCGCCTGCCGCTGAGTGCGACGCTGCGGCCGAGATGAAAGCGGGCGGGTCGCTCGCGCTGGCCGGTCGCAGGCCGCGTTGGGGCGTCGTGCGTTGAAAGCAGAGGCGGGGCGCGCAGTGGTCGTGAGAATGACATTGACCGCGTGTGGAGGTTCGTGAGTGCGCGCGCGCGTGTGGGGAGCGGTAATGTCGTGGACAGCGCGCTGCGCTGCCAACCCGGTGACCCGTGTTCGATTCGTACTCACTCCCAACACCAGTGACATTATTTAAATCGGTCCTCGCCATCCCCTAGGTCGACTCAGCATTAAATTAGTACCTGGTACGGTGTGAAAAACATTGGCACTGGGGAGACAAAGGCGGCCGGGCGTGATGCTGGCCACCCACCCCGTCGTGTGCGCGCCGTTCGGGATGTAGTGAACACTGGCCCCATTGTTCTAATGGCCTCGCCAGAAGATCAAATTGACACAGCGACGTCTGAGATCGCAGGTCCAGCGCGCTCGCCATTACACTCTGACAGCTCCAAGTGAGTGAAGGTGAGTGTAGATGGGTGTAGGTGAGTGTAGGTGGGTGTAGGTGAGTGTAGATGGGTGTAGGTGAGTGTAGATGGGTGTAGGTGAGTGTAGGTGAGTGTAGGCGCGTGTGTGTGTGAACAGCACTTGCCCCAACAGTCAGTTAGGCTACACGGTGCATCTTTGTCTTGTGTGTGTGTTTGGGACCTCACCTTTCTGCGCGTGGGTCCCTGGGTCCCTGAGTCGCGGTGTCGCCGTGGGTCTGGTGTCGGAGACCCCTGCGGCGCGTCGCGTCTGGCCGCTGTGCGCGCTTGTTTGTTTGGGTCGCATCCTGGTGTCGGGAAGTCGTGACGGGAACAGGCGGGGACCCCGAGGTGGGAGGGAGGGATGAGGGGAGGGGGTGGCGAATGGGAAGCGGGGGGGTGAAGTCCCCGCCAGGGTCTCAGGGGTTACGATGGCAAAGGGGCGGGGAGGGCGGGGCTGGAGAGCCCGATAAGGGAGGGTGGGGCGCGTGGGTGGCGAGTGGTGGGGGTTTGGGGGATGATGAAATGGAGGGCGGGGGTGGGGGGATGAGGGGGAGGGAGGGGAGTTGATGGTGAAAGGGGGTGGGGGTTGAGACCCCCCCCCCCCGAGAGCGAGCGGTGAGGGATAGGGGGGGGGGCACAGAGCGGCGCGGTTTGTCGGGGTGGAGCTGATAAGAAGGGGGGGGGGGGTAGAGGTCACGCGCGTCTTGAGCAACTCTGGGGGGGGGGGGGGGGTGACGTCACCCAGGTGCTTGCTCACTCGCCCCCTCACGCCGGGGGCGTCCCCCCGCGCTTTGCTGATTTGCGCTCAGCGAGACGGAGATGGTGAGGGAGGGGGGGCGGGAGGGGTGGGAGTGAGGGGGTCAGCGATGGGGGAGGGAGGGGCACGGGGGGAGTTCACGTGCACGAGGGGTCCCGGGGATGAGAGGTGGGTGGGGGGGGGGCTTAGAGAGGGGGGAGAGGGATGGGACGAGAGGGAAGACAAAAACGCGTGGGGGAGGGCAGGTGAGAGAAGGGTGGGAGAGAAGAAAGGGGGGTAGGTGCAGGGAGAGAGAAAGATGGGTGAAGTTGAGAGGGAAAGTGGTAGGGAGTGGAAACGGGGGGAGGGAGGGGGGCAGAGACGACCAAGAAGGGGAGAGAGGACGTGGGGGGTGGGTGCATGTGAGGAGGACGTGGGGGGGGGGGGGTCGTGAGAGAGTAGCGAGAGGGGGGGGGGGAGGCGCCTGGCACCCGACAGTGAGAACCCCGCTCGCCGCCATTCTCAGCCACAGGGAGAAGAATCGGGAGATGGGGGGCGGGGGAGCGGAAGGGAGAGGGGATGAGCCCCCATTAAGGGGGTTCCGCTGGGTGGGGGTTCGGGGGTGCAGGGATCTGGGGTATCGATTGAGGGACCGGTGACCGGGGTCCAGGGACTGGAATGCGGGGGGTTTGGATCCCGGGGTAGGGGTCAGGAGGTGGGGACTGGGGTCTTGGGGACCTTGTTGGGGGTCCGTGGAGATCCTGGGGCTCTGGGGGTTTATTTCAGGCGACTCGGAGTCACCTGTGGAGACGAAGGCTGAGCCGGGGCTGCCGTGAGGCGAGAGAATGATGGAGACGCCACGACGCCTCTCTCGGGCGCAGGGCTTCGGTGGAGCCCCGTGGGACCCCCCCCCCCCAGCGGCAGCTCGTCCCTGCCGTGGGACGATGAAGGTGTCCTGTAGATGTGGCAACGACCGATCAATGGGGTCACGACCCCCAATCAAGAGGTCACAGCGCCAGCCCAATGGGTCATGGACGTGCAGGTCCGGTGAGTGGCCGTGATGATGACGACGACGACGATTCCACTTGTTTAGCGAGGAGAGCCTCACTGAGTCTCGTGACTTTCTCACGAGGCTCCTGCCAAGTTATCGCAGGAGGGGGGCGATATCGCTGCTGCTGCTGCTACTGCTGCTGTGTGATCCCGACTGAGTGATTTTTGTCACATTTGTGGAGGTTTTGTTTTTGTCCAACACCGGTGACATCGCATGCAGGGGTGTTCTCGCTCTGGCTGGAAACCAGAGGTCCTGGAGGAAGCGCAGGCAGACCAAGGGGAGAGAGAGAACGTGCAGACTGCACACAGAGAGGCGCCCGACTCAGCCTCTCTGCTTGCTGCGAGGCACTGTTGTTTTTATTGCACCACCAGCCTGCCGGTCACATGTTGCTGCTGCTGCTGAACTTGATGGTGCTGATGGTGCTGCTGATCGTGATGAGAGATTCCCTCGACCAGTCGCGATCCACGTGACACGAATCATCGCGCACTGCCGGGGGCAGGGCGAGGGCGTGGGTGAGGGGGGGTTAGGGGGGAGTGGGGACGGCAGAGAGAGAGGACAACGGTGGCCGATGTTTAGAGAAACGCCGGACAACAACAACAACAACGCGTAGCGGTACAACCCGTATTCAACCCAGTGCCAATCCACTGCTGGATGAGTCAAGACATCTCCACGGCCCGTGTTGCTCATCGGTGTTGTTTGAGCATACTTCACCACGCTGGTCAATGCAGGCCACATGTTTTTGCCCGACCTTTTGGAAAATGCCCATCTCTCTGCTGTTTATGAAGAAGGGCCGTTGTCCGAAACGTCGCCTATTTTGTTTGTTTCATTTATTGTAGAGCTCCCCCCCCCCGCTGTAGTTGAGAAACGCGTTGAGTGGTTGTTGTTGACGTTTGATTGTGCACCATTGCCAACGCAGCATCACAACAACAACAACGTCTGGATCAATGACAAACATCACGTACAAAATTACGCTTCAGAGCTTTTGTCAATCCACTGCTGGATGAAGGCCTCCCCGCGCCAATGTGGATCGTGGGGGTCTATATGACCATACTTCACCACGCTGGTCAGTGCCAGTTGGGGACGGCGAGAGGAGCGTAGAAGTTCAGTACAAAAATGGATCTGTTGCTGCGGACGCGACGGCAGCGGCGCTGTCACCGCTAAGTGGAGCCTCCCTGGAAAAGTAAATTGCTTGATTATTGTGGTAATTAGCGGAGCGGTGGGAATGCGGCGGGGGGGGGGGGAGTAAGCAGTGGCCAGTCTCTGGGAGTGGCAGTGATGATGGTGGTGTAGATTCGCTGATGATGATGCTGCTGCTGCTGGGCTATAGAGGACGGGGCTGATGATGATGTAAGGAGAGAAAATGTTTGGCAGGAGGTCGCCCCCCCCCCCCCGTGGAGCGAGGGGGGGTGGGCTCGAGGAGGGCCTCGCGGGGGGGGGGGTCTGATGGCTCCGCACAGATGCGCGTGCGATCCTCACATCCTGACTCGGCGTCTCCCACGAGTGACAGTCGGAACAGTCAAAAGATCAAAGCATCAGCAGCATCGTCAACAGAAGAAGTATCATCATCAGCAGCATCGTCAACAGAAGAAGTATCATCAGCAGTGGAATTATCAGCAGAAGTATGATCAGCCGCAGATATATCGTAAGCAGTGGGATTATCATCGGCAGCAACATGAATCATCGTAATGAACATCATCCAATCAGAATCATCATCATAAACATCATCCAATCAGAATCATCATCATGAACATCATCCAATCAGAATCATCGTAATGAACATCATCCAATCAGAATCATCATCATGAACATCATCCAAACATGTGTAGTGAGTCACTTCTGAGACATTATTTTAGGAGGCAACAACGTTTATTCTACACTACTCGCCTTTAGCCCGTCCCAGGACGGGTGTATTGCAGTAAATCTGAAACTTGCAAGCGAAAATCAGACCGCGACGTGAGATATTCATTGCATCAATTCGTGTGCAATTTGTAAGGGCGCGGTGACACAGACTTATTTCATTTTAAGGTTATAATCCCTTGTTCATCATGACGTCCTTTTTACTTTGATGTCTCAACAACAGCGTAACGGAGATCGCTTGACGCGAGGGTTCTGCCTCTGTAGTGAGGGTTGTAAGTTGACGCCGAGGAGGGGGGAGGAGGCGCCTCGCCCCCCCCCATGTGGAGTGACGTCACCCGCTAATTATTATGAATGGGGGGGGGATGGTCGATGTGGAGTGACGTCACTTGCGCATGATTATTTAGTGAGGGGGGAGAATACTCCATATTGAGTGACGTCACCCGCTCATGATTATTTAGTGAGGGGGGAAGAGTACTCCATATTGAGTGACGTCACCTGCTCATGATTATTAATGAGGGGGCTGGTCGATGTGGAGTGACGTCACGAGCGTTCAGGACAGACATTCCTGGGTGATTATAGTAGTGATATGTGTATATATATCTTACACACTGTTCACACACGGGATACCGAAGTACGGGTCAGAGCAGCCAACATGCTGTCTGGCCCACGACGCCGGAGACGGAGACGGAGCACCTCGGCTTCCATTCTACCTGTAGACAGCCCTGATTCAGCCTCGGGGCTTCCCTGTTATGCCCCTCAGCGTGGCCTGGCTCCAAACATGAATCATCATAATGAACATCATCCAAACAGGAATAATCATAATCCGTAATTATTAGCATCATCATTATCCCTACGAGGTCGACACAGGGAGATGAATTAGAATCACTCTGTGTGGATATTAAGTGGTCAATCTATGGAATTGCTTGCACCCGCCATGGGAGTGTGGAATTTCCACGACTGGCTGATAGCCCAAGAAGATGAGATGGGCGTGGTTTCGTCCCGCGCTCGCGTGAGCTGCAGCTCGATTTCAAAACCCCGACTGGATCCCTTGGAACCAGGACTGGATCTACAAACTTGGTATGGATATCAAAACTCGGCGTGGATCCTAAAATTTGGATTGGATCTCAAAACCCGTCCTGAATCGCGAAACCCCGCTCGTACTTCAGCCAACTCGGTCGACTCGAGTTGCACTTGCTGGATCACAAAACCTGGCATGGAGTTTATAATTGCGGATTGGATTCCTTAACCCCACCTGCACCACTATCTATGTCGAACCTCTCCAACAGTGCGAATCGGATGTGCGGAGGGTAACAACAAACTAAACACTCAACCTGGACTGGCTCACAAATCGCGGCCTGAATCTCAAAACTTGACCTGGATGTCACAACCGGACTGCACGATGAAAAATGCGGCCTGGATTTCAAAATCCAAGCCGCATTTTTCATGGTTATTCTGACCCTTCTCATCGTTTTCTCTGCTGCCCCCCCCACTCCGCGCCCCACTCCCCGCTCATTTCGCAGTGGCTGTAATGGATGATCAGTTGGCGCTGAGCGGAGCTCATTAAGGGCTAATTGACCAGGCGCTGCTAAGGACTCTTCTCTCTTCAAAGGCTCGCCATGCGGGGGGAGGGGCTCGGGGGGGCGGGTCAGTGTGGTCGGGTTTCAGCGGGGAGAACATCACAAGTATAAAGATCCCCCGTGTAGCCCTAACAGCCTGTTCGGGCAAGTGCTGTTGGCGAGCGCATAGAAAGGCCGCCTCGACACATGAGGGGGTTGGTGGCCAGTACCATCCCCGGCCGCCTTTGTCTCCCACCGCACCAGGTACTCACTGGACTCCACGACCACTGAACTCCACAACCCGCTCGAGTCCGAGCAGTGGAGTCGCCGCACACCGAGGCCCCTCCCCCCGATCCCCCGCCTCCCAAGCCCCCACCCTCCCCCCGAGGCCCCCCCCCCCTCCCCCCCCGCAGTGAGAAGACGCGTGGCCTGCCCTGGAAGACGTTGAATGTGGTGAGTATCGTGACGATGTTGTAATGTGAGGAGGGGCGTCATGCCCAAGTCATGTCACCCTGGGCGTGTGCTCGCCACCCCCCCCCCCCCCAGTTGAGGAGTTGCGTAACAGGAATCGAGGGATGTGATGGCTCGAGCCAACAGAAACATGCGTCTTGATTGTTTGGATAATTATTTTTGCTACTTTAAATTTCCACACGATGATAACATGTCGCTTCCGAAGCTAATAGCTCAGGGGGGCCCTTACCTGGTAAAATAAAAATAGTTTAGTTTTATTTGTATACTTTATAAAGCGATGTGTTTACCTTCCCTCTGCTCTATCGTGTGTGTGTGTTGTTTGTTGTTGTAATGTGCTGACCCGGCCCTACTGGACATCTGTGAAAAAGAGCTTTATAGCTCATCGGATTCCTCCGGTACAAATACAGATTCTGATTCTATCCCACACTCAAACTCACCGCGCCCCTCCTGCACCTTCTCCTCCGAGCTCTGCTTTTACCACGTGAATAAAATTATTTTGTTTAATGTTATCGAAAGGATCTGTGGAAAAAAATTACCTTTCGTTTATGTGGACAGACAAATATGTGAAGGAAGCACATGTCTGATGCATTGTGTTGCTGGCGTTGTCCAGGACCACGCCGATTTGTTTGCGCAGCGCAGCCGAAGGAGTGCGAGTGAAGATGCGGGCAAGGAGTGGGAGGCGATGGTGGAGACTGCTCGAGTGCAGCTGCTGAGAGGATTGTCACGTCGCAGGGTCGTGAGAAGTGTCGGCGGTGGATGAGGAAGGCCTTCATCCAGCAGTGGCTTGACCATGGTTACTGATGAAGATGGTTATGATGACGCAATAAGTCGTATTGTGGCTCATGAAGAGCACAGGACAAGCACCCCCCCCCCCCACCCCCGCAGTGTGGCAGGACCCTCCTGACCCAAAGAGTCTTGAGACTCGTCGACGTTTTCCTGGGTAAAATGACGCCGTTATTACCAACAATAACAACAACAACCAGCAGCAGCAGCAGCAGCCCCCTCCCTCTGTTCGTGGGGGGTCTAGAGTAGTGGGGTCGCTAGGGGGGTCCCTATGCATTGGGTAGTGGGACCCCCCATGGCTCTGGAGTGGGATGGGGGGGGGGTCCTGGGAACGCACGTGGGCACGCGGCGGGGTGTTGATGCAGCTGCGGCAGGGAGCGCCGTGTCCAGGCAATTAGCGAGCAATTAATTGCCAATCAACTCTGATTGGTCAAAGCACCCGTAACGCCCAGAGCTCTCCAGCTCTGCTTTGATGATGATGATGGTGGTGCATGGCGGTGCTGCTGGTGATGGTTGTGGTTATTTTGGTGGTGGTTGTGGTGATGGTTGTGTTGGTGGTGGAGCCCTGACCCCATTAGCCACCCGCTGCCTTTAGCAACAAGAAAAACAAACAGCGAGGAAGCCGGGAAGGAGCCGCGTGGCCATTGGGAGCGAGGAGCGACTTGGGGCGAGGAGCGACTTGGGGCGAACGCTTCCCGGCTTCAGATATCCACCCCAGCCATCATAACCACCACCATCATCATCAGAAGGAGCAGCAGGCATGCTCACTCCACTGCTGGATAGAGGCCCACCCGCCGTAGTCGATCGTGCGATGTAGTAATCCACCAGCACCTCGACCTACCAACCCATGTCGCCGCTTTCCGCTGCGCGAGTCATGGCGGCTGCGCTGCTGTGTGACGCCTGCTGCGTTTGGGTGGTCGCGGCGTTCGGCACTATGTCCGACGTTTCGCGCCACGTGCTGGAAGCTTCTTCAGGGATTGTATTCAGAAGCTTCTGGAGGAACTAAAGGCGTGCGTGTGTATGAGTTTATGCCCAAGAAGAGTGTTTTAGAATGTTACGTCTCTTTTTGGGAGCGTTGCTGTTGTAACTGCCACCAGACCTGTCATGGTCATGATCATGATCCTCTCCACTGCGGGAAGAAGGCCTCCCCACGCCGTCGCCATCTCTCACAATCCATCTACATTACTGTCGCTCCGCTCGGAGCGTCCTCAAGGCGTCGATCCTCCTTGTGGCTGCCACTCTCCGCCGTGAGTCTCCACCACGGGCCACCACCACTGCGCCGTCTCCCCTCCGCTCCTTCCCCTCTCTGGCTCGGGGTGCAATTCCAAGCGTGCTTCTTTGCGCACTTCCACATACTTTAAGTCGGAGGGGGGGGGGTATTTGAATAAATAAATAAAATATATTTTCTTAACAGTCATTGCTCGCTTGATGTATGAATGTAAACACCGATCATGCGAGGAATGGGCGCTAATTAAGAGCAGGCCGCGTGCTCCGGGTGATGAATTTCCCTCCTTTTGCTGCCAATCCGTCCCGAGTCTCGACCACCGCCCACTGTTCCGGAGCGCTGAGTCGCGCGCACGTGCGTGACGGCTGTTCTGTCACTTAATACGGAGCCCCCTGCCTCCCCCAGCTCGCCATACACGTGCGGAGCGGATATAATTAGGGTGCAATTGTGTGTGTGTGTAGTGCTTGCCTGTGTGTTGTGTGGGCCTTCATAGGTGCTCGCTAAGAGCACTTGCCCCGACAGTCTCTGCAGCCTGTACGGGATACCTTTGCCTATTTGTTTTTCTGTGGGTGTGTCGGTATGTGTCGGTGTGTGGAGGCTGGGGGGGGGTGTTTATTCGGGGAGGTGGGGGGGGGTGCGATTCGTTTTAGTGTTGGGTGTGGGGTGTTTTTTTGGGGGGAGCGGTGGCGCAGTGGTTAACGCACGCTGCTCACAGCCAATATAGGTGACGCATGTCTGAATCGGTCCTGGGGATCCCCTAGGTCGAGTCAGCCTTAAATGGGTACCTGGCGCTTTGTGTTAACATCGCCACTGGGGAGACAAAGGCGGTCGGGCATGGTGCTGGACACCTACCCCATTGTGTGCCCTGACGGCCTTCATAGGTGCTGCTCGCGAAAAACACTTGCCTCAACAGTCTGATAAAGGCTACACGGGGGAGCTTTGTGTTGGTGTGTGGATTTGAGGCGTACGAGTCATCAGGCGCGTGCAGTGTGCCACTAAATGTGCACTTGGCCGCAAGATCACGATGGACGTGACACGTTCCTACCTCGCGCAAATCTTCCACAAGGCAGAGTCCGGTCCCGAGTTTGCGGTCAACTTTCCTAGTTAACGGGAGTCAGCTGGGGCCAATCGATGGAGGGTTGGCAGCCCGTGTCCAAGCAGTGCACTACCGTGTGCGCACAGCGTGGTGGTGGCCACGCTGCACGTGACCTGTGTCACCCAGCACCGTGGAGGCAGCAGCGAGGGTTGGTGGATCACGCACAGATGGGGTGTGAAGCTGCCCATGCCGAGGGTGGGTGTCGAGGATGTGCCGTGCCCTGGCTCGTTAGTCAGAAGGCGGTACAGCAAGTGGGATAGTCGCCAGCTGTTTATTCCGTCTGTACGGGGAGAGGCGTGGGGTTATCTCCCGGCTCCTTCCCACGTGAAGAATAATAAACACGACTCATCATTCATTGTATGAACAACATCGTAAAATAAACACCCAATGTGGCAGCAGCAGCCGCAGCAGCAGCGGCTCTCGTGGGCACATAAATAAAATAATAAATAATACACCTAAATAGCCCTGTGTGAGAGGCCGTGGGCGATGCTGGCGGGATGTTGTTATTAATTCGTGGTTGCGCATAAACCACAGAGAATGTCTTAATCGCCGCGATTAATTATTAATTACTGGGAAGATCCTCCCACGTCCCTCCTGGTGGCCATCCCCAATCCACCTTCCCCCCCCCAGCTCGCCTACCCCCTCCATCACCCCCGCTCGTAATGGGCTGGGGGCAGAGTTAGTGTGGGAGGGCGGAGCGAGTCCCTTCTCAAGTGGTCATTAACTCCCCTCCCTCCCTCCCTCATTATCTACCTCCTCCCCCTCTCCCTCCTCCTCCTCCCTCCTCTCCTCGGGATCCCTTCCCGCTCCGTCTACGCTCGAGGCGTGTCCGCGCGGTGCACGTGGACGGGCGAGCGGAGAGACCCACACAGACGGACAGGCAGTGGAGGCGGACTGACTGACTGAGTGACCAGCAGACCGGCAGGCAGGCAGGCAGGCGGACTGACTGAGTGAGTGACTGGCAGGCGGGAAGGCAGACAGACTGAGTGAGTGAGTGACTGAGTGAGTGACCAGCAGGCCGACAGGCAGGCGGACTGACCGGCTGAGTGAGTGACTGGCAGGCCGGCAGGCAGACAGACTGAGTGAGTGAGTGAGTGACTGAGTGAGTGACCGGCAGGCCGGCAGGCAGGCAGGCGGACTGACTGACTGAGTGAGTGACTGGTAGGCAGGCAGGCAGGCGGACTGACTGAGTGAGTGAGTGACTGAGTGAGTGACCGGCAGGCCGGCAGGCAGGCAGGCGGACTGACTGACCGATTGAGTGACTGGCAAGTCAGCAGGCAGGAAGACAGGCAGGCGGGACTGATGGTCAGGGATCGACACCACTCAAGTCAAGGAGGACAAACGGACGGAGACGTCGATAAACACATAGACACACAAATAGACAAACACACAGACACACATAAAAACAAACACACGGACACACAAATAGACAAACACACGGACATACACATAGACAAACACACAGACACACACATAGACAAACACACAGACACACAAATAGACAAACACACAGACACACACATAGACAAACACACCCACAGAAGTTGACAGACAAAGACACACAGACACACGACGCGTCTCGCGCGAGAACGGCTGTCTCGGCATGTGGAGTTGACCCGCCCGAGGAGTGACCGAGACATGAGTTGGATCCCGGGTGCGGCGCGAGGGGGCACAGCGAGGCGCGATCGAAGCTCCCGGGCCCCGCTGTGGCTCCCTCTGCTCCTGCTGCTCCTGCTGCTGCTGCTGCTCACCCCGTGGGCCCTGGGTGTTGGTGGATCACGCGCCGCTCAGGTGAGAGGCGTCTCGCGGCATCAGCGCGCTCTGGTGACGCCACCGCGGCGCGGACTGCGATCGTAGCGGTGCCCCCCACTCGGAGTCTCACGACTGATACTCAAGAGGGTCGTGCCACACACACGCGAGGTCGTTTTGGCCACGCGCGTGGTGTTGAAAGCGTTGACGCACCGGCTCCGTCTGTGTCTCAACGGGGGGGGCGGGGGGGGGGTCACGATGGAGAGGGCGGTTCCGCCGTGGTGGTGACACTCGCAGCAAGAAGGGGTCTGGGTTCGATTCCCGACTCGGGCGCGGTGCTGTGTGCAGTCTGGAGGAGTTCTCTCTCTCGCTGCCTGTTCTGCAGCGTGACCGGTAATGGCCCAAACACATTCCAATGCTGAACGAGTCCCTGCAAATCACTCGATCGGGATGACCCAGCAGCAGCAGCAGCAGCAACATCGCGCCCCTCGACTGCGATCGGCAGGAGCCCCCTGAAGGAGAAGGAGTCTCGTGTGTGACTCAGTGAGACCTTTGCTGGGTAGAGGAGCGGGATAAACAACAACAACAACTGGCGGAGCGACGAGGCCATGTGCGCGAGACTCCAGCGTGAAGTCGCGTGTCTGGTGGGGGCTTGACGGAGAGAGAGAAGCGGGCACATGGAGACGACTCGCGCCCCCCCCCCCACTGCCGGAGTCCCGTCGCGACCCGCGGCTCCCCACGGCCATCCCCGTGTGGCCCGGCGAGGCCGCGAGCGCTGCCGTTGCCTCGCGTGCCCCCCCCCCGTGCCCCCCCGTGCCTCCCCCCGTGCCCGCCCTCACGCGCCCCCCCCCCCCGCGTTCCTTCCCCTTCCCGAGCGTCCCCCCCGCATGCCCCCCCCTATCGCGTGCCCCCGCCCCCCCCCCCGGCGTCGCTCTTCCCGAACCGCGTGCGGGCACGGCGGCGAGGAAATCCCACAGGAGGAGGAGGGAGTCGCCGCGCCCCGCGACGATTGACGCAGACTGCTGGGGGGGGCACGAGTTCCAAACCACAGCAGCAGCATGAGCAGCAGCAGGAGCAGCAGTAGCAGGAGCAGCAGCAGCAGGAGCAGCAGCAGGAGCAGTAGCAGCATGCAAACAGAGCAAGCGAAACTCGACCCTCAGCAGTTCCTGAAGGACTGCACAGTGGGTCACCAGCCGAGTGCATTCGACCAAATGTGACACGGCTCGCTCACAACTGCAGCTGCAGCAGCAACCGCAGCGGGGAGACGGCGCTGTGCTGACGAGTCCCAACGAGCACGAAACCGCTCCACAGCCGTCTGTCACTGCAGCTCTACTGCGGCGGGGTCACGTGAGCTCGAATGTAAGGTGATGGTGAACCAAGGTGATGATGATGCTTCTCTTGGTGCTGATGATGATGTTGACGATGTTGGTGTTCGTGTCTCTAGGAAGAGGTGTCGCCACTCGACTATCGGCCACCCCCCGCGCTCACCCCAACGCTGACCCCCAGTCTACCCCCTTACCGGCCGGGACGCGACCCCCTGCGCGCTCCAGACCCCCGCTGGCAAGGGGACCACCCCCCTTCGCTTCGCCAGGAGTCCCCTCTGTTGTCCGGACCTCGCCGCGTCCGACTCCCTCGGCGCGCGGCGTTCGCAATGGGGGTTGACGGCGCATGGAGAGATGGGACGGGCCACCGAGAATTGGCGGGTCTAGACGACCTCCCGGGGTCCCAGGAGGAATTTCAGTTCGACCTCAGCGACCCTGGCTCCTGTAACCCCGGCGACCCCATCTGTGAACTCAGTGACCCCGCTGACCCTTGCGACCCCAGTGACCCCAACTGTTCATTTGACCCCAATGAACTCAGCGACCCCGTTGAACCATGCGACCCCAGTGACCCACACTGTCCATTTGACCCCAATGAACTCAGTGACCCCGTTGAACCATGCGACCCCAGTGACCCACACTGTCCATTTGACCCCAATGAACTCAGTGACCCCGTCGAACCATGCGACCCCAATGACTCCAACTGTCCATTGGAACCCAATGAACCCAGTGACTCCTGCGACACAAGTGACCCCAATTGTCCATTTTACCCCAATGAACTCAGTGACCCTGCTGACCAGTGCGACCCCAAGGACCCCAAGTGTCCGTGTGACCCCAATTCCTTGTGTGACCCCAATGAACTCAATGACCCCAATGAAGCCCAGGATTCGGCCGATTCGCCCGACTCCCGTGACCCCGCCGATCCCTGTGACGTCAGCGAACCCCTCGGTGACCCCATGGAACCCAATGACCTCTGTGATCCCAATGACCCCGGCGAGCCAGAAGAACCCACGGAGCCTCCAGAAAGGCCCCCCCTCGTCCTGCCGCCGAAGCGGGGCCCCCCTGGGACGTCAGGGTCCCGCGGACCCCCAGGATCACGGGTAACACGCCACGTGATCAGTGACGCTGCGTGCCCCGGTGGTGATGGTGGTGATTGTTAATGGTGATGATTGTTAATGGTGATGGTGATGATTGTTAATGGTGATGATTGTTAATGGTGATGATTGTTAATGGTGATGATTGTTAATGGTGATGGTGATGATTGTTAATGGTGATGGTGATGATTGTTAATGGTGATGATTGTTAATGGTGATGATTGTTAATAGTGATGGTGATGATTGTTAATGGTGATGATTGTTAATGGTGATGATTGTTAATAGTAATGGTGATGATTGTTAATGGTGATGATTGTTAAGTGATGGTGATGATTGTTAATGGTGATGATTGTTAATGGTGATGGTGATGATTGTTAAGAGTGATGGTGATGATTGTTAATGGTGATGATTGTTAATGGTGATGATTGTTAATGGTGATGATTGTTAATAGTGATGGTGATGATTGTTAATGGTGATGATTGTTAATGGTGATGATTGTTAATGGTGATGATTGTTAATGGTGATGATTGTTAATGGTGATGATTGTTAATAGTGATGGTGATGATTGTTAATGGTGATGATTGTTAATGGTGATGATTGTTAATAGTGATGGTGATGATTGTTAATGGTGATGAATGTTAATGGTGATGATTGTTAATGGTGATGATTGTTAATAGTGATGGTGATGATTGTTAATGGTGATGATTGTTAATGGTGATGATTGTTAATGGTGATGATTGTTAATGGTGATGATTGTTAATGGTGATGATTGTTAATAGTGATGGTGATGATTGTTAATGGTGATGGTGATGATTGTAAATGGTGATGATTGTTAATGGTGATGGTGATGATTGTTAATAGGATGGTGATGAAGTGTTAATGGTGATGGTGATGATTGTTAATGGTGATGATTGTTAATGGTGATGGTGATGATTGTTAATGGTGATGGTGATGATTGTTAATGGTGATGGTGATGATTGTTAATGGTGATGATTGTTAATAGTGATGGTGATGATTGTTAATGGTGATGGTGATGATTGTTAATGGTGATGATTGTTAATGGTGATGATTGTTAATAGTAATGGTGATGATTGTTAATGGTGATGATTGTTAAGTGATGGTGATGATTGTTAATGGTGATGATTGTTAATGGTGATGGTGATGATTGTTAAGAGTGATGGTGATGATTGTTAATGGTGATGATTGTTAATGGTGATGATTGTTAATGGTGATGATTGTTAATAGTGATGGTGATGATTGTTAATGGTGATGATTGTTAATGGTGATGAGTGTTAATGGTGATGATTGTTAATGGTGATGATTGTTATGGTGATGATTGTTAATAGTGATTGGTGATGATGTTAATGGTGATGATTGTTAATGGTGATGATTGTTAATAGTGATGGTGATGATTGTTAATGGTGATGAATGTTAATGGTGATGATTGTTAATGGTGATGATTGTTAATAGTGATGGTGATGATTGTTAATGGTGATGATTGTTAATGGTGATGATTGTTAATGGTGATGATTGTTAATGGTGATGATTGTTAATGGTGATGATTGTTAATAGTGATGGTGATGATTGTTAATGGTGATGGGTGATGATTGTTAATAGTGATGGTGATGATTGTTAATAGTGATGGTGATGATTGTTAATGGTGATGATTGTTAATGGTGATGATTGTTAATAGTGATGGTGATGATTGTTAATGGTGATGAATGTTAATGGTGATGATTGTTAATGGTGATGATTGTTAATAGTGATGGTGATGATTGTTAATGGTGATGATTGTTAATGGTGATGATTGTTAATGGTGATGATTGTTAATGG
Organism: Lethenteron reissneri; assembly: GCF_015708825.2. Lineage (NCBI taxonomy): Eukaryota > Metazoa > Chordata > Hyperoartia > Petromyzontiformes > Petromyzontidae > Lethenteron > Lethenteron reissneri. Next base: position 617,920 of record NC_083790.1, read on the forward strand.
TGATGATTGTTAATGGTGATGATTGTTAATAGTGATGGTGATGATTGTTAATGGTGATGGTGATGATTGTAAATGGTGATGATTGTTAATGGTGATGGTGATGATTGTTAATAGTGATGGTGATGATTGTTAATGGTGATGGTGATGATTGTTAATGGTGATGATTGTTAATGGTGATGGTGATGATTGTTAATGGTGATGGTGATGATTGTTAATGGTGATGGTGATGATTGTTAATGGTGATGATTGTTAATAGTGATGGTGATGATTGTTAATGGTGATGGTGATGATTGTTAATGGTGATGATTGTTAATGGTGATGGTGATGATTGTTAATGGTGATGGTGATGATTGTTAATGGTGATGATTGTTAATGGTGATGGTGATGATTGTTAATGGTGATGATTGTTAATGGTGATGATTGTTAATGGTGATGATTGTTAATGGTGATGATTGTTAATGGTGATGGTGATGAATGGTGATGGTGATGATTGTTAATGGTGATGGTGATGATTGTTAATGGTGATGATTGTTAATGGTGATGATTGTTAATGGTGATGGTGATGAATGATGATGGTGATGATTGTTAATGGTGATGATTGTTAATGGTGATGATTGTTAATGGTGATGATTGTTAATGGTGATGATTGTTAATGGTGATGGTGATGAATGGTGATGGTGATGATTGTTAATGGTGATGATTGTTAATGGTGATGATTGTTAATGGTGATGCTAGTGATGATTGTAAGAGAATTGGTAGTGCTAGTGATGATAGCAATGGTAATGAAAGTGATGATTGTCATGGTGATGATTGTGACATGATGGTGATGCTGGTGATGATGCCATCATCATCACTAGCACCATCACCTTTTCAATGATGATCAGAGTGATGATTATGACAATACTGATATCAGTACTATACTGATAATAATCATAATCGTATATCTGATCATAGTGATAATTATAAAGTTTACGATAGTAATGATGATGATTATAAAAGTTGTGATAACGCATTGACGATAATGCTGCTCATGATGAAGCAATGTTATTGATGTTTAGCATCATTCCTCATTACGCTTCTCTACTCTGCAGGGTACCGAGGGAGAGATGGGCGAGAAAGGGGACAAGGTGAGACCCCCCCCCCCACCATGACCCCCCCATGAAGAGACCCCATTCATGTGGAGTCGGGAGCCCCCCCCCCTCACCTCAGCGCGCAGCGAGCCGTGTCGGCTCTGGTGGAGTCGAGGTGGCCGAGGGAGCTGATTGGGGCTCGCAGGGTTGAGTCGGGGCAATGCTCATAACGGTCCCCCCCCCCCTTCTCTCTCCTTCCCCACTCTCTCCCCCTCTCCCCCCCCACCCCCCTTCTCTCTCCTTCTCCCTTCTCACCCCCTCTCTCCCCCCTCTCTCTGCTCTCTCCTTCCCCACTCTCTCCCCCCCACCCCCCTTCTCTCTCCTTCTCCCTTCTCATCCCCTCTCTCCCCCCTCTCTCTGCTCTCTCCTTCCCCACTCTCTCCCCCCACCCCCCTTCTCTCTCCTTCCCCACTCTCTCCCCCCCCACCCCCCTTCTCTCTCCTTCCCCACTCTCTCCCCCCCCACCCCCCCTTCTCTCTCCTTCCCCACTCTCTCCCCCCCACCCCCCTTCTCTCTCCTTCTCCCTTCTCACCCCCTCTCTCTCCCCCTCTCTCTGCTCTCTCCTTCCCCACTCTCTCCCCCCCACCCCCCTTCTCTCTCCTTCCCCACTCTCTCCCCCCCACCCCCCTTCTCTCTCCTTCCCCACTCTCTCCCCCCCACCCCCTTCTCTCTCCTTCCCCACTCTCTCCCCCCCACCCCCCTTCTCTCTCCTTCCCCACTCTCTCCCCCCCACCCCCCTTCTCTCTCCTTCCCCACTCTCTCCCCCCCACCCCCCTTCTCTCTCCTCTCCCCCCACCAACCCACGCCCACCTGTAGGGGGATGAGGGCCCCCCCGGGCGAGTGGGGATGACGGGGGCATACGGTCCCCCGGGCCCCCCAGGGCCCCCCACCTTCCTCATCTGGAGCCACGCCCTAGAAGAGTGGGAGGAGTTCTTGGTGAGTTGAGAGCGATGGTGGTGATGGTGGTAGTGTTGGTGGTGGTGATGGTGGTGATGGTGGTGATGGTGGTGATGGTGATGGTGGTGGTGATGGCATATTGGTGGTGATGGTGGTGATATTCATGACACTAATGGCGACGATGATGATGACGATGTAGCTGTGATGTTGGTGGCGATGATGATGGTGGTGGTGGTGGCAGGGAAGGTGATTTGTGATGATGACGCCAGACAGTGGCAGACATCGCCAATAGTGATGTTGACGACGATGGTGGCTAGTGGTGATGCTGATGCTGGTGGTGATGATGATGTTGATGGTGTGGTTGTGGCAGCGGTGATAGTGATGGCGATGATGTCAGATAATTGATGGCCGTGTCAGGCCATGACGGCCATCGGTGGTGGTGGTGGTGATGATGTTGATGTGATGACAGCGATGGTGGTGATGTCATCCTCCCTCCCCTGTGCTCACAGAAAACCCCCTTCTACCGCGTGCTGTCCACGGGCTGGCCAGTGAGTTGTGACTCCCATCCCGTGGTGATGGTGGTGATGGTAGTGCTGGTGATGGTGGTGGTGATGATGGTGGTGATGGTAGTGCTGGTGATGGTGGTGATGATAGTGGTGATGGTGGTGGTGATTGTTATTGTATTGTATAACATATGTTCCATAGCAAAACACCCGTCTTCACGGGCCCTTCCAGCTAAAATAAATTACGTTGTACATTTTAAATGTGAATCATCCCCTCGTGTGCTGTGCCAACCTCCATCGGTGCTCGCTAGCAGCACTTTCCCCAAAAGTCCGCCAAGGCTATCCGGGGGATCTGTGTCATGTTAGTTGCCTGTAGAGTAATTAGTTGAAGCTGCCCTGGGCGATGATGATGGTGGTGATTGTGATAATGTAGTTAGCGACTTTGCTGCTGCTGGTGATGATGCTGCAGGTGGTGATGATGTAGGTGAGTGAATGATTAGGTGATGAGGATGATGAGGATGTTTGATGATGATTTCACCGACTCCTCTCTCGTTCCGTCTCTTGACTGGCAGAGGAAAGGAGAAGCGGGGCCTCCGGGATTTCAGGGCCTTCCCGGGCCCCCCGTAAGAACACCCTCCCCTGCCCCCCACAAACACAACCTCCGACATTCACCGTCACAGTTCAACAGGTGTCAACGCCATCGTGACTTTTTTATTTTATAATTTCCTCCAAGTTTTTTTTGTTTATCGCGGGCCACCTTCTCGACGCCACGAGACGACGATCTGTTACGGCGCGGTGCCGTTGTCGATTGGCAACGTTGTCCGACGTTTTGCTCCGCATGCAGTGCCATTCTCCCATCGTCGTCATCGTCATCAGCCGTGGTCGATCCACTGCTGAATGGAGGCCCCCCTAAGCCGCCACCGCCTCTCACGACTGATCACAGTGCTACATCTCGGTGGACGTCCTCTCGGCAGGCGTTCCATTCCGTTAGCTGCCGCTCCGTCGTCAGTCTCGACCATGGCCTCCATCGTACCGTCTGGCCGTGACGCGTTCTGCCCAAGCCTAGCTTTGCGTCACAGTTTGAATAGTTTGAATGACGTCATTGATCCCAGGCGCGCGTCCGTGTTTCGCTGTGAACCTGTTTTTGTTCATCCATTGTATCGTTGGTGACCACGTGTCTGACCCGTGCGTCATAGCAGACAGAGCACACCCGGCCACGTGACTCAGATAGAGCACACCCGGCCACGTGACACAGCGGCAGAGCGAGCGGCTTGCAATCCCACGGTAACGAGTTACAATCTTGGTTGGGGATTTGACTCATCATCCCATCTCTCTCTCCGGCATCGAAAAAAGCATTGCCACTTAGTGGATAAATCAACAACGATTGTCCTGTGGATAGCATCATCCTCGTCATAGGAACGTGGAATTTACGCCACCGGCCCTGCAGCGGTCAAAACAGCGGAAGAGTCCTTCCACGGGGTGGTGACGCGATGGCGCAGAGGTAGCACGTTCGCTAATTGTTGCCGCGGTTCACGTTCGAAAGGCCACCCTGGTGAATACTGCGGGAGCATGAACGATAAGAACACGAATCGCCACCCGCTTCACCGTGCACCTCGGTGATCCCGTGACGTCATTTGAAACGAGTTGTCGGCCAATTGTCCAAATTTTTGCCATATTCGAAATGTTCCCCCGAAGAGCGATGGCACAAACTGCAACATCGCCCCCCTGAAACCGCCCTGCGCTCTAGGAACGATGGCGTCAATACCAAATGTACTCAGCTATTATCGAGTCGTATCATGACATTTTATATTTCTGGACTAAAAAAAAAGTTTTGCTGGCTGGCTCGGACAGCCACGTCCTGAGGACGCGCGCGTGCCGGGTTGTCGCCATCATCATCATCATCGTCGCTTTGGCTTCGTGAGCGACGGTGCTGGAGACTGTCCCGGGCCAGGCTGCGGGTGAGAGACAGGCGCGGGGAGTCGGGATAATTGTCCCCCGCCGCCCCTCCCCCTAATAAAGTGGAGCCGTCGCGTCCCCAGCTCCCCAGCGGATGTAATCGCGTGGTAATTACGGCGATTACTTCCCCCCCCCCCCCACGCGCAATGTAAGATTCGTGCAGACCCAGCAAAGCGCCTCCACACGTCAATCAGTCCACTTATGGCGTTGTTTATTTATTTACTCACGAGACGACTCGGTGTGGCTCCTGCTGCTGCTGCCACGTGGGGTTCTTTTATCTGTAAGATGTTGTCAGCCGACGTGATGATGGGTCTCTCGCCCGCGTGTGTCCGCTAATCCACGTGCTCCTCTCTCCGTCTCTCGGTGCAAACTCAGGCGTGGCTCTCTCCATGCTTCTCTGCGCACTTTCCCGTAGAGCTGTTGTTGTTGTTGGGGTGTTTAGGGAATGACCGCGGTGTTTCTGACTGTGACACAGGCGGCGGTGAGGCTGTGCGTGTCACCTGCCGTGTGACCCAAGTGAATAACCAGCGGACCTAGTCCACAGACGATGACTCCATGCCTCATGGTGGTCGTGGTGGTGGTGCTCGTGGATGACCATGGCGATGATGTGATCGGTGTTGATACTGCTGAGAGAGTGGCAGTGATGACAGCGGTGGTAGTGATGTTAATGATGATGATAGTGGTAGTGGTCGTGGTCATGTTGATAGATATCATCATGATTATTGATGATGATGAATATTAGTTATGATGATGAGGAATATGATGATAGCAGTGTTGATGGTGGAAATTATGTGGATGATGTTGATGATGCTGATGTGATGGTAATATTACAAAAATAGTTATGACAGCAGTGATGATAATGGTGCTGGTGGTAATTGTACTGTAATGTTAATGATGAAAATGACAGTGGCTGCTGCTGCTGATGATTGTACTCATCATGATGGCGGTGATCGTGACGGCAATGATCGTGGTGTCGATGATGAAGATGATGACGATGGGGGTTCAACTAACAAGGTCCCTTCTCCTTCACAGGGGCCTGATGGGGAGCGGGGTCCAGAGGGGCTCAGAGGGGACCCGGGGAAAGAGGTAGACAAGCGTGATGCACCGTGCAACCCCCTACCCCCTACCCCCTCGTTCCCCCCGCCCCTCCACACAGAGTCACCGCCGCAACTCGGCAGCAGCAATGGGGGAGCACAGCGACTGAACCCTCTCGGTTTGTGCTCCCCGTCACAGGGCCCCGTTGGACCCCCTGGGAGACCGGGACCCCCGGGTCGCTCCGCCTCGCAGGGGACCCCGGGGGTGAATGGACGCGCGGGACCCCGAGGAGTCCCCGGGGACACGGTAAGGGGTCCTGGCCCCCTGCCCCCTACCCCCTAAGCACGCCGCCCCCCCCCCCCCTCCCAACTAAACGCAACGCAATGCGGCGGCAGCGCACAGGGGATGGCGCGCAGTGCGATGGTTGGTGACCTGACCACACCGGCTCGACTCCGTCTCCCTGCGCAGCAGTTTGGGTAATTGGGCAACTTCCGCGTCCTCCCCACCCCCCGCGCCTGCGCCCCGCCACCCAGCAGTGTGCAGGGGTCACGTGCGGTGGGGTCAAGTGTGGCTACTGACACCTCCTCCAAGACGTGTGGCCAGCGAGGAAGAGTAGGCCAATGCCCCAGGGCTGCGCCTTCACCCCGAGCTGGGGTCACGATGTGCAATGACCTCATGGCCTACTGCTGCCATTGCAGGAGTCGTGTGGAAGACAGAGCCTCGTTCCCACTTGGCACTGGGGCTGTGCGGTGCACCAGCAGCGCTGCTCGATATTTTACTGGTCATATTTATCTAAAAAGATGAGTTTCTTTTGCAGTAAATACGTTGCAGTTATTGAAGGGGGTTTGTCTGTTACTCGATAGCTGCTGATAGTGCAACTACTCATCTGCCGATTTACACGACTGGGTCAATAACTGAAGTGGCTTCAACACTGAATTGCCATCAGGCCCTTCCACGGTGTAAACCAATCCAGTGTCTCACTCTTATCGACTGGCCTCTCTATCCACGAGCTTTGAAGGATTAGGGCCATAGCCCGAAACGTCGCCTGCATACTTTTGCTTTTAAGACTGCATTCAGCGTTGTTCGCGACCGTGTTATGTATTAATTAATTAATTTAGCTTGTGCACCACTGCCAACGCAGTAGCAGCGTCAACATCATCGCCACATTATTCGTTTGAAGACCCAATGACCTTATGACCTGCGCATCCCTCCCACCCCCCACACCCCTTCCCCTGCCTGGCCCCCTTTCCCTGGCAGGGTCCTCAAGGATACTCAGGGGACAAGGGACGCAAGGGGCAGAAAGGTTTTGCGGTAAGACAACACCGAAGCCAACAGAGGCAATTTCACATTCCCATGACAGGCTCAAGTCAGAGGGGGAATTATACATTCCTTCTGATAAAATTATTATAATAATGATCATAACTCTGCTGCTGCTGCTGTTGAGTCAGCCCATCATCCGCCCCTCTGGGGTCGATAGAATGAGTACCATTTTGTGGGGGAAGTCAGCAGTGATTAATATATGGTCAAACTCACCCTCGCCATAGGAATGTGGAACGTCCACCACTGGCTTAGGACTGTAGGCAGATGAGCACCAATGTACGGATGTTCGTGTGAACAGCAGCCAATATATTTTATTTAGATTGTATTATTATTTTATTTAGATTGTATTATTATTTTATGTAGATTGTATTATTATTTTATTTACATTGTGTTATTATTTTATTTAGAGTGTATTATTATTTTATTAAGATTGCATTATTATTTTATTTAGATTGTATTATTATTTTATTTAGATTGTATTATTATTAAATTTAGATTGTATTATTATTTTATTTAGATTGTATTATTATTTTATGTAGATTGTATTATTATTTTATTTAGATTGTATTATTTTATGTAGATTTTATTAATATTTTATTTAGATTCTATTATTATTTTATGTAGATTGTATTATTATTTTATGTAGATTGCATTATTATTTTATTTAGATTGTATTATTATTTTATTTAGATTTATTATTATTTTATCTAGTTTTGTATTATTATTTTATTTAGATTGTATTATTATTTTATTTAGATTGTATTATTATAAAATTTCGATTGTATTATTATTTTATTTAGATTGTATTATTATTTTATGTAGATTGTATTATTATTTTATTTAGATTTTATTATTATTTTATTTAGATTTTATTATTATTTTATTTAGATTGTATTATTATTTTATGTAGATTGTATTATTATTTTATGTAGATTGTATTATTATTTTATTTAGATTGTATTATTATTTTATTTAGATTGTATTATTATTTAATGTACATTGTATTATTATTTTATTTAGATTGTATTATTATTTTATTTAGATTTTATTATTATTTTATTTAGATTTTATTATTATGTTATTTAGATTTTATTATTATTTTATTTAGTTTGTATTATTATTTAATGTAGATTGCATTATTATTTTATTTAGCTTGTATTATTATGTTATTTAGATTGTATTATTATTCTAGTTAGATTGTATTATTATTTTATTTAGATTGTATTATTATTTTATTTAGATTGTATTATTATTTTATGTAGATTGTATTATTATTTTATTTACATTGTCTTATTATTCTAGTTAGATTGTATTATTATTTTATTTACATTGTATTATTATTTTATTTACATTGTATTATTATTTTATTTACATTGTATTATTATTTTATTTACATTGTATTATTATTTTTATTCCGTTTCTTTACCGAGGAGAGCCTCATTTTTTCTGGAGAGTCCTGCCACATTTCCACAGTAGGAGGTGGGGAGGGGAGAGGGCGATGCTGCTGCTGCTGTTGTGCCTGTGCGGTCCCCGTCGAGTGACTTGCAGGCGATTTCTCAGCATTGGGATGTTGGTCAATATCGGCTACGCTGGGTGGGTGGGTTCAGCCATGGGGGGGAAATCAGCGAACCTGGAGAAAACTCACGCAGAACAGGGAGAGAGAGAGAGACCATAACACTCCACACAGAACAGGGAGAGAGAGAGACCATACCACTCCACACAGAACAGGGAGAGAGAGAGAGACCATAACACTCCACACAGAACAGGGAGAGAGAGAGAGACCGTAACAATCCACACAGAACAGGGAGAGAGAGAGATCATAACACTCCACGCAGAACAGGGAGAGAGAGAGAGACCATAACACTCCACACAGAACAGGGAGAGAGAGAGACCATAACACTCCACGCAGAACAGGGAGAGAGAGAGAGCATAACACTCCACACAGAACAGGGAGAGAGAGAGAGACCGTAACACTCCACACAGAACAGAGAGAGAGAGACCATAACACTCCACACAGAACAGGGAGAGAGAGAGAGAGACCATAACACTCCACACAGAACAGAGAGAGAGAGAGCATAACACTCCACACAGAACAGGGAGAGAGAGAGAGACCATAACACTCCACACAGAACAGGGAGAGAGAGAGAGACCGTAACAATCCACACAGAACAGGGAGAGAGAGAGATCATAACACGCCACGCAGAACAGGGAGAGAGAGAGAGACCATAACACTCCACACAGAACAGGGAGAGAGAGAGAGAGACCATAACACTCCACACAGAACAGGGAGAGAGAGAGAGACCATAACACTCCACACAGAACAGGGAGAGAGAGAGATCATAACACTCCACACAGAACAGGGAGAGAGAGAGAGACCATAACACTCCACACAGAACAGGGAGAGAGAGAGAGACCATAACACTCCACACAGAACAGGGAGAGAGAGAGACCGTAACACTCCACACAGAACAGGGAGAGAGAGAGATCATAACACTCCACGCAGAACAGGGAGAGAGAGAGAGACCATAACACTCCACACAGAACAGGGAGAGAGAGAGAGACCGTAACACTCCACACAGAACAGGGAGAGAGAGAGAGACCGTAACACTCCACACAGAACAGGGAGAGAGGGAGAACATCCACACTCAGCGCAGAACCGCGCCAGAGTCGGGAATCAAAGCGAGGCCCTTCTTGCTGTGCCGCATCCACGCTGCTCACGACGTTGATCGTCGGAATGACGCCATCAACCAGTTGAAGTGACAGCTAGCTGTGATGTCGACATCCTGCCACCTTCTGATGTTTGTTGTCATTTTCCCCGTGGCTTCGGCTCTCCGATTTCACGTTAACAGTCAAATGTCTCGCACCGACACAGCCACCTCCACGATCTGACATGAACATGCTAATCTCTCACATTGACATGCTAATCTATCACATTAACATGCTAATCTCTCATATTAACATGCTAATCTCTCACATTAACACGCTAATCTCCCACATTGACATGCTAATCTCTCACATTAACACGCTAATCTCCCACATTGACATGCTAATCTCTCACATTAACATGCTAATCTCCCACATTAACATGCCAATCTCTCACATGAACATGCTAATCTCTCATATTGACATGCTAATCTCCCACATTAACATGCTAATCTCTCACATTAACATGCTAATCTCCCACATTAACATGCTAATCTCTCACATGAACATGCTAATCTCTCATATTGACATGCTAATCTCCCACATTAACATGCTAATCTCTCACATTAACATGCTAATCTCCACATTAACACCTGCATAATCTCTCACATGAACATGCTAATCTCTCATATTGACATGCTAATCTCCCACATTAACATGCTAATCTCTCACATTAACATGCTAATCTCCCACATTAACATGCTAATCTCTCACATGAACATGCTAATCTCTCATATTGACATGCTAATCTCCCACATTAACATGCTAATCTCTCACATTAACATGCTAATCTCCCACATTAACATGCTAATCTCTCACATGAACATGCTAATCTCTCATATTGACATGCTAATCTCCCACATGAACATGCTAATCTCTCACATTAACATGCTAATCTCCCACATTAACATGCTAATCTCTCACATGAACATGCTAATCTCTCATATTGACATGCTAATCTCCCACATTAACATGCTAATCTCTCACATTAACATGCTAATCTCCCACATTAACATGCTAATCTCTCACATGAACATGCTAATCTCTCATATTGACATGCTAATCTCCCACATTAACATGCTAATCTCTCACATTAACATGCTAATCTCCCACATTACTAATCTCTCACTGACATGCTAATCTCTCATATTGACATGCTAATCTCCCAATAAATGCTAATTCTCTCACATTAACATGCTAATCTCCCACATTAACATGCTAATCTCCACATTAACATGCTAATCTCCCACATTAACATGCTAATCTCTCACATGAACATGCTAATCTCTCACATGAACATGCTAATCTCCCACATTAACATGCTAATCTCTCACATGAACATGCTAATCTCTCACTATTGACATGTAATCTCCCACATAACATGCTAATCTCTCACATTAACATGATGATATCTCACATAACATGCTAATCTCCTCACATTAACATGCTAATCTCCCACATACATGCTAATCTCTCACATGAACATGCTAATCTCTCACATTAACATGCTACTCTCTCACATTAACATGCTAATCTCTCACATTAACATGATAATCTCTCACATTAACATGCTAATCTCTCACATTGACATGCTAATCTCCCACATTAACATGCTAATCTCTCACATGAACATGCTAATCTCTCACATTAACATGCTAATCTCTCACATTAACATGCTAATCTCTCACATTAACATGATAATCTCTCACATTAACATGCTAATCTTTCACATTGACACGCTAATCTCCCACATTAACATGCTAATCTCTCACATTAACATGATAATCTCTCACATTAACATGCTAATCTCTCACATTAACATGCTAATCTCCCACATTAACATGCTAATCTCTCACATTGACATGCTAATCTCTCACATGAACATGCTAATCTCCCACATTATCATGCTAATCTCTCACATTGACATGCTAATCTCTCACATTAACATGATAATCTCCCACATTAACATGCTAATCTCTCACATTGACATGCTAATCTCTCACATGAACATGCTAATCTCCCACATTAACATGCTAATCTCCCACATTGACATGCTAATCTCTCACATTAACATGCTAATCTCCCACATTAACATGCTAATCTCTCACATTGACATGCTAATCTCTCACATGAACATGCTAATCTCCCACATTATCATGCTAATCTTCCACATTGACATGCTAATCTCTCACATTAACATGCTAATCTCCCACATTAACATGCTAATCTCTCACATTGACATGCTAATCTCTCACATGAACATGCTAATCTCCCACATTATCATGCTAATCTCTCACATTGACATGCTAATCTCTCACATGAACATGCTAATCTCCCACATTAACATGCTAATCTCCCACATTGACATGCTAATCTCTCACATTAACATGCTAATCTCCCACATTAACATGCTAATCTCCCACATTGACATGCTAATCTCTCACATTAACATGCTAATCTCCCACATTAACATGCTAATCTCTCACATTGACATGCTAATCTCCCACATTAACATGCTAATCTCCCACATTAACATGCTAATCTCCCACATTGACATGCTAATCTCTCACATTAACATCACTAGCCCCGCCCACGTCGTTTGTGACCCTTGGGCTACACCCATTCTAAACCTTTACAACAGTCTGCTTTTATACTCTAAAATTAAGTCTGCTTTTAGCAGCTTCCCCCTTTGTTTCCCTCCTGATGATGCTCGCTTGTGTTGTCATCGAAACGTCGTAGTTTTTATTTTATTTTTATTAATTTGAACCTATTTACGTGACTTTACCGAACCCAACGACCCGGGTTCGATTCCAGTTTACGGCCAATACCAGTGACAATTATCTGAACCGGTTCTGGGCCTCCCCTAGGTCGACTCAGCCTTAAATGAGTACCTGGTATGGTGTGTAAACATCGCCACTGGGGAGACAAAGGCGGTCGGGCGTGGTGCTGGCCACCCACCCTCTCGTGTACCGTTGCGGCCTTCATAGGTGCTCGCTAACAGCACTTCCCCCTACAGTCTGTTAAGGCTATACGGGGGATCTTTGTCTCTTTTTTGCGTGTGTGGCAGGGTGGTATCGTCGCACGCTTCATAGGTGCTGCTCCTCGCTAACGGCACTTGCCCCGGCAGTCTGTTCAGGCTACAGGGAGATCTGTGTCTGTGTGTGTGTCTGTGTGTGTGTCTGTGTGTGTGTCTGTCTGTGGGTGTCTGCGTGTGTGTGTCTGTGTGTGTTTGTCTGTGTGTGTGTTTGTTGGTGTGTGTCTGTGCGTGTGTCTGTCTGTGGGTGTCTGCGTGTGTGTGTCTGTGTGTGTCTGTCTGTGTGTGTGTATGTGAGTATATATTTCTGTGTATGTCTTTCTGTGTGTGTGTCTGTGTGTCTGTGTGTGTGTGTCTGTGTGTGTCTGTGTGTCTGTGTGTGTGTGTCTGTGCGTGTGTGTGTCTGTGTGTGTGTCTGTGTGTGTCTGTGTGTCTGTGTGTGTGTCTGTGTGTGTGTTTGTGTGTGTCTGCGTGTGTGTGTCTGTGTGTGTCTGTCTGTGAGTGTGTCTGTGTGTATATATTTCTGTGTGTGTGTGTCTGTGTGTGTGTCTGTGTGTGTGTCTGTGTGTGTCTGTGTGTGTGTCTGTGTGTGCAGGGTCTCCGTGGACTGAGGGGCCCGCCTGGCGATAAAGGCGAGAAGGGATTAAAGGTAACGCCAATTATGGGGGGGAGGGGGGGTCCGGAACTCACCCCCCGCCCTCTAGAGCCCCCCCCGACTCGCCCCCCCTCCTCCCCCCGTGAGCTGCCAAACAGAAGCAAACTCGGCACGGCGCCATGGGAACCGACGCACGCGGGGAAGGGCAACTCGAGCACGAGGGGGGCGTGTGGGGTGTGAGTGGGGGTGTGAGTGGGGGTGTGAGTGGGGGTGTGAGTGGGGGTGTGAGTGGGGTGTGAGTGGGGGTGTGAGTGGGGTGTGAGTGGGGGTGTGAGTGGGGGTGTGAGTGGGGGTGTGAGTGGGGTGTGAGTGGGGGTGTGAGTGGGGGTGTGAGTGGGGGGTGTGAGTGGGGGTGTGAGTGGGGGTGTGAGTGGGGGTGTGAGTGGGGGTGTGAGTGGGGGTGTGAGTGGGGTGTGAGTGGGGGTGTGAGTGGGGGTGTGAGTGGGGGTGTGAGTGGGGGTGTGAGTGGGGGGTGTGAGTGGGGGTGTGAGTGGGGGTGTGAGTGGGGGTGTGAGTGGGGGTGAGTGGGGTGTGAGGGGTGTGAGTGGGGGTGTGAGTGAGGGTGTGAGTGGGGGTGTGAGTGGGGGTGTGAGTGGGGGTGTGAGTGGGGGTGTGAGTGGGGGTGTGAGTGGGGGTGTGAGTGGGGGTGTGAGTCGGGGTGTGAGTGGGGGTGTGTGGGGGTGTGAGTCGGGGTGTGAGTCGGGGTGTGAGTGGGGGTGTGTGGGGGTGTGAGGGGGTGTGAGTGGGGGTGTGAGTGGGGGTGTGAGTGGGGGTGTGAGTCGGGGTGTGAGTCGGGGTGTGAGTGGGGGTAAGTGGGGGTGTGAGTGGGGGTGTGAGTGGGGGTGTGTGGGGGTGTGAGTCGGGGTGTGAGTGGGGGTGTGTGAGTGGGGGTGTGAGTGGGGGTGTGAGTGGGGGTGTGAGGGGGGGTGTGGGGGTGTGAGTGGGGGTGTGAGTGGGGTGTGAGTGGGGGTGTGTGGGGGTGTGAGTCGGGGTGTGAGTAGGGGTGTGGTGGGGGTGTGAGTCGGGGTGTGAGTGGGGGTGTGAGTGGGGGTGTGGTGGGGGTGTGAGTGGGGGTGTGAGTCGGGGTGTGAGTGGGGGTGTGAGTGGGGGTGTGAGTGGGGGTGTGAGTGGGGGTGTGAGTGGGGGTGTGAGTGGGGGTGTGTGGGGGTGTGAGTGGGGGTGTGAGTGGGGGTGTGAGTGGGGTGTGAGTGGGGGTGTGAGTGGGGGTGTGAGTGGGGGTGTGAGTGGGGGTGTGAGTGGGGGTGTGAGTGGGGGTGTGAGTGGGGGTGTGAGTGGGGGTGTGAGTGGGGGTGTGAGTGGGGGTGTGAGTGGGGGTGTGAGTGGGGGGTGAGTGGGGTGTGAGTGGGGGTGAGTGGGGGTGTGAGTGGGGGTGTGAGTGGGGGTGTGAGTGGGGGTGTGAGTGGGGGTGTGAGTGGGGGTGTGAGTGGGGGTGTGAGTCGGGGGTGTGAGTCGGGGGTGTGAGTGGGGGTGTGAGTGGGGGTGTGAGTGGGGGTGTGAGTGGGGGTGTGAGTGGGGGTGTGAGTGGGGGTGTGAGTGGGGGTGTGTGGGGGTGTGTCGGGGTGTGAGTGGGGGTGTGAGTGGGGGTGTGAGTGGGGGTGTGAGTGGGGGTGTGAGTGGGGGTGTGTGGGGGTGTGAGTCGGGGTGTGAGTGGGGGTGTGAGTGGGGGTGTGAGTGGGGGTGTGAGTGGGGGTGTGAGTGGGGGTGTGTGGGGGTGTGAGTCTGGGTGTGAGTGGGGGTGTGAGTGGGGGTGTGAGTGGGGGTGTGAGTCGGGGTGTGAGTGGGGGTGTGAGTGGGGGTGTGAGTCGGGGTGTGAGTCGGGGGGTGAGTCGGGGTGTGAGTCGGGGTGTGAGTGGGGGTGTGAGTGGGGGTGTGAGTGGGGGTGTGAGTGGGGGTGTGAGTGGGGGTGTGAGTGGGGGTGTGAGTATGGCGGGGGGTGTTAAGTGCGGTGGTGTAGGGAGCGGTTGTGCAGCGGTTAGCGCGCTGCGCTCCGAACCCGGCAAGCCGAGGTCACAGCCACCATCGTTGGCCAATGTCTCAGCCAGGTCGACTTGGCCTCAGTTGATACGGCCGGGCGCGGTGCTGGCCACCCACCCACCCACCCCCTCGTGCGCCGTGCCGGCCTCCATAGCTGCTACTCGCTAACAGCACTTGCCCCAACAGTCTGCTAAGGCTGCCCGGGGGATCTGTGTCTGTGGGGAGTAGAAGGGCAGGGGGGAGACATTGCTACTGTCACCACGACTCGCTGGGTTATTCGTGAATGGCGGTCAATGTGCGCCCCCCCCCCCCAATCATTCTACCCACCCCCCCCCTGTAATTACCGCCCGTGCTGTTGCCGAGAGCAAGGTGGGTGACACGGGCCACGGAGGCGTCTTTACACTCGGCTAGAGTCGCTCTTTGGCCACTCTGAAGTTTCCAAAGAATTACTGGAAATGTTTCAAAGACAAGACGCCCGGAGTAATACTTCATGTTATAAACTGAAACGATAGACAATGTGCAGCTCTTAGTCAGTCCCCTGCTGGATGAAGATATCCACACGCGGTGTCGGTGGCCACGGCCATACACCGAGGGGTGTATACTGGATGTGATGTGCCGGGTACAGAAATATTTTCCCGGGGATGCCAACTTCGGAACTGGCCCGGCCGAAACGAATCGGTTTGCCATTGTACGCGTGGTGGCTTTCCTCCGGGGAGACAGCAGCACGGCAAGTGGGTTCGTGAATCCATCTGTGCAGAGCTTCGAGCGTGATCCCTTCCTGTACAGCGCGTCGCTGGGTTGTCGCCGGCCAAGCCTCCCACGGCAGCAGCAGCAGCAGGCTCCTCCTGGGAGCGAGACTCGAGACTCGCTGCGGCTCTCCTGCAGGGTAAATATCCATGCCGTGTCACCTTCTGTCATCCCCAGGGCAGCGACGGGGACGAGGGATTCCCTGGGGGATACGGAATGCCGGTACAGATCTCTCCAACACACGTGCACACATAAGTATACACATGATGCATACGCACAAATATCCCCCCTATAGCCTTTACCAGGCTTCTTGGGCAAGTGCTGTTAGCGAGTAGCGCCTAGTAAGCTATTAAGGCCGGAACGGCAGAAGAGGGAGTTGTGTGGCCCGAACCACGCCCGGCCGGAGGGTTCGTTGTGCGGTGCAGCAACCCCTGCGCCCAGCACTCCCCACACACACAGACAGGTGTACAACAACAAGACAGATCCCCCATACAGCCGTTTACAGACTCTGTTAGCAAGCACCGAACGATGGATGTCGCAGCACATGACGAGGGGCTGGGTAGCCAGGAGCCCGCCCGGTCGCCTCTGTCTCCGCAATGCTGATGTCCACACGCCGCACCAGGACATCGTGTTTGAGGCTCATTCGAACCCAAGCAAGGGAGAATAGAACTTTAGTCCCCCGGGTTCGTAGTGCAGTGCACTAACCACTGCGCCACCGCTCCCTACATGAGCACGCACCACGTGTGCCCTGCGCTCCTCCTTGGAACGCGCACACCAGATGGAGAGGTATTTCTCTCTCTGTAGTGGCCTTGATGATGATGATGGATGATGATGATGGTGGTGGTGGTTATTATCGTGCAATGTGCGCCAGATATTGCCTCGCGGCGGTTTGGCCTACAGACCTCCGTGTTTGATTCAGGGGCCCCTATATCGGACACCCACCCATGATGATTACCCTCCCTTGAGGACAATCGCCCCATCACCCTCGCATTGCTCGCCCCGTCACTCCATTCGCACTTAAACGAAACAAAGACAAAGATCCCACCGTGAAGCCTTCAATAGACTGTTGGGGCAAGTGCTATTAGCGAGTAGCACCTAATGAAGGCCGGCACGGCACACGAGGGAGTGTGTGGCCAGCACCACGCCCGGCCGCCTTTGTCTCCCCCAGTGTCGATGTTCATTACACTACACCGCTACGCCAGGTACTCGGTTGCCGGCCGAGATCTCAGCACTCCGTGTGGGGTCCGGACTGGGGGTTGGGAGTGACATTGAAGGTTGAGGGGTGGGGAGGGAGGGGGGATACCTGCTGGGGGAAGGGGGGGGGGCACTGTGCCCCCCCCTTTTCTCCTCTTCCTGTCCCCACTGAGCCACTGAGTACATCGTAGGTGGTGAAGATGGTGGTCGTGATGATGATAGTAGCGATGATGGGGATCCTGATGATGGCCAATTATGATGATAAGTGTGATGAGATGATAATGATGATGGTGGATTTTTTTGCAGGGCATGCTCGGACCACGTGGTCCCCGTGGTCTACCTGGGCTGTCGGGACCTGAGGTGATGCACAGACACGCACTCACCTGTACTCGCACACACCTGTACACACGCCAGTGCACACACCTGTACACGCGCATGTGACCACACACATACACACTCGCCTGTACGCATACCCCTGTTTACTCACCAATAAAGACACCGCTGCACACCTGTACTCTGAACGATGTACACTCATCTGTACGCACACTTGTACGCTCTCACCTGTACACACCTGTACACTCACCTATAGATACACATGTACACACACCTGTGCGCACCTGTACATACACCTATTCCCGCAACCTGTAGACACATCTGTTCGCACTATGGTCACCCGCTCAAGGCCAACGCCGGTGACGATTATCTTAACCAGTCCTGGGCCTCCCCTAGGTCGACTCAGCCTCAAATGAGTACCTGGTATGGTGTGTACACATCGCCACTGGGGAGACATGCAACGGAGCGTGGCGCTGGCTCACCCACCCCCTCGTGTGCCGTTCTGGCCTTCATAGCTGCTACTCGCTAAGACTATGTTGAAGACATACGGGATATCTTTAATTTATCTTTGTATCGGTGTGCACAGGTGGGTCACGTGTATGTCGGCGTGTCCTATAGGCACATGCACACGCCTGGTCACTCACTCACCTGGTCACTCACTCACCTGGTCATTCACCTGGTCACTCACTCCCTTGGTCACTCACTCACCTGGTCACTCACCTGGTCACTCACTCCCTTGGTCACTCACTCACCTGGTCACTCACTCACCTGGTCACTCACACGCCTGGTCACCGTGAACGAGTGCTAACGGCGCGACACGCGTGTCCTGCAGGGCGGATATGGAGACGAGGGGAGGTATGGAGCACGAGGCAAGCCGGTGAGAGTCCCTCTTGGAGTCAACCATTCGTTAACTGGCTCATTAAGCAACTCTAACTACCGTACTTACTGGAGTATAAGAGTAAGACGCACCCCAAAACGTGTGCCCGGTGTCAATAGAGTTCGACAGATCGAGTCACACCAGAACCCCATCGCATCATCGTCTCAGCGGCTATTATCTGAACCCATCCTGGGCCTCCCCTAGGTCGATTCAGCCTCAAATGAGTATCTGGTGCAGGTCGGCCGGGCGTGGTGCTGGCCACCCACCCCCTGGGATACCGTGCCGGCCTTCACAGGTCCCACTCGCCAACAGCACTTGCCCCAACGGCCTGTTGCGGCTATATGGGTGGAGGGGGGGGGGTCTTTGTCTGTGTCGTGTGTCACGGGGGGGAGGGGAGTGGGGACAGCTCTCGTCGAGTTGTCGCTGTCGGAGCCAAACTCTCGCGTCAAGTGGCGTGGGAGTGGGGGACTCACCCTTGTTGTCGTCGTTGTTGTTGTTGTTGTCGTTGTTGTTGTTGTTTGTTGCTGAAGGGTCAGAGGGGTCCCCCGGGGACGAAGGGGATCAAGGGTTACCCCGGCCCACGGGTGAGACACCACACCCCCCCCCCCCCTCCCGAGTGACGTCCCCCGTGGAGACGGAGCGATGAAGTCGCCTCGTGTGCTGGGTCTGGGTGGTGCGGGCTCGTGAGGGATGGCGAGAGGCGCGGGGAGGGCTTCAGCCAGCAGCGGATAGAGCAATGGCTGACGAAACCCTCTCCGCGCTCTGCTCCCTCTCCACTTTGATCTCGCTCAGGGGGATCACGGGAGCGCGGGTCCCCCGGGCTTCGCGGGGCTCCAGGTGAGTCGACGGTGTGTCTGTGTCACTGGGGAGACAAAGGCGGCCTGCGCGGTGCTGGCCACCCACCCACCCCCTCGTGTGCCGAGCTGGCCTTTCTAGGTGCTCACTCGCTAAAAGAACTTGCCCCGACAGTCTGTTGAGGCTATCCGGGGGATCTTTGTGTTGTTGTTGTTGTTGCTCACAGCAACGAGTGGGGAGCACCGCTGGTGTGCATCTGCCGGTCAACTCAGTCAGGCCACCTGCAGTCTGCCACGTGACCCGCTGTCAGCAGCGAGCCTTCGACACTTCACGTGGCCTTGGAGTGCACCTAGTCTGGCACAGCCGCCGTGGTGACGTCACCGCCACTTAGTGGTTGTTGTTGTTGTTGTTGCAGGGACCCTCAGGTCCCCCTGGCTCCAGGGGTCTCAAGGGGACCCACGGCTTGCAGGTGACCCCCACTCGACACACACAACACCTGCACACGCACACACAGACAAAGATCCCCCGTGTAGCCTCAACAGACTGTTGGGGCAAGTGCTGTTAGCGAGCACCTATGAAGGCCCGCACGGCACACGAGGGGGTGGGTAACCAGCACCACCCCAACCGCCTTTGTCTTCCCAGTGCTAAAGTTTTATACACAGCGTACTAGGTACTCATTTAAGGTCGCGTCGACCTAGAGGAAGCCCAGGACCGGTTCAGATATTCTGAATTCGAACCCGGGTCGCTGGGTTCGTAGTGAGCTAACCACTGCGCCACCGCTCCCCGAATACACGCACGCACGCTGACACACACACACGTGGGTGATGAATTGCTACACACACACATAAATATTAAATGATTGCTAGATCAGCGATCACACCTCCTGATCCGATACAAACAATAAAGCAACAGGGATTGCCTCTCCCCTTAGAGAGAGAGAGGAAGAGAGCGACAGCCAGAGAATAAAAATGCGTTGAATTATTAATCTCTGTGTAGTTACACGTGTGTTTGTGTGTGTGTCTGTGTGTGTGTGTCTGTGTGTCTGTGTGGGTGTGTCTGTGTGCCTCTCGTGTCTTGCTGTGTCTGAATGTCTCTCTGCGTGTATGTCCGCATGCCTGTGAGTTTGCATTTCTATGTGACTATCTGCATGTCTGTGTATCTGCATGTCTATGTGTCTCTGCGTGTGTCTGTCTCCATGTCTCTGTGTGTATCTCTGTGTGTCCGTGTGTCTGCCTGTATGTCTATCTGTGCGTTTGTATGTATATCTGTGTGTATGTATGTCTATCTGTGTGTCTGTATGTTTATCTGTTAATCTGTGTGTCTGTATGTCTATCTGTGTGTCTGTATGTCTATCTGTGTGTATGTATGTCTATCTGTCTGTCTGTGTGTCTATCTGTGTGTCTGTGTGTCTATCTGTGTGTCTGTGTGTCTATCTGTGTGTCTGTGTGTCTATCTGTGTTTGTGTGCAGGGAGTCCCTGGTCTGGACGGGTTGCCAGGGGACACGGGAGACCCGGTTCGTCTCGCAACCCGCCAGACCCCCACTCCTTTGACGAATCCCATCATTCACTATCGCCCATAGACTCACACGGAGCCCATAGACTCACACAGAGACCCATATACTCACACAGAGACCCATAGACTCACACGGAGCCCATAGACTCACACGGAGCCCATAGACTCACACGGAGCCCATAGACTCACACAGAGACCCATAGACTCACACGGAGCCCATAGACTCACACGGAGACCCATATACTCACACGGAGCCCATAGACTCACACGGAGCCCATAGACTCACACGGAGCCCATAGACTCACACGGAGCCCATAGACTCACACGGAGCCCATAGACTCACACGGAGCCCATAGACTCACACGGAGCCCATAGACTCACACGGAGCCCATAGACTCACACGGAGCCCATAGACTCACACGGAGCCCATAGACTCACACGGAGCCCATAGACTCACACGGAGCCCATAGACTCACACGGAGCCCATAGACTCACACGGAGCCCATAGACTCACACGGAGACCCATATACTCACACGGAGCCCATAGACTCACACGGAGCCCATAGACTCACACGGAGCCCATAGACTCACACGGAGCCCATAGACTCACACGGAGCGGAGCCCATAGACTCACACGGAGCCCATAGACTCACACGGAGCCCATAGACTCACACGGAGCCCATAGACTCACACGGAGCCCATAGACTCACACGGAGCCCATAGACTCACACGGAGCCCATAGACTCACACGGAGCCCATAGACTCACACGGAGCCCATAGACTCACACGGAGCCCATAGACTCACACGGAGCCCATAGACTCACACGGAGCCCATAGACTCACACGGAGCCCATAGACTCACACGGAGCCCATAGACTCACACGGAGCCCATAGACTCACACGGAGCCCATAGACTCACACGGAGCCCATAGACTCACACGGAGCCCATAGACTCACACGGAGCCCATAGACTCACACGGAGCCCATAGACTCACACGGAGCCCATAGACTCACACGGAGCCCATAGACTCACACGGAGCCCATAGACTCACACGGAGCCCATAGACTCACACGGAGCCCATAGACTCACACGGAGCCCATAGACTCACACGGAGCCCATAGACTCACACGGAGCCCATAGACTCACACGGAGCCCATAGACTCACACGGAGCCCATAGACTCACACGGAGCCCATAGACTCACACGGAGCCCATAGACTCACACGGAGCCCATAGACTCACACGGAGCCCATAGACTCACACGGAGCCCATAGACTCACACGGAGCCATAGACTCACACGGAGCCCATAGACTCACACGGAGCCCATAGACTCACACGGAGCCCATAGACTCACACGGAGCCCATAGACTCACACGGAGCCCATAGACTCACACGGAGCCCATAGACTCACACGGAGCCCATAGACTCACACGGAGCCCATAGACTCACACGGAGCCCATAGACTCACACGGAGCCCATAGACTCACACGGAGCCCATAGACTCACACGGAGCCCATAGACTCACACGGAGCCCATAGACTCACACAGAGACCCATAGACTCACACGGAGCCCATAGACTCACACGGAGCCCATAGACTCACACGGAGCCCATAGACTCACACGGAGCCCATAGACTCACACAGAGACCCATAGACTCACACGGAGCCCATAGACTCACACAGAAACCCATAGACTCACACGGAGACCCATATACTCACACGGATCCCATAGACTCACACGGAGACCCATATACTCACACGGAGACCCATAGACTCACACGGAGACCCATATACTCACACGGAGACCCATAGACTCACACGGAGACCCATATACTCACACGGAGACCCATAGACTCACACGGAGACCCATAGACTCACACGGAGCCCATAGACTCACACGGAGCCCATAGACTCACACGGAGACCCATATACTCACACAGAGACCCATAGACTCACACGGAGACCCATAGACTCACACGGAGACCCATAGACTCACACGGAGACCCATATACTCACACAGAGACCCATAGACTCACACGGAGACCCATATACTCACACAGAGACCCATAGACTCACACGGAGCCCATAGACTCACACGGAGACCCATATACTCACACAGAGACCCATAGACTCACACGGAGACCCATATACTCACACAGAGACCCATAGATTCACACGGAGCCCATAGACTCACACGGAGCCCATAGACTCACACAGAGCCCATAGACTCACACAGAGCCCATAGACTCACACAGAGACCCATATACTCACACGGAGCCCATAGACTCACACGGAGACCCATAGACTCACACAGAGCCCATAGACTCACACAGAGCCCATAGACTCACACGGAGCCCATAGACTCACACGGAGCCCATAGACTCACACGGAGACCCATATACTCACACGGAGACCCATATACTCACACAGAGACCCATAGACTCACACAGAGACCCATAGACTCACACGGAGACCCATATACTCACACAGAGACCCATAGACTCACACGGAGCCCATAGACTCACACAGAGACCCATAGACTCACACGGAGCCCATAGACTCACACAGAGACCCATATACTCACACGGAGCCCATAGACTCACACGGAGACCCATATACTCACACGGAGCCCATAGACTCACACGGAGACCCATATACTCACACAGAGACCCATAGACTCACACGGAGCCCATAGACTCACACGGAGACCCATAGACTCACACAGAGACCCATATACTCACACAGAGACCCATAGACTCACACAGAGACCCATAGACTCACACGGAGCCCATAGACTCACACAGAGACCCATAGACTCACACGGAGACCCATAGACTCACACAGAGACCCATAGACTCACACAGAGACCCATAGACTCACACGGAGCCCATAGACTCACACAGAGACCCATAGACTCACACGGAGACCCATAGACTCACACAGAGACCCATAGGTTCACAGGAGGACCCATAGACTCACACAGAGACCCATAGACTCACACAGAGACCCATAGACTCACACGGAGACCCATAGACTCACACGGTGACCCATAGACTTACACGGAGACCCATAGACTCACAAAAGACCCATAGACTCACACAGAGACCCAAAGACTCACACAAAGACCCATATACTCACACAGAGACCAATAGATGTACACGGAGACCCATAGACTCACATGGAGACCCATAGACTCCCACAAAGACCCATAGACTCACACAGAGACCCATGGACTCGCACGTAGACCCATGGACTCACACAGAGACACATAGACTCACACAGAAACCCATCGACTCACACGTAGATCCACAGACTCACACAAATACCCATAGACTCACACGTAGACCCACAAACTCACACAAAGACCCATACCAAATATTCTGGTGTTTGGTGAATTTGAGATTTTAGTTCGGGGGATGGAGGCCAGAGGGTGTGGGTGGGGTCACTAAGGGTGAGGCCACCATCACAGGGGTCCTTGATACCCGTGTATCCCCTCTGTACTCCCCATGCAGGGCCCTGGAGGAACAAAAGGGGTCCATGGGGAGTGGGGTCCAACAGGGGACAAGGTTAGTGTTGCTTTGTCGTGCTGATGATGGTGGTGGTGAGGGTGATGGTGGTAGTGATAATCATGGTTGTGGTGGTGATGGGCATGATGGTGGTTATAATTGTGTTGGTGATGGTGGTGATAATTGTGGTGATGGTCATGATGGTGGTGATAATTGTGGTGATGGTGGTGGTGATGGTGGTGAGTCGTGCTCTTTGTCTTCTAGGGTGACCCTGGGAACTTGGGCCCCCTGGGACCTAAAGGAGACCAGGTGGGTTGATTCACATCTTCCCACCTCGCGCGTCTCACTCACCTGTACCACTTACCTGTATCCCTCATTCACCTGTCACACTCACCTGTGGAACTTACCTGTCTAACTTATCACGGCTGAACTTCACATCAGCGTCTCGCTCGAATGCCGGTGATCAATCCCGGGACTCTTCCCGAGGCGCCACCAGTGCGGAGGTGGGGGTGGGGGGTTGAGGGGGGTGGGGGGGGAGGAGGGGGGAGGAGGGGGGTGAGAGGGGGGTGAGAGGGGGGAGGAGCTTTATCTGTCAGAATTTGATGGACACATCCGGACGTTGTTAAGAGAAATGCGATGATAATACTAATACTAATATCTGCGTAAACGTGACCATCTCGTCGGGTGGTGGAGGGTTCCATGACAAGGGTGTCACCACGCAATCCCTGCGCACACGGACTCGGTGCGTCGGCTTCTACCGCGGGCGCGTTCAGGTGAACATGCTCCTCGCGACGCTTCGAGGCAATCCGGGTCAAGTCACACCACGTGGGAACTTGAGAGTGGAGGTTGGCGTGACCAGTGGTTAACGACGATGTGGTGATTGTGGCTTTTCTTTGACATTGAATACTGGCGTCCATCGACATCATCACCATCATCACCACTATCACCATGATTGTCATAACTACCATCACCATGATTATCATCATCACCACCATCACCATGATTATCATCATAACTACCATCACCATGATTGTCATCATCACCACCATCACCATGATTATCATCATAACTACCATCACCATGATTGTCATCATCACCACCATCACCATGATTATCATCATCACCACCATCACCATGATTATCATCATCACCACCATCACCATGATTATCATCACCACCACCATCACCATGATTATCATCATCACCACCATCACCATGATTATCATCATCACCACCATCACCATGATTATCATCATCACCACCACCATCACCATGATTGTCATCACCACCATCACCATGATTATCATCATCACCACCACCATCACCATGATTATCATCATCACCACCATCACCATGATTATCATCACCACCACCATCACCATGATTATCATCATTGCCATCATCACCATGATTATCATCATCACCATCATCACCATGATTGTCATCACCACCACCATCACCATGATCATCACCATCATCATTGCCACCCCCCCCCCTTCCCACAGGGAGTGACTGAAAGAGGCCAGAAGGGGGACACGGGACCCCCGGGGTCAAAGGTGAGCCCCCCCCCCAGTCCCACCTTGCCCCCTGAACCACCCTCACAAGGTCTCTACCATCACCACCATCATCTCCATCACCGCGTGGATCCCCATTCATAACGCGAGCCGCCTTTGTCTCCCCCAGGGCGACCCTGGGGCCCCAGGCCCTGGGGGCCATCGAGGCCCCCGAGGGGCGGATGGCGACGTGGGGGCCAAGGGGGAGGAGGGGCCCGAGGGGGAGCCGGGACCCCCCGTGAGTTGGGGTCTGGGGGACAGGGGTGGGGGCGGGGGGTGGTAGTTGGGTGGGAGGGGGAGCAGGGGGGGGGGTGTGTGGTTGACTCAGTGTGGGGAGCGGTGGTGCAGCGGTTAGCGCGCCGCACTACGAAACCGGTGACGCGACTTCGATTCCCGCTCAACGCCAGTGACCGGTACCTGTGTGTAAACATTGCCACGAGGGAGACCAAAGGCGGCCAGGAGTGGTTCTCGCCACCAAAGCCCCTCGTGCCGGCCTTCATAGGTGCTCGCTAACAGCACTTGCCCCAGCAGCCCGTCCTGGCTATACGGAGGCTCTTTGTCTCTGTGCGACTAGCGGCGGGCCCCGGTGCGGTGCCGCCCTCTGGCGGCGCTGCTGGGAACTCCCACGCGGGTTCCCCCCCCGCCCCTCCGCCCCCTCGACGTTGAACTTCATTCGCACCGTACGTAGGTGCGGGGCAAGGACGACCGAACACAAAAGCGCCCCCCCCCCCCCCCCCCACTTTACTCTCCTAAATCTTCATGCTTTCATGGCCCCCCACACTACAACCGAGGTAACCCCCCAATCCTCACTCTTCACCCGGCCCCCCTTTCCAAATCACCGCCCCCCCCCACCACCACCACCGACCCCTTCCTCTATTGGCTGCCACACCAAAGTTCCCACGGCCCCCCCACACCTGCACACATCCCCCACGCAATGAAGCCCCCCCCCCCTCCATTTACATAATTGTTTTTTATTGCGTGTAATTGAAGGCCTCGATTTGCATAAAAGGGCTCGAAGTTGGTGCACGCGAAAGCCCCAATGGGTGTGAGGGGCCCGGCTCCGTGACTCCTCCGGAGATGCATCACGCGCCGCTCCCGATCACGGCGATCAGGAGGGGGGGGGGGGTGGATCACGCAGCAGGAGGAGGCAAGGGGGGGGGTGGATCACGCAGCAGGAGAAGGAGGCGAGGGGGGGGGTGGACCACGCAGCAGGAGGAGGAGGAGGCGAGGGGGGGTGGATCACGCAGCAGGAGGAGGAGGAGGCGAGGGGGGGGTATACCACGCAGCAGCAGGAGGAGGCGAGGGGGGGGTGGATCACGCAGCAGCAGGAGGAGGCGAGGGGGGGGGGTGGATCACGCAGCAGGAGGAGGAGGCGAGGGGGGGGGGGTGGATCACGCAGCAGGAGGAGGCGAGGGGGGGGTGGATCACGCAGCAGGAGGAGGAGGAGGCGAGGGGGGGGGGGTGGACCACGCAGCAGCAGGAGGAGGCGAGGGGGGGGGGTGGATCACGCAGCAGGAGGAGGAGGCGAGGGGGGGTGGATCACGCAGCAGGAGGAGGAGGAGGCGAGGGGGGGGGTGGATCACGCAGCAGCAGGAGGAGGCGAGGGGGGAGTGGTGGATCACGCAGCAGGAGGAGGAGGCGAGGGGGGAGTGGTGGATCACGCAGCAGGAGGAGGAGGCGAGGGGGGAGTGGTGGATCACGCAGCAGCAGGAGGAGGCGAGGGGGGGGGTGGATCACGCAGCAGCAGGAGGAGGCGAGGGGGGAGTGGTGGATCACGCAGCAGCAGGAGGAGGCGAGGGGGGGGGGGTGGATCATGCAGCAGCAGGAGGAGGAGGCAAGGGGGGGGGTGGATCATGCAGCAGCAGCAGGAGGAGGCAAGGGGGGGGGGGGTGGATCATGCAGCAGCAGCAGGAGGAGGCGAGGGGGGCGGTGGATCATGCAGCAGCAGCAGGAGGAGGAGGAGGCGAGGGGGGGTGGTGGATCACGCAGCAGCAGGAGGAGGCGAGGGGGGGTGGATCACGCAGCAGGAGGAGGAGGCGAGGGGAGGGGTGGATCACGCAGCAGGAGGAGGAGGAGGCGAGGGGGGGGGTGGATCACGCAGGTGGAGGAGGAGGCGAGGGGGGGGTGGATCACGCAGCAGGAGGAGGAGGCGAGGGGAGGGGTGGATCACGCAGCAGGAGGAGGAGGCGAGGGGGGGGGGGGTGGATCACGCAGGTGGAGGAGGAGGCGAGGGGGGGTGGATCACGCAGCAGGAGGAGGAGGCGCGGGGGGGTGGATCACGCAGCAGGAGGAGGAGGCGAGGGGGGGGGGGTGGATCACGCAGCAGGAGGAGGAGGAGGCGAGGGGGGGTGGATCACGCAGCAGGAGGAGGAGGCGAGGGGGGGGGGTGGATGACGCAGGTGGAGGAGGAGGCGAGGGGGGGTGGATCACGCAGCAGGAGGAGGAGGAGGCGAGGGGGGGGGGGGTGGATCACGCAGCAGGAGGAGGAGGCGAGGGGGGGTGGATCACGCAGCAGGAGGAGGAGGCGAGGGGGTGGGGTGGATCACGCAGCAGGAGGAGGAGGCGAGGGGGGGGGGGTGGATCACGCAGCAGGAGGAGGAGGCGAGGGGGGAGTGGTGGATCACGCAGCAGGAGGAGGAGGCGAGGGGGGGGGTGGATCACGCAGGTGGAGGAGGAGGCGAGGGGGGGGGGGTGGATCACGCAGCAGGAGGAGGAGGCGAGGGGGGGGGGGGGATCACGCAGCAGGAGGAGGAGGCGAGGGGGGAGTGGTGGATCACGCAGCAGCAGGAGGAGGCGAGGGGGGGGTGGATCACGCAGGTGGAGGAGGCGAGGGGGGGGGGTGGATCACGCAGCAGCAGGAGGAGGCGAGGGGGGAGTGGTGGATCACGCAGCAGGAGGAGGAGGCGAGGGGGGGGGTGGATCACGCAGGTGGAGGAGGAGGCGAGGGGGGGTGGATCACGCAGCAGGAGGAGGAGGCGAGGGGGAGGGGTGGATCACGCAGCAGGAGGAGGCGAGGGGGGGGGGGGGTGGATCACGCAGCAGGTGTTGTGCTGCCGTCGGGGCTCTGCCGGCTTCCTCCGGCCACGCGGAGAACCGAGACGCCGCTCCACCCCCAGTGAGACGTCGCTCCACCCCCAGTGAGACGCCGCTCCACCCCCAGTGAGACGCCGCTCCACCCCCAGTGAGACGCCGCTCCACCCCCAGTGAGACGCCGCTCCACCCCCAGTGAGACGCCGCTCCACCCCCAGTGAGACGCCGCTCCACCCCCAGTGAGACGCCGCTCCACCCCCAGTGAGACGCCGCTCCACCCCCAGTGAGACGCCGCTCCACCTCCAGTGGGATGCGTGGCCCAAACACCCCCGAGGCGGCAGGGCCCTGAGACTCCCTGAGGCGGTGTGGGGGGAGGGGCTGGGTGGGTGGCGAGGGGGGTGGATGAGGGGAGGGGTTTGGTGGGGCGTGAAAGGGGGGCGGGTGAGGGGCTGTGTAGGGTGTGAGGGGGGGTGGGTGAGGGGGGGGGGGCTGAGTGCGGGGTGAGGGGAGAGGCTGTGTGGGGTGTGAGGGGGGTGGGTGCGGGGTGAGGGTAGGGGCTGAGTGAGGGGGGTGGGGCTGGCTGTGAGGGTGGGGGGGGTCTCTTAATCTGCGTTTTGTCTTCAGGGACAGGAGGGGGCTCTGGGGGTCCCCGCTGGGACCAACGGCACCGAGGGGGCCCAGGTGAGTTCGCTGCGTGTGGCGGTGTCTGTCGCTGTCACCACTTCCCCTCACGGTCTGCGGAGGCGACGTGGGGCACCTGTGGACGTGTCGTTGTTTTTGTGCGTGTCACTGTGCCTGTGTCGTGGGGAGCGGCCGTGTCGTGGTTAGCGCTACGCCTCGCTACGAACCCGGCGACCCGGGTTCCATTTCTGCTCACGGCCACCAACACCAGTGACGATTATCTGAACCGGTCCTGGGCCTCGCCTAGGTCGACTCAGCCTCAAATTAATACCTGGTGCGTCGTGTCGACTTCGCTACTGGAGAGTCAAAGGCGGTTGGCCTTCATGGGTGCTTCTCGCGAACAGCACTTGCCCCAGCAGTCTAGTAAAGGCTACGCGGGCGATCTTTGTCTTTGTGTGTCTTGTGCAGGGAGCGATGGGAGCGGAGGGGGCGGCTGGCGTGAAGGGCAACCCAGGGAAGAGAGTGAGGCCCCGATGAGCACCGCTCCCGCCCACGGCAACACCTCCAGATCATTCACAGCTGCAGCTGCACTTGCCCCGGCGGTGTGTTAAAGCCATACGGGGATCTTTGTCTTTGTGTGTGTGCAGGGTCGCACGGGGCAGAGGGGACTGGGGGGTTCACCTGGACTGCAGGTACAGTGACGTCACGTGGCAGGCCACTACTCACCCTGTGCCCTGCTGCATCCAGGGGTTGGTGGACCGTGCAGTGACCACCGTGCATTGCTCGACTTGAAGGTGGCAGTACAGAAAATAGGTTGCTGCCCGCTCAGTGTGGTGGAGCTGTACCGAGTGCGGCAATGTATCAGCATCCCCCAACAGAGCCAGTGATGTAAATTCCATATTACTATGACAGGGACGTGGCTCCCCATAGGATGAGCACAGTTGAGCTCACATGCACACTGGTACCAATGTTATCAATCCCGGAGTGATGATGGGCTGAGATGACCCACCCCGCTCCAGGATGTAATCTTGTGAATTTGATGGAAATGTTCCTTGACATTCTGCCCCAGTTGTATTCCTGTTTGGCCCCCCACTCACCCTAGGGAGAGAAGGGAGCGCAGGGCCCCCCAGGATTGGATGGAATTCCGGGTACACAGGTTCCCGCAGCACAACATGACCCCTACACATGACCCCTGCACATGACCCCTACTCATGACCCCTACATCACAACATGACCCCTACATTACAACATGACCCCTACATCACAACATGACCCCTGCATCACAACATGACCCCTGCATCACAACATGACCCCTGCATCACAACATGACCCCTACACATGACCCCTACTCATGACCCCTACATCACAACATGACCCCTACATCACAACATGACCCCTACACATGACCCCTACATCACAACATGACCCCTACACATGACCCCTGCATCACAACATGACCCCTACACGTGACCCCTGCAGCACAACATGACCCCTGTGTGTGTCTGTGTGTATGTGTCTGTGCGTATGTGTCTGTGTGTGTCTGTGTGTGTCTGTGTGTGTGTGTCTGTGTGTGTGTCTGTGTGTGTCTGTGTGTGTGGTCTGTGTGTGTCTGTGTGTGTGCCTGTGTGTGTGTCTGTGTGTGTGTCTGTGTGTGTCTGTGGTGTGTCTGTGTGTGTGTGTCTGTGTGTGTGCCTGTGTGTGTCTGTGTCTTTGCAGGGCGTTCCTGGAAGGGCAGGAATCACAGCACGGAGAGGGCGCAGGGTAAGTAAACGGTGGTGGGTGAGTGGTGGTGGTTGAGGGGTGGTGAGTGAGGGGTGGTGGGTGAGGGGTAGTGGGTGAGGGTGTGGGTGAGGGGTGGTGGGTGAGAGGTGGTGGGTGAGGGGGTGGTGGGTGAGGGGTGGTGGGTGGGTGAGGGTGGTGGGTGAGGTGGTGGTGGGTGAGGGGTGGGGGTGAGGGGTGGTGGGTGAGGGGTGTTGGGTGAGGGGTGGTGGGTGAGGGGTAGTGGGTGAGGGTGGTGGGTGAGGGTGGTGGGTGAGAGGTGGTGGGTGAGGGGTGGTGGGTGAGGGGTAGTGGGTGAGGGTGGTGGGTGAGAGGTGGTGGGTGAGGGGTGGTGGGTGAGGGGTAGTGGGTGAGGGTGGTGGGTGAGGGGTGGTGGGTGAGGGGTGGTGGGTGAGAGGTGGTGGGTGAGGGGTGGTGGGTGAGGGTGGTGGGTGAGGGTGGTGGGTGAGGGGTGGTGGGTGACTGGTAGTGGGTGAGGGTAGTGGGTGAGGGTGGTGAGTGAGGGTAGTGGGTGAGGGTGGTGAGTGAGGGTTGTGGGTGAGAGGTGGTGGGTGAGGGGTGGTGGGTGAGGGGTGGTGAGTGAGTGAGGGGTGGTGAGTGAGGGGTGGTGAGTGAAGGGTGGTGAGTGAGGGGTGGTGAGTAAGGGTGGTGAGTGAGTGGTGAGTGAGGGGTGGTGAGTGAGGGGTGGTGAGTGAAGGGTGGTGAGTGAAGGGTGGTGAGTGAGGGGTGGTGAGTAAGGGTGGTGAGTGAGGGTGGTGAGTGAGGGGTGGTGAGTGAGGGGTGGTGAGTAAGGGTTGTGGGTGAGGGTGGTGAGTGAGGGTGGTGAGTGAGGGGTGATGAGTGAGGGGTGATGAGTGGTGAGTGAGGGGTTGTGGGTGAGGGTGGTGAGTGAAGGGTGGTGAGTGGGTGAGGGGTGGTGAGTGAGGGTGGTGAGTGAGGGGTGGTGAGTGAGTGAGGGGTGGTGAGTGGTGAGTGAGGGGTGGTGAGTGAGGGGTGGTGAGTGAGTGTGGTGAGTGAGGGGTGGTGAGTGAGTGAGGGGTGGTGAGTGGTGAGTGAGGGGTGGTGAGTGAGGGGTGGTGAGTGAGGGTGGTGAGTGAGAGTGGTGGGTGAGGGGTGGTGAGTGAAGGGTGGTGAGTGAGGGGTGGTGAGTAAGGGTGGTGAGTGAGGGGTGGTGAGTGAGGGGTGGTGAGTGGTGAGTGAGGGGTGGTGAGTGAGGGGTGGTGAGTGACATCTGTGAGCGTGGTGAGCGCCCTACGCTACCACACTCCCCCTCGAGTTTGATTCCCGCTCACGACCAACATCAGTAGCAAGTGGAGTTCAAACTTGTTCTGGGCATCCCCTAGAACGACTCAGCCTTAAATGAGTACCTGTTGTTGCGTGTGTAAGCATCAGCATTGGGAAGACAAAGGCGGCCGGACGTAGTTCCTAGCCACACCACTCCCACAATGAATGTTATTTGTATGTAGCGCGTTAGTTGACAGCACCCCAGCAGTCGATGAAGACGATATGGAGGATCTTTGTCTGTATTTGTCAGGGTCTACGGGGGGAGCCTGGCCCCCCGGGATTGAACGGAACTCTGGGCCCCCCGGTGAGACGTTCCTGCAAATCACAGCGAGTCTAGAGACAAACACACACACACACATACACACACTCACATACACACACTCACACACACTCACATACACACACTCACATACACTCACACATACACTCACATACACTCACATACACACACTCACACATACAACAACAACAACAACCGCCATTCGCCACTAAGTGGCGGTGACGTCACCACGATGCTTGTGCCAGGCCAAGTGCACCTTGAGGCCACGTGAAGTGTCGAAAACCCGCTGGCAGGAGGTCACGGGGCAGACCCAGGTGCCACGGGTCGACTGACCGAGATGACCAAGATGACTGGCTGTGCCTCCTAATGTGCCAACTTGCTGTGCTTTAGCCACCCGGCGCTCCGCTCGTTGTTGTGAGCGTCGCTCCTCCGCCCTCCGTTATTGTTGGAGGGCGACTGCCTCCAACTGCCCAGTAGCGTCCTTCACGAGCCTCCTCCACAGAAGCCGATCTTGACACCGCTGGTACCAGTCATCGGCAAGTCCACTCGGATCTACGTCCTCCTGTACCACATTACTCCATTTCTTGTCTAGCCCGTGCCGCGCCCATTTAGCCCCCTCGATCCGGCCGAACAAAAGTCGTTTAGTGGTGGCTCACACCTGTACACACACACACACTCGACACTCCAGACACTGGCAGATCGACTTCCCGTTGGGGGGCGGTTTTGAAATGTCAGTCTTTTAAATTGCGCCCCCCCCCCCCCCCCCCGTATTAGGAGAACAATAACAGGACATGTAGTTTGCTAAATATCAATAAAATACCAATTGTAAGTCACCCCATAGGCACCCCTCCCCCCTTGAAACCGCCACTGCACAAAATATATCTGCACAGTCCATGCAAAGGCAAAGATCCACCATATAGCCTTATCAGACTGCTGGGGCAAGTGCTGTGAGCGAGGACCAACAGGCACACACACACACAACAACAACAAGTACCGTTCGCCATGAAGTGGCGGTGAGGTCACCGCGGCGCTTATGCCAGGCTAGGTGCACGCACACACGTCACGGTGTGCCGAGTCACAGCCCCTCCCCCCAACTCCCTCCCCCCAACTCCCTCCCCCCAACTCCCTCCCCCCAACTCCCTCCCCCCAACTCCCTCCCCCCAACTCCCTCCCCCTCCAAGACTCCAATGAGGGGCGCGCTACAGAGCCGGCCACCTGAGTTTGATTTCCAGCCACGGCTAACATCAGTGGCGATTGATATCTGAACTGCTGAACCGGTCCTGTGCCTCCACTTGGTCGGCTCAGCCTTAAATGAGGACCTGCTGCAGTGACTTTAAATACAATTAGCCACAGGCGTTCGCCAGCAGCACTTGCCCCAGCGGCCTGTGTAGGCTACACGAGGGAGCTTTGTCTCTATCTCTATGTATGTGTGTGTCTGTTCAGGGATTGCCTTCAAGCCCTGGCAAGAGAGGGGACCCGGGGCCCCGTGCTGAGAGGGTGGGAGCCGTCACCCACACCACACCACGTTTGTGTCAATGTCTTTGTGTATGTGCGTGTCTGCGTATATACGCGTGTGTGTGTGTCGTTGTACGTGTGGGGAGCGGTGGTATAGTGGTTAGCGCGCTGCGCTACGAACCTGGCGACCAGAGTGCGATTCCCTGGGCCTCTCCTAGGTCGACTCCGCCTCAAATGAGTACCTAGTGCGATGTGTCAACACCGCTACTGGGGAGACAAAGGCGGTCGAGTGTGGTGCTGGCCACCCACCCCTTCGTGTGCCGTGCCGGCCTTCATAGGTGCACACTAACAGCACTTGCCCCAACAGTCTGTTAAGGCTACACGGGGGATCTTTGTTTGCGTGTGAGACAGGGACTACCTGGAGCCCCAGGTCGTCAGGGACCGCAGGGATCTGTGGGGATGGAGGTGAGTATCGAACGCACGTACACACAGCAACTTACATACATACACCAACACACGCACACACAGCAACTCACATACATACACCAACACACGCACACACAGCAACTTACATACACCAACACACGCACACACAGCAACTTACATACACCAACACACGCACACACAGCAACTTATATAC
This sequence comes from Lethenteron reissneri, assembly GCF_015708825.2. NCBI lineage: Eukaryota > Metazoa > Chordata > Hyperoartia > Petromyzontiformes > Petromyzontidae > Lethenteron > Lethenteron reissneri. The sequence goes on from NC_083790.1 coordinate 652,756, forward strand.
ATACACCAACACACGTACACACAGCAACTTACATACATACACCAACACACGTACACACAGCAACTTACATACATACACCAACACACGCACACACAGAAACTCACATACACCAACACACGTACACACAGCAACTTACATACATACACCAACACACGCACACACAGCAACACACGCACCAGACACACACAAGGTGTGCGGTGTGGACGGGCCGTGCGGTGTGTGCGGGTTGTGTGCTCGTGTTCCGAAAGGGATTCCCGGGTGAGCTGGGTGAGCCGGGTCTACCGGGAGCCGTGGGTGTGCAGGTATCTCTCACCAGCACCACTCACCCCACCACTCACCCAGCACTCACCAGCACCACTCACCCCACCACTCATCCCACCACTCACCCACCACTCACTCCACCACTCAGCCCACCACTGACCCACCACTCACCACTCAAACACGCTCCCACCACCGCTGAGAACTCGTGGTCTAACCACCTGCGCTGGACCCAGGTTTCTCAAGGTCAGAAGGAGTTGATGGTCTTAGCCCGGTCACCAAGGACCAGACGCAATCGCTGCCATCAAATCTGGCAAATTCGAAACATGACTCCACAATGTTCTCACTTGGGCTGGCACAGTGGCAATGGCGGCCCACTACCGGCAGACTCGCGCTCGCTCGCCGCAGGAGCAGTCGGCTCCGTGTCTCTGACCCCTGAGTCGCTCGGTGACCTCCTGCAATGGGCTTTAAGCTCAAGTCACACCCAACACAAGTGGACTTCCGTCGGCAACATCACGATTCGCAATGGCTGTGTCAGGTGGTGGAGGGTTTCACAAAACTATCTATCCCGGTCACAATGTGGCCTAAACCGAATAATCAATTATGGATCGTATCAGACAGCCCTGGGACACATCTTACTGGGACGTAGGTGTTCCTGGCTTGTGCGTCAGGGCTGTCCCACGCGAGTGCGTCTGGCTCGCAGTCGGACGAGCGAGTGGTTTTGTCTGCGCCAGGGAGCGCGAGGAGACGGCGGAGACCCCGGGGAGATCGGAGACCCTGGGGCCAAGGTGAGAGAGAGAGGAGAGTCCTCGTTTCATTTCGGAACAAACACAAAGGTCCCCCGTGTAGTCGCGCGGGCTGCACGGGGCGTGTGTTGTGTGGCTAGCACCGCGTATGACCACCTTTGTCTCCCCAGTGGTCATGTTCGCACACTGCAACAGATACTAACTTTAGGCTGGGTCGACCTAAGGGAGGCCCAAAAACGGTATCGCTCGCCACGCATGTTAGCCATGGTTGTGGTTGTGTATGGGAGATGGTTGCGTGTGGACTGACTACTAACTTTGTGTGTGTGTGTGATGTGGTGGCGTGTGTGTGTGTGATGTGATTTGTGTGATGTGGTGGTGTCTGTGATGTGGTGGTGTGTGTGTGATGTGGTGGTGTGTGTGTGATGTGGTGGTGTGTGATGTGGTGGTGTGTGATGTGGTGTGTGCGTGTGTGTGTGATGTGGTGTGTGCGTGTGTGATGTGGTGTGTGTGATGTGGTGGTGTGTGTATGATGTGGTGTGTGTGATGTGGTGGTGTGTGATGTGGTGGTATGTGTGTGATGTGGTGGTGTGTGTGTGATGTGGTGGTGTGTGTGATGTGGTGGTGTGTGTGTGATGTGGTGTGTGTGTGATGTGGTGGTGTGTGATGTGATGACGTTCTGTGGCAGGGTGAGCCTGGGCTCCCAGGGGAGGCAGGAGCTGATCGCCTCCAGGTGAGCGACACCTCACCTGTAGTCTCACCTGTAGACTCACCTGTAGACTCACCTGTAGACTCACCTGTAGTCTCACCTGTAGACTCACCTGTAGACTCACCTGCAGCGTCACCTGCAGCATCACCTAAACAACTTTCACCTGTCCAAGACTCACCCGACTCACCTGACTCGCCTGCCTCATCTATTTCACGGGCGTCACCTCCACCATCACCGCCCCCACCTCTCTAGCCAGTTTCACCTGCCCACATGTCCCAGCCAGTGTATTTCACTCTGTGTGTGTCCGTGCCGGTCTTGATATGTGTTTGCTAACAGCACTTGTCCCGACATCATATGAAGGTTATACGGGGGGACTTTGCTTTTGTCTTTGTTTCTCTAGGGTTTTCAAGGAGAACCTGGACTCCAAGGCCTTCCCGGATCCGCTGTAATTACAACACCCACTGACCAGCATCATCATCGTTGTGGTTCATGATGACGGTGATAATGATGATGATGAACACATGTTGATGATAATTAGTAGCGTAAGTTTGTCGTGATGATGATTGTGGGAGTGATGATGCTGGTGGTGGTAGTGATGTTGATGATGTTTGTGGTAGTGGGAGTGGTGGTGATGATGGTAGTGATGTTGATGATGAGTGTGGTAGTGGTGATGATGATGATAGTGATGTTGATGATGTTTGTGGTAGTGGGAGTGGTGGTGATGATGATGGTAGTGATGTTGATGATGAGTGTGGTTGTGGTGATGATGATGATGATGATAGTGATGTTGATGGTGAGTGTGGTAGTGGGAGTGGTGGTGGTGATGATGATGGTAGTGATGTTAATGATGATTTTGGTAGTGGGAGTGGTGGTGGTGATGATGATGGTAGTGATGTTGATGATGATTGTGGTAGTGGGAGTGGTGGTGGTGATGATGATGGTAGTGATGTTGATGATGAGTGTGGTAGTGGTGGTGGTGATGATGATGGTAGTGATGTTGATGATTGTGGTAGTGGGAGTGGTGGTGATGATGATGGTAGTGATGTTGATGATGTTTGTGGTAGTAGGAGTGGTGGTGATGATGATGGTAGTGATGTTGATGATGATTGGTAGTGGGAGTGGTGGTGATGATGATGGTAGTGATGTTGATGTTGAATGTGGTAGTGGTGGTGATGATGATGGTAGTGATGTTGATGATGAGTGTGAGTGGTGATGATGATGATGATGGTAGTGATGTTGATGATGAATGTGGTAGTGGTGGTGATGATGATGGTAGTGATGTCGATGATGAGTGTGGTAGTGGTGATGATGATGATGGTAGTGATGTTGATGTTGAATGTGGTAGTGGTGGTGATGATGATGGTAGTGATGTTGATGATGAATGTGGTAGTGGTGGTGATGATGATGGTAGTGATGTTGATGATGAGTGTGGTAGTGGTGATGATGATGATGATGGTAGTGATGTTGATGATGAATGTGGTAGTGGTGGTGATGATGATGGTAGTGATGTTGATGATGAGTGTGGTAGTGGTGATGATGATGATGGTAGTGATGTTGATGATGAATGTGGTAGTGGTGGTGATGATGATGGTAGTGATGTTGATGATGAGTGTGGTAGTGGTGATGATGATGATGGTAGTGATGTTGATGATGAGTGTGGTAGTGGTGGTGATGATGATGGTAGTGATGTTGATGATGAGTGTGGTAGTGGTGGTGATGATGATGGTAGTATTGTATTGGAAGTGCTGCTGGTGCTGGCCATGACGACGTGATGATGACGATGATGACGAAGATGATGACGATGTTTCTTCAGGGGGATCCTGGGAGAGCAGGGACAGCGGGGTCCACGGGGGTTCAAGGGGGAAAAGGGGACCTGGGCCCCCCTGGAGAACCAGGCCCACCTGGGCCCCCCGGCTACCCTGTGAGTGGACTTAGTGTGTGTGTGTGTACGTGTGTATGTGTGTGTACGTGTATACGTGTGTGAGTGTGTGTGTGTATATGTGTGTGTGTACGTGTGTGAGTGTGTGTATGTGTGTGTGGGGAGCGGTGGTGTAGCGGTTAGCGCGCTGCGCTATGAACCTGGCGACCCGGGTTCGATTCCCGCTCACGGCTAACACCAGTGACGATTATCTGAACCGGTCTCGGGCCTCCCCTAGGTCGACTCAGCCTTAAATGAGTACCTGGTGCGGTGTGTAAAACATCGCCACTAGGGAGACAAAGGCGGTCGGGCGTGGTGCTGGCCACCCACCCCCTCGTGTACCGTTCCGGCCTTCATAGGTGCTCGCTAACAGCACTTGCCCCAACAGTCTGTTCCAGGCTATATCGGGATCTTTGTCTTTGTTTGTATGTGTGTGTATGGTGAGCGGTAGTGTAGCGGTTAGCGCGCTGTGTTATGAACCCGGGAACTCGGGTTCGATTCCCGCTCACGACCAACACCAGTGATGATTATTTGAACCGGTCCTGGGCCTCCCCAAGGTCGACTCAGCCTCAAATGAGTACAGTATCTTGTGCGTTATACCCTCGTGTGCCGTTCCGGCCTTCATAGGTGCTCGCTAACAGCACTTGCCCCAACAGTCTGTTGAGGCTACACGGGGGATCTTTGTCTGTGTGTGTGCGTGTGTCCCCAGGGCGGAGATGGGGAGCGAGGTCTCGCAGGGCCCCCCGGCCCCCCAGCGAGGAAGGTAAAGGTCACCGCCCCCTCAAAGGTCACACACAAAGGCCGCGGAGCGCCGTGCGGACGGAGCTGTGGTCAAACCGCGCGCCGTGCGCAGCATCGGCGTCACGGCGATACAATAGGCGCGTCGCTGTGAGTGTGGCGTGTATGTGTATGTGGCGTGTATGTGTGTGTGGCGTGCAAACGCGAGTGTGTGTGGCGTGCGAGCGTGTGTGTGTGATGTACGTGTGTGTATGTATGTGGAGCGTGCGAGGGTGTGTGGCGTGCAAGCGTGTGTGGCGTGCAAGCGTGTGTGTGTGTGTGATGTGCGTATGTGTATGTATGTGGAGCGTGCGAGCGTGTGTGTGTGTGGCGTGCGAGCGTGTGTAATGTGCGAGCGTGTGTGTGTGCGTGGCGTGCGAGTGTGTGTGGCGTGCGAGCGTGTGTGTGTATGTGATGTACGTGTGTGTATGTATATGGAGCGTGTATGTGTGTGTTGTGCGAGCGTGTGTGTAATGTGCGAGCGTGTGTGTGTGTGATGTACGTGTGTGTATGTGTGGCATGCGGGTGTGTGTCTGTTGAGGTATTTCTGTCGTGTAGGGGAGAGGCAGTGCAGTAGTTGGCACACGGCGACATGAACCCGGCGACCCGAGTTCGATTTCAACGTCTGTAACGAATATCTAAACCAGTCCTGGCCCTCCCCTCAATTAAACATCGCCACTGGGGAGACCAAGGCAGCCAGGCGGGGTGTTGGCCACACCATCCCCTCGTGTGCCGTTTCGCCCTACAAGGTGCTCGCTAACGACGCTTGCCCGGGCAGTCTGTCAAGGCTACACGGGGGAGCTTTGTCTTTGGGGATTGTGGTGATGGGGGTTGTGTTTCAGGGTGACGCTGGAGCTCAGGGGGACCCGGGACACTGGGGCCTGGAGGGAGAGCAGGTGAGACGCGGCCTGGAGACACAGGCCGCCACGAGCACTGGCCCTCACCTTGTCTGTCATCGTCGGCGTCATTAACCCCATCCTCGACACCTGAACCAAAACCACTAACCCCTTACCACATTCCTGATCCTCCTGTGATCATCAGTGAACCCTGACCCTCACTCTGGCTCCTCGACCATAGTCGCGACAGGTTGCCACCTCTTCTGCCGCAGACCAAATCCGGGCTCATCTCTCAGTGGGCACTGGGGGCGCTTTATCCATAGACACGGTGCCGCTCGCTCTGATGGTCATCGCAGCGACACCGGCACCAGATCTCGGTAGGAATCAGAATATGTATTTATATTGGAGGATTCCGATGAACTATGCAGCTCTCCTACACAGATGTCCAGCTCCAATGCCCGTAACCTTAACCCTGACCTTAAAACAAGCCCTGACACCGTACCCCTCAATGTATATTGAACTTCTTTGGCACCGTACGCAGCAAACTGCTAATCGTCACGTCACGACACCGTGACCCCTCACGCTATGGGGCGGCCCGGCGGTCGCGCCTTCGCCGCTTGTTGTCGTGCCAGAGGTTCGCGGTTCTATTCCAGCGACCGCCATGGTTAATGCTGCGGCGTGGAATTTACAAAAGGACGCTACGCGCCATCTGCTTCATGCCGGACGTTAAAGAGCCCCGTGGCGTCGTTCGCGAGATGAGGCCGTTGTGTGCCGGCATCCAAATTTGCTGAATTTTAAAATGAATTTGTGATTATAGAGACGGCAGAAAACGATGGCTCCCTACTGGCAGCATGTCCCAGCTCTCTAACGATGAACAGAAAACGCCTGGGCCCCCTCCACACGCCGTGGACATATTTAGGGTCAACCTTCCGGAGAGTAGCCACAAGATCGCGCATGAGTGTTGGACCCTTCAGCAGCAGCAGCAGCAGCCTTGTGCCTTTGGGTTTTATTATAAATTCGTCAATAATTATCCTTTTCACGACAAGTCCTGGGAAACGAGGCATGTGTTGAGCATGGACCCTGCAGCCAACAACCGCCCTCGCATTATTTGCTGTTTTACTATCGATTATTAATCGCGTTCTTCGATGATAATAACAACAAACGTCGATTGTGCAATACGGTATTCACATTGCCCGTCGCTGCAGTAAACGGTTGGTTTAAAAAGACGGTGAGCGTGGAAGCCACGTGGTTGACGTCTCAGTCGTGGTCTCCCTCGTGGTCTCCCTCGTGGTCTTCCTCGTGGTCTTCCTCATGGTCTCCGTCGTGGTCTCCGTCGTGGTCTCCGTCATGGTCTCCGTCGTTGTCTGTGGAAGGCGCCGTGTGCCCCACCGCTCGGTGTTTCCCCTTTGCCGTCCGGCCCCGCGGGCGGCGAGACGCCAACCATTGCCGACTGGGAACCCGAGGTAACCCCCCTCTGATGTGCCGTGTGTGCTGACCGCGTCTCCCCGCAGGGCTCCCCGGGGCCCCTGGGCCGGCAAGGGCGCGCCGGCGACAAGGGGGCGGAGGTGAGCGTGACCATGTCACCTCGTGACCTGTGACCCAATGGCCTACGATCCCATGACATCACGTGATTCTCATGACCTCGTGACCTGTGACTCCGTGACCTGTGGCATCACCATCTATGACCTCGTGACCTGTGACCCTGTTTACATGGCATCACATTATTCTCAAGGCCTGTAACCCTGTGAGCCCGTGACCCTTGACCCCATTTACTTGACCTAAAAAAATCTAATAATTCCCATCACATTGTGACTCGTGACCTGCGACCCCATGATTATCATGACCCTGTTACATGTGACCATGACCCAGTTACCCCATGACCTCAACTAACTTGACCTCTCCCCATTGACCCCCTCCAAGCCAAGCTCGCTGCAGCGATGACGTGTTCACAAAGGGCGTTGTATCAGAAAGCCCAAGTGGCCTGGTAGCTCAGGGCGTTTTTAATGGCCATGTCACGGGCACACATTTCAACCAGGGTGCTGTTTGCACGTGACAAGTCGTATCTGAACCTGTTGTGAGCCTCCCCTAAGTCGACTCAGCCTCGAGTGAGTATTCGGTGCGGTGTGTGAAAACATCAACACTGGGGAGACAAAGGCGGCCGTGGGGGCGTGTTGCATGGCCACGCTCCGTCCTGGTGCGGCTCCAGCCTTGATAGGAGCTCGCTACCAACACTTGCCCCAATGGGCTGTTAAGGCTCTACGAAGGATCTTTGTTGTGTGTGTGTGTATATACGAGAGTGTGTGTGTAAACGCATTAAAGCTCACTCCATACATCACGCAGTAGAAGGCTTATTGATGCGGGGGGGGGGGGGGGGCGTGTCCCAGGACGCCTCGACACTCACGCGGTCCACCCACGGCCAAGTGCAGACAAAGTCCGCTCCAGACGATTGACATTTCAAGCGATTCCTCTCAAACCTCTCAGCCCACATCCCCTACGACTCTGTATTTCTATTTTCGTAGAGACCAGCGAGACGTGGAGCGTTCCACGTTCACTGTGCGGAGGAGAGTGATATCTGAACCCGTCCTGGGCCTCTCCCACGTCGAGTTGTCCCTACACATGAGTACCTGGTGTGGCGGTATGAGGGTGGCCACACCAAATACTCGCGCAGCACAACCCTGGTGCTGGCCACCCACCGTGACGATGTCAAGAGGTGCTCGCCAACGGCACCTGCCCCAGCAGTGTCAAGGCTGCACGGGGGACACACGCATTGGTTGTGTGTGTGTGTACGTGTGTGTGTGTGTTCATGCCCCTATCTGTACAAGCAGGGGGCCCGAGGCCACCCAGGCGATCAGGGCCACACGGGGGCTGTGGGGGAGCAGGGGGAGGACGGAGATCCGGGGGCGGAGGGGAGCCCTGGAGATCGCGGAGTTCAGGTGTGTGTATGTGTGTGTGTGTACGTGTGTGTGTGTGTGGGGAGCGATAGTGTGGGGAGCGATAGTGTAGCGGTTAGCGCTCTGCGCTATGAACCTAGCGACCCGGGTTCGATTCCTGCTCACGGCCAACACCAGTAACGATTATCTGAACCGGTCCTGGGCCTCCCCTAGGTCGACTCAGCCTGAAATGAGTACCTGGTGTGGTGTGTAAACATCGCCACTGGGAAGACAAAGGCGGTCGGGCGTGGTGCTGGCCAGCCACCCCCTCGTGTACCGTTGCAGCCTTCATAGGTGCTCGCTAACAGCACTTGCCCCTACAGTCTGTTAAGGCTATATGGGGGATCCTTGATCTTTGTGTGTGTGTGTACGTGTGTGTGTGTACGTGTATGTGTACGTGTCCGGCAAAACAACCTCCTACCTCCTCGCGGTGTCGGACGGGCAACACTGTCGTGGGCAGTGCTGTGGGGGGAGGGCCAATGCCCATTGGCCTCTCCCCTCATGGCGTCTGTGTCCACCACAGTGGCTAAACGGGGGCTCTGGACGGGTGCGAGGGGCTGGTAACCCCTCCACCTTCAATTAACCACCAGTAAACTACAAACTAAACATAAACCGGTAACTAATAAGCTTGTTCCGGAGGCCCCGGGGGGTCAGGCTTTTATGACGTCTCCTGGCCAAACCCCATTTGGCGGAGCCAGGAGATTGAATTTTCACCCTCGGGGCTCCTCCAGAAACAACAAAAAACCATTGCGGATGGCCACGTGGAATGTTCGAACGCTCACTGCGGAGGAGAGGCTGCCACTCCTCTGTCGGGAGCTGGACCGGTACCGCCTGGATCTCTGTGGCATTCAGGAGGTCCGGTGGACCGGTTCTGGCTCCTGCCACCATGAGGGGTGGACAGTCCTATACTCGGGGCAGGAGACTGCCAAACAACAGGGTGTGGCTCTTCTTCTGAACAAAAGAATGAAGGGGGCGTGGGAGCGTGGCGGTGAGGTGTGGGAAGCTGTAAGCCCCAGGATACTTTGGGCTCGCCTTCCCATCAACCAGAGGCGAGGAGTGGTGGTCGTGGTTACTTATGCCCCCACCGAAGACGAACATCCGTGGAGGGATGCAAGCAAAGCCGATGAGTCAGACGCTTTCTATGACCTCCTGTCACAGGTGCTGGCTAAAGTGGCCACTCGGGACAGAGTCATCTTGTTGGGTGACTTCAATGCCCGAGTTGGTCATGATGCTGACACCTGGTCTAAAGTGATTGGAAGGCATGGGCCAGATCAGCTCAATAATAACGGTAGGAGGCTGCTAGATTTTTGTGCAGCCCATGGGCTTGTAATTACCAACACGCTCTTCCGGCATCGGCGCATCCACACAACATCATGGATACATGCCGGGTCCAAGCAAGAACATCTGCTGGACTACATAGTGACGGACCAGCGAATGCGAGCCCATGTCCTTGACACCAGGACCTACCGTGGAGCTGATCTGCCCTCTGACCATCGACTAGTCATCTGTAAGATGCGCCTGCCTTTCTTCCACTCCGGTGGTGGGTGTACACCCAGGATCCCATTCCAACCAAAAGTGGCCTGGTCTCAGTTAGCTGATGAAAGTTGCAAGCGAGAATTTCATCATCGCTTGCAGCTGGGGTTGGCCACGTCCCCCACTCCACCTGATGTCGAGGGTAATGGGCGAGGTTTAAGACTGTGACTCATGCAGCTGCAATGGCTGCTTTGGGTACGCGGTCCAGACCTCCCCAGAAACCCTGGCTGACAGAGGAGGTGTTCAGGTTAATTGAGAAAAAGCGACAGGCCCACTCTCATCGCCTACAGCATCCCACGTCAGAGAATGAGGAGGCTTACCGCAGCCTTCGCTCGGAAGTTCGGAGAGCCGTAAGGCGCTGTAAGGATGGGTGGTGGTCGCGGGTTGCTGAGGAGATGGAGTCTGCCTCAGTGGCCCGTGATCACAAATCACTATTTAACTCCATCAAAAAAGTAACCTGCAGCGCCACACCTATTACCATCATTAGAGGAAAAAACGGTGATCCAATCTCCGACCCCCAGGAACAGGTTTGCAGATTTGCTGAGCATTTCTGTGAGGTCCTGGGGGAGGGAAATTCTCTCAGCCAGGAAAACATCATGGCACAAAGTGGTGATAACCCTGCTGAGGCTGCGGTGCCTCAAATATTGGAAGAGGTCACCCCCTGTGAGTGGCTGGCTGAGGTGCCAGCTGTTGAGGAAGTACTGAGGGCGATCCGGAGTCTGAGACCAGGGAAGGCACCGGGCAGAGATGATCTCCCAAGCGAAATGCTGAGGGAGGGTGGCGTTTGTGCACAGACTGCCCTATATGACATCATAACAACAGTCTGGACCACTGGACGGGTTCCTCAGGACTGGAAGGATGCCCTGGTGGTCCCCCTCTTTAAGAAGGGGGACCGTACCGACTGCAACAACTACAGGGGCATCTCACTCCTCAGTGTGCCGGGTAAGGTCCTGGCAAGGATTATTCAACATCGCCTTGCTAGGCACGCTGAGGAGAGGCTTGCGGAGCCCCAATGCGGTTTCAGGAAAGGGCGGTCCTGCACAGATGCCATATTTTCTGTCCGTCTGCTACAGCAGAGGTGTAGGGAATTCCAAAAAGACCTACATCTCTGCTTTATTGACCTGGTCAAGGCCTATGATACCATCAGTAGGACTGGGCTCTGGGTTGTTCTTCGTGCTTTCGGAGTCCCTGACCCTCTGCTCACGATCATTAAGGACCTTCATGATGGTGAGCGGGCCCGGGTAAAACTACGTGGCCGGGAGTCGGAGCCTTTCCCTGTACACCTTGGGGTGCGACAGGGATGTCCTCTGGCTCCCACATTATTTAACATCTATTTTGACCGCGTAGTTCGTGAAGCCTTCAATTGCTGTACCGGGGGAATTTCCATTTGGTACAGATATAATGGGAGGCTGATCGATGCCCGGGTGCGATCAAGGGATGGCTCCCTATTCGTCAACCACGTTATGTATGCCGATGATTTGGTAATAGCTGCTCATTCAGAAGAGGAGTTGGAGACGCTGCTGCTGAGACTGGAGCGTGCCACTAAGAGGTGGGGCCTTACCATCAGCCCCACCAAAACTAAGCACCTGCCTGGGTATTTTGTACCATCGGACACTCCACCCCCACAACTCCCAATTGGTGATGGGGCAGTTGTGGAGAGAGTGGAGAGTTTCCCATACCTGGGCAGTGTGCTTATGACCGGCTCCAGTTTATCAGCAGAGGTCTCACTCCGAATCAGTCGAGCGGCAATATCTTTTCATCGGTTGCGTAACGCTGTGTGGAAGCTACCTGGTCTGTCGCTCCGCACGAAGCTTCAGGTCTTCTCGGCTACGGTCATTCCCTCCCTTCTCTACGCTTGCGAAACGTGGACCCCCCTGGTGGAGCATCTTCGCCGGTTGGAAACATTTAGGCTGGCCTGCCTACGATCCATCCTGGGTTTAACCAGGCTGGATTGTGTGAGGAGCTCACAAATCCTTGAAAGATCTGGGCAAAGTCCCATCAGTGAGCTCCTCCGGCAGGCAAGGCTGCGTTGGCTGGGTCATGTAGCCCGCATGCCCAGCCACCGCATGCCTAAACAGCTTTTGTTCGGCCGGATCGAGGGGGCTAGACGGGCGCGGCACGGGCTGGAGAGGAGATGGAGTGATGTGGTACAGGAGGACGTGGAGTTGAGTGGACTTGCCGATGACTGGTACCAGCGGTGTCAAGATCGGCCTCAGTGGAGGAGGCTCGTGAAGGACGCTACTGGGCAGTTGGAGGCAGTTGCCCTCCAACAACAACGGAGGGCGGAGGAGTGACGCTCACAACAACGAGCGGAGCGCCGGGTGGCTAAAGCACAGCAAGTTGGTACAGTAGGGGGCACAGGTGGTGCATCAGCCAGTCATCTCGGTCATCTCGGTCAGTCGACCCGTGGCACCTGGGTCTGCCCCGTGACCTCCTGCCAGCGGGTGTTCGACACTTCACGTGGCCTCAAGGTGCACTTGGCCTGGCACAAGCATCGTGGTGACGTCACCGCCACTTAGTGGCGAATGGCGGTTGTTGTTGTTGTTGTGTCACTGTGTGTGTGTGTCACCTCATGGCCTCAAGGTGCACATGGCCTGGCACAAGCGTCGTGGTGACGTCACCGCCACTTAGTGTCGAATGGCAGTTGTTGTTGTTGTTGTGTACGTGTGTGGGGAGCGGTAGTGTAGCGGTTAGCACACTGCGCTACGAACCTGGCGACCCGGGTTCAATTCCCGCTCATGGCCAACACCAATTACGATTCTCGGAACCGGTTCTGGGCCTCCCATAAGTCGACTCAACCTCAAATGAGTACCTGGTGCGATGTGTGAACATCGCCACGAGGGAGACAAAGGCGGCCGCGCGTGGTGTCGGCCACACCCACCCCTTCCTGTGCTGTGCCGGCCTTCATAGGTGCTCGCTAACAGCACTTGCCCCAACAGTCTTTTAGAGGCTATCTGGGGGGTCTTTGTGTTTGTACATGATCGATGCCCGGGTGTGATCGAGGGATGGCTTCCTATTGGTCGACCATGTTACGTATGCTGATGATGTGTGGAGCGGTTTCTATCCCTGTGTAGTGAGTCACTTCTGAGACACTAATAGTAGGAGGTAACACACGTTTATCCTACACTCGTAACACCGTTCACACACGGGATAACTATAAACGGGTCAGAGCAGCCCACGCTGTCTGACCCACGACGCCGGAGATGAAGACGTAGCACCTCGGGTTCCTTTCCACCGACAGACAGCCCCGATCCAGCCTCGGGACTTCCCTTTTATGCCCCCCGGCGTGGCCTGGCTCTGCCCTCGGCCACACCCCCACCTGGAGCCCACCAGAAGGTTCTGGGCCACCTTCCACGTGTCCCCTTGGTCATCTCTGCCCCACATCCTTTACCCCGGCCTGTCGCGTGCTCCACCAGCCGGCCCGGGTGCCACGTCCTCATGTGCCCCCTGCTGCCAACAGCCAGCGCCACGCACCCTCGTGACCCCCTCCGTGGCATTGCTCTGCCGGCAGAGCAGCTGCCACACCCCGCTCTGCCGGGACGTCAGCGTTAGGCCACATTCCCTCTCTCTGTCAGTGACCAGCGCTACGCGCCGTAGTGACCCATTCTATGTCACTGCACCTGGGCACGGTCTGTGTGACCAGATGCGGTTTCACAGCAGAGGCCTCCCTCCACCAGGGGTCGATGGCAGCGGTCTCGCTCAGAATCGACGGTGACCCAACATGTTTACCGGGGCGGTGGCGGTGACTCACAAGTACTGGAGTTAGCGAATCGGTGGTTAAGAATGCGTGCGCGTGTGTGCGTGCATTTCCCCAGTGGTGTGGAGTCGGCATCGAGTGAGCGCCGTAATTGCAGGGGGCTTGAAAAAAATGTTAACACTTACATGGGACTCTCGCTTTTAATGGAAAAAGAACGGATAATGGTAATTGCGATATTGTGATGATGATGCTAATTATGATTTCCCATCAGGGGCATGTTGGGCCACTGGGCCCCAGAGGAGACCTCGGGGAGAGAGGGGAGTGGGGCACGGAGGGATCTCGGGGCCCGCCCGGTCTCCTAGGCAACAGGGGCCTCCCCGGGCTCAGAGGGGCCCCTGGGCCCCGGGGAGAGACGGGGAGCTCGGGGTTTGTGGTGAGCTCCTTTGCCGACCCACGCACCCAGTCTCATTGTTGCGCCTCCCGAAGATCGACTCAGCCTTTAATGGCTCTTATTACATACAGCATGCGCGCGCACCAGGACATACGTACGTGAGAAAGACAAAGCCGTCCGATGTAGCCGACACGGCGTGTTGGAGCAAGTGCCGTTCACACTCATGGCAAGTGCAGCGCACAACAACAACCAACATTCGCCACAAAGTGGTGGTGACGTCACCACGACGCTTGTGCCAGGCTATGTGCACAACACACACACACACACCACTACAAACAATAACAATAGCTTCAATTTTTCACTCAGTGGCTATGAACCCATTGATAACCCTGGTGCCAGGCTAGGTGCATGCACGCACCCATTCTGTGCTGTGTTGCTGCTGTTGTTTCAGGGTTCGTCTGGTGTCCCGGGGGGTCCTGGCCGAGGGGGTCTTCCCGGAGTAAACGTAAGTTCACGCGGCTCGGCTCCCTTGCCACTCCACTGCTGGATGAGATTTGCCACGCTGTGCGCAGTGGTTAGCGCACTACGGACCCGGTCATCCGAGTTCGATTCCCGCTCACGGCCAACAGCCACTATCTGAACCAGTCCTGGGCCTATCCCTTGGTAGACTCAGCCGTGTGCCGTGACGGTCTCCATAGGTGCTCGCTAACAGCACGTGCCTCCGCAGCCTGTTGAGGGCATCTTTGTCTTAATTATCCCTGCCCTCGCGGTCTTGGCGCGTCCATCAGATGACGGACACCTGTGAAAAGAGCTTCATAGCTCTGATTCTGATCTTTGGAAGCAGGGGGTCGGATCTCGGGAGTTGTTGTTGTTGACTTGGTTTCTGTCGCGCCGTTTGCAGGGACCCCCAGGGCTCCCGGGACCCGCGGGCCCCGGTGGGCCCCCGGGAGAAGAGGTAGAGCACCACCTCGTCACACGCCACCACCGCCATCGTCCTCATCGTCACCGTCGTCACCGTCATTATCGTGATCCACACTTTTGACATCATGATAATGATGATCAGCATCATCATCATTGTCATCACCACTAACATCACTACCATCATCATCATCGTCATCATTATTGCCATCACCACTAACATCACTGCCATCATCATTATTCCCATCACCACTGACATCACTACCATCATCATCATCATTATTGCCATCACCACTAACATCACTGCCATCATCATCGTCATCATTATTGCCATCACCACTAACATCACTGCCATCATCATTATTCCCATCACCACTAACATCACTACCATCATCATCATCGTCATCATTATTGCCATCACCACTAACATCACTGCCATCATCATTATTCCCATCACCACTGACATCACTACCATCATCATCATTATTGCCATCACCACTAACATCACTGCCATCATCATCGTCATCATTATTCCCATCACCACTGACATCACTACCATCATCATCATTATTGCCATCACCACTAACATCACTGCCATCATCATCTTCATCATTATTGCCATCACCACTAACATCACTGCCATTATCATCGTCATCATTATTGCCATCACCACTAACATCACTGCCATCATCATCTTCATCATATTTGCCATCACCACTAACATCACTGCCATCATCATCGTCATTATTATTCCCATCACCACTAACATCACTGCCATCATCGTCATCATTATTGCCATCACCACTGCCATCATCATCGTCATCATTATTGCCATCACCACTAACATCACTGCCATCATCGCCACCATCACAATCATCACCCCGGGTTGTGGTCTCCCTGTGTGCAGGGGGAGACGGGGGGAAGGGGTGCAAGGGGGAGGGGCGGAACGGGCGGGATGCAGGTACACACTCACACGCACTCACTCACACACACTCACACACTCACTCACACGCACTCACTCACACACTCACTCACACACACACTCACACACTCACTCACACACACTCACACGCACTCACTCACACACACTCACACGCACTCACTCACACACACTCACACACACTCACACACTCACTCACACACACTCACAAAGATAAAGATCCCCCGTATAGCCTTAACAGACTGTAGGGGCAAGTGCTGTTAGCGAGCACCTATGAAGGCCGGCACGGCACACGAGGGGGTGGGTGGCCAACACCACGCCCGGCCGACTTTGTCTCCCTAGCGGCGATGTTTACACATCGCACTAGGTACTCATTTTAGGTTGAGTCGACCTAGGGGAGGCCCGGGACCGGTTCAGATAATCGTCACTGGTGTTGGCCGTGAGCGGGAATCGAACTCGGGTCGCCGGGTTCGTAGCGCAGCGCGCTAACCGCTACATTACCGCTCCCCATTACACACACTCACGCACTCACTCACACACACTCACTCACACACACTCTCACACACTCACACTCACAGACGAGATCTGAGTTTCCCACTGCTGTGCAGAGCGATCACGTGCAGCAGCGCGTGACACGTCACGTGCAGCAGCGCGTGACACGTCACGTGCAGCAGCGCGTGACACGTCACGTGGGTGCAGCAGCGCGTGACACGTCACGTGCAGCAGCGCGTGACACGTCACGTGCAGCAGCGCGTGACACGTCACGTGCGTGCAGCAGCGCGTGACACGTCACGTGCATCAGCGCGTGACACGTCACGTGCGTGCAGCACGTGACGTGTCACGTGTGTGCAGCAGCGCGTGACACGTCATGTGCAGCAGCGCGTGACACGTCATGTGCAGCAGCGCGTGACACGTCACGTGCAGCAGCGCGTGACACGTCACGTGGGTGGATATGCGTGAGTGTGTGTGTCTATTAATGTGTGTGGTTGTGGGTGGATACACGTGTGAGTGTGTGTGCGTGTCTATTAATGTGTGTGGTTGTGGGTGGATACACGTGAGTGTGAGTGCGTGTCTATCAATGTGTGTGGTTGTGGGTGGATACACGTGAGTGTGTGTGCGTGTCTATTAATGTGTGTGGTTGTGGGTGGATACACGTGTGAGTGTGTGTGCGTGTCTATTAATGTGTGTGGTTGTGGGTGGATACACGTGTGAGTGTGTGTCAGTGCGAGTCTATAAAGGGGAGTGGTGGTGCAGCGGTTAGCGTGCTCCGCTACAAACTCGGCGACCCGAGTTCGATTCCCGCTCACGGCTAACACCGGTGACGATTATTTGAACCGGTCTTGGGCCTCCCCCAGGTAGACTCACCTGGTGCGGTGTGTCAACATCGCCACTGGGGAGACAAAGGCGGTAGGACGAGGTGCTGGCGACCCACCCCCTCGTGTGCCGTTCTGGCCTCAAAAGGTGCTCGCTAACAGCACTTGCCCCAAGAGTCTGTGAAGGCCAAGAGGGGCGGATCTTTGTCTTTACTTGTTTTGCGTACAAAGATGTGTTGTGTGTGTGTGTGTGGCGTGTCTATAAATGGTGTGTGTTTATAAATACTGTACGTGTTGGCCTTAATCGGTTCTCGTTAACAGCACTTTCCCAAACAGTCTGTTCAAGGCAATGTCGGCCATAGCACGTGCCTCTGTCTGGTGACCTCCTGCACCTTCCACAGTCCACGTGACTGCCCCGAAGTGCACCTAGCCTGGCACAGGCAGCGTGGTGGTGTCACCCTCGCTGAGTGGCGTGTACACATGGCGGGCTGTGCTGGCCACCCCACCCCCTCGAGCGAGGCTACCCAGGGGGTCGTTGTCTCTTGCCGTGTGGCGTGTACAGGGTCCACCAGGAGAGGTCGGGGAGAAAGGGGACAGGGGCCCCCCAGGAATCCAGGTAATGCATAGTCAGCACCATGATCAGCAGCAGCAGCAGCAGCCATGCTCAATCCACTGCTGGATGGAGGCCTTCTCAAGCCGCCTTTGTCACTGGGGAGACAAAGGCGGTCACGCGCGGCGTGCTGGTCTCCCCCCCTCCGTAGGTGAAGCGCTAACGGCACTTGAACCCAACAGCCTACTAAGCCTACACGGGGAATCTTTGTCTTTGTTCTTTCCCAGGGCGTTGTGGGACCAGCGGGCGAGAAGGGGTTCCGGGGACTGAGGGGACCTCACGCGGCCCGGGGGTTAAAGGGCGACCGAGGGACGACGGGGGAGCTGGGCCACGAGGGAGCGGAGGGGCCCAAGGGGCCGGCGGGGCCCCGGGGCCCCCCAGGATCCCCGGTACAATCACTTACATGGAACACAAGTCGTCACCGTCGTCATTGTGATCACCATCATCATCAGCAATAACCACGATCTATCCACTGCAGAATTAAGGCCTCCCAAGCCATCACCATCATTCATGGTCAGGCGATACACGAGCCGATTCCGTCGCTGCATCTCCACTTTGAGCGTGACGAAGGCCTTCATCGGTGCGATTCGCTCACAGCACTTGCCCCAACAATCTGTTGAGGCTATGCGGGGGGTCCTTTGTGTGTGTGTGCCACAGGGGGCCACGGGGAGCAGGGGTCCGTGGGGGCCTGTGGGCGGCGTGGGGGTTCAGGTGAGTGCTCCGCTTAGCAGCTGCGGCTCGCGGGGCCCTCTGGGCCGCACCGCGGCGCCGAGACGCAGCGAGACGCTCGCCGCCGCCGTGGCCGCCGCCGCTCTCATCGCCGTAGCCGCCGCCGCCGCGCGACATTTCGGATGTTGATTTCGTGAGTGCCAGATTGCCAAATCGGCCTGCCACGAACCCGCCGGCCCAAGGCCGATTCAAGCTCACGGACAATATCGGAGACGAATATCGCAACCGGTAATGGGCCTCCTCTAGGTTGCACGAGCACCTGGTGCGGTGTGTAAACAGCCGCACTGGGGAGACAAAGGCGGTCGGGCGTGGCGTTGGCCGCACACCCCCCCCCTCCCCCGTGTGCCGTGCTGGCCTTAATAGGTGCTCGCTAACTTGTCCCAAGAGTCTGTTAAAGGCTGTACGGGGGGGAGGGGGAACTTTGTATGCATGTGAGTCCAGGCGCATGAGTCTATATTCTTGTGTGTGTGTGCGTGTGTGTCTGCACGCTATTTTCAGGGTCCTTTAGGGCTGCCAGGGCTCGAGGGTCCAGCTGGGATCCCGGGGTCAAAGGTGAGGAAGTGGTGGATTGGTGAGGAGATGGTAGGTACCCGCTAACAGCACTTGCTCCGACAGTATGTGTGGGCTACACTGGGGATCTTTGTCTTTGTACATCTGCGTGTGTGCAGGGCGAGAGAGGCTACAGAAGGAGGGGCTCACCAGGAATTCGAGGAGTGCAGGTGAGTGGGTGAGTGAGTGGGTGAGTGAGTGATTGGGTGAGTGATTGGGTGAGTGATTGGGTGAGTGAGTGAGTGAGTGAGTGATTGGGTGAGTGAGTGAGTGAGTGATTGGGTGAGTGAGTGAGTGAGTGATTGGGTGAGTGATTGGGTGAGTGAGTGATTGGGTGAGTGAGTGATTGGGTGAGTGATTGGGTGAGTGAGTGATTGAGTGAGTGATTGAGTGAGTGATTGAGTGAGTGATTGGGTGAGTGATTGGGTGAGTGAGTGAGTGGGTGAGTGATTGGGTGAGTACGTCAGTGAGTGGGTGAGTGAGTGAGTGATTGGGTGAGTGCGTGATTGGGTGAGTGAGTGATTGAGTGAGTGATTGAGTGAGTGATTGGGTGAGTGATTGGGTGAGTGAGTGAGTGGGTGGGTGGGTGGGTGAGTGCGTGAGTGAGTGGGTGAGTGATTGGTTGAGTACGTGAGTGAGTGGGTGGGTGAGTGAGTGAGTGAGCAGGTGAGTGGGTGAGCGGCTCAGGGTGAGTGTCGCTTGGGGGTAATTGTAATATTAATGTATAGTTACATTGCTCACTGAATGTTCGGCTATGTCGCTGGGTTTCTGGTGTATGTTGCTTGAGACTTGAGTATCCACAGCCATAGCGAGAGGTATGGTGGATGTGGTGTGCCGGGCGTGTCAATGTCATCGCAGACAAATCTGGCTGAAATGAAGCCCTGTGGGTGGCGGTGCCTATGTCTGGATGTGTGTATGTGTGTGTGTGTACATGCTGTGTGCGCGTGTATGTGTGTGTCTTGTGGGGAGCGGGAGCGCACTGTGCAACGAACCCGGTGACACGAGTTTGATCCTTGCTTGGCGACGAATATCTCGACTGGCGCTGGGCTTCCCCTAGGTCAGGGGTCGGCAACCAAAATAACAAGAAGAGCCATTTCTTTCCAATTCGGTACAAAATTCAGTATTTCAAGAGCCGCAATGCATCTGAGTACATACTGTACATACGTACATATCGTCAAGAAGCAGCCCGTAAAGAGCCGCATGCGGCTCCGGAGCCGTAGGTTGCCGACCCCTGCCCTAGGTCGACTCGGCCTCATGCGTGGTGATGGCCACTCATCCCCGCTTCACGTGCCATGCCGGCCTTCGTAGGCGCTCACTAACAGCACTTGCCCCTGGAGTATTAAGGCTATACGGGGGTCTTTGTATTTGTGTGTGCGCACGTATTAATTTCAGCCAGTGGTTTGTGTGTTGATGTTGTGTGTTTGTTGGCGACTGCGGTTGTTGTTGTTTTTGTTGATGGTTGTCGTCGTTGTTGTTGTTGGTGGTGTTGCCACGTTGCTCGTGACCACGCTGGCGTTGCAGGGAGAGCCGGGCCCCCCAGGTCCGGCAGGAGTGGGGGGCCACCCCGGGTCCAAGGTAACGACGCCGCCAATCAGACACCTCGCGTCGCGAGCCACGGAGACCTGGGGTTCGTCAGGGCGGTGACACAGGGCTTGGGTGTAGGGTGATGGTGTAGAGCTCGGGTGTAGGGTTTTATTGTAGGGTTCGGGTGTAGGGTTTGGGTGTAGGGTTAGGTTGTATATTGTTCGGGTTCGGTGTAGTTTTAGGTTGTAGGGTTTTGGTGTAGGGATAGGTTTATGGTGTAGGGTTTGGGTGTAGGGTTAAATTGTAGGGTTTGAGTGTAGGGTTAGGTTGTAGGGTGTAGGGTTAGGTTGTAGGGTTAGAGTTCAAGTCTAAGGTTAGGGTTTGTTGTGGGGGCAGCAGTTCGGGTTCTGGACAACATGAGGGTTGGGGATGCTGCGTGCTGCTATATGCTGCTGTAACACCTGTGCTGTAACAGCTGTAACAGCTGTGTTGTAACAGCTGTAACACCTGTGTTGTAACAGCTGTAACAGCTGTGTTGTAACAGCTGTAGCAGCTGTGTTGTAACAGCTGTAACACCTGTGCTGTAACACCTGTGTTGTAACAGCTGTGTTGTAACAGCTGTAACAGCTGTGTTGTAACAGCTGTAACAGCTGTGTTGTAACAGCTGTAACAGCTGTGCTGTAACACCTGTGTTGTAACAGCTGTAACACCTGTGTTGTAACAGCTGTAACAGCTGTGTTGTAACAGCTGTAACACCTGTGCTGTAACAGCTGTAACAGCTGTGTTGTAACAGCTGTAACAGCTGTTGTAACAGCTGTAACACCTGTGTTGTAACAGCTGTAACAGCTGTGTTGTAACAGCTGTAACAGCTGTGTTGTAACAGCTGTAACAGCTGCGCTGTAACAGCTGTAACACCTGCGTTGTAACAGCTGTAACACCTGCGTTGTAACAGCTGTAACAGCTGTGTTGTAACAGCTGTAACACCTGTGTTGTAACAGCTGTAACACCTGTGTTGTAACAGCTGTAACAGCTGTGTTGTAACAGCTGTAACACCTGTGCTGTAACAGCTGTACCACCTGTGCTGTAACAGCTGTACCACCTGTTGTGTAACAGCTGTAACACCTGTGCTGTAACAGCTGTAACAGCTGTAACACCTGTGCTGTAACAGCTGTAACACCTGTGCTGTAACAGCTGTAACACCTGTGCTGTAACACCTGTGCTGTAACAGCTGTAACACCTGTGCTGTAACAGCTGTCACAGGTGTGCCGTGCCCCCCACAGGGCACACAGGGCCCGGTTGGCAGCGAGGGGACCCCCGGACCTTCAGGATTCCCGGTGACTCCTCCTGCTCATGATCGGTCCCCCCCTCTCCCCCCCCCCCCACATCTCCTCCCCCCACCTCTGTCCCCCCTCCCCACCACGTGTGGTCGTGTTTCACGGCTGTCCACACTCGTGCGATCATCGCCCTACGATGTCCGCGTTGATGTTTCTCGAACTCAATTTTACTCAGAACGTTTTTTTTTTAAGTGATTTGTCCGAGTTCACTCTTTTCGCTGTAAATGTATTTCACATTATCGTGGTTGACCACCGCGTCAGAAGTCCTCTATCTCGAGATCGTTTTTACTCCGATTCCTGTTTACCGCATTGCTGGACTTTGTCTTTGTAGTGACCCCAGGTTACTCGCCATACAAATGAGGGTCGTACTGTTCTCTTGACTTCTCACCTCGCACAAACAAAACCAACTTGGAACCCCCCCCCCCCCCTTGTTGCTCCTCCAGGGACCCCCGGGAGCGGGGGCCGAGGCGGGAGACGCGGGGACCCCGGGGCCCGGGGTGTGTGAGATGTTGCCGGACGTCCCCCCGCTCGCGAGGCTCTCCTCTTCTTCTCGGACTACGGCTGCCCCTTGCCCTCTGTCTCTCTCCCACTCTCTCTCTCTCTCCGCTCTCTCTCCCACTCTCTCTCTCTCTCCGCTCTCTCTCCCGCTCTCTTTCTCTCTCTCTCTCTCTCCTGCTCTCTCTCTGGGGGATTCTAGTTCCCGTTTTGCTTGGCTAAGTCACATTCCCTGAGGAGCGTGACCCAGGGATTGTTTTCCCACTGAATCGTTTCCAGGTGACTTCAAAATAACCCCAAAGCTATCCCCGCCCCTATGCCTTAGACTAACCCTAACCCCAACACTAACCCCGTCCCTATGCCTTAGACTAACCCTAACCCCAACACTAACCCCGCCCCTATGCCTTAGACTAACCCTAACCCCAACACTAACCCCGCCCCTATGCCTTAGACTAACCCTAACCCCAACACTAACCCCGTCCCTATGCCTTAGACTAACCCTAACCCCAACACTAACCCCGCCCCTATGCCTTAGACTAACCCTAACCCCAACACTAACCCCGCCCCTATGCCTTAGACTAACCCTAACCCCAACACTAACCCCGTCCCTATGCCTTAGACTAACCCTAACCCCAACACTAACCCCGCCCCTATGCCTTAGACTAACCCTAACCCCAACACTAACCCCACTCTATGTCCCTTAGACGAACCCTAACCCCAACACTAACCCCACTCCTGTCCCTTGGACGAACCCCAACACTAACCCTATCCCGATCTCTAACCCATCCCTATACTGAACACTGTCACCCCAACCCTAATCCCAGCCTTGACTCCATGAAGGGTGATGATGTCAGTGGTGGTGGCGGTAGTGGTCGTGGTGGTGGTGTTGTGTGAGTAATTGCTCAGTTTTAATTGACGTCAAATGTCGGAGTGTGGGTTGGGGGTTGGAGGGACGGTATGAGATGGGGGTAACTGGGGGAGGGGGGGAATTGGGGTGGGTGGGGGGGTGTATTGCCATGTTTGAGGTGGTGTTCATTTCGTGGTCAGGGGGTGCAGGGAGAGGTGGGGCCCACGGGGGAGAAGGGACGCACGGGGCCCAAGGTGAGAGAGTGCCTGTGTGAGTGACTGTGTGAGTGACTGTGTGAGTGACTGGGTGAGTGACTGGGTGAGTGACTGTGTGAGTGACTGGGTGAGTGACTGGGTGAGTGACTGGGTGAGTGACTGGGTGAGTGACTGTGTGAGTGACTGTGTGAGTGACTGGGTGAGTGACTGAGTGACTGTGTGAGTGACTGGGTGAGTGACTGGGTGAGTGACTGGGTGAGTGACTGAGTGACTGTGTGAGTGACTGTGTGAGTGACTGTGTGAGTGACTGGGTGAGTGACTGTGTGAGTGACTGTGTGAGTGACTGGGTGAGTGACTGTGTGAGTGACTGTGTGAGTGACTGTGTGAGTGACTGGGTGAGTGGCTGTGTGAGAGACTGGGTGAGTGACTGGGTGAGTGACTGTGTGAGTGACTTTGTGAGTGGCTGGGTGAGTGACTGTGTGAGTGACTATCAGGGAGTGACTGTGTGAGTGACTGTGTGTGTGTGTGGGTGTGTTTATTTGAATGTACAATTGTCTGTGTGTCTACGTAGGGAGGTGGTGGTGTAGCGGTTAGTGCACTGCATTGCGAACCCAGCGACTCGAGTTCAATTCCCGCTCACGGTAACGATTATCGGAACCGGTCTTGGGCCTCCCCTGGGTCGACTCAGCCTCAAATGAGTACCTGGTGCTGTGTGTAAAGATCACCACTGGGACGATTTAACCGGTCGGGGGTGGTGCTGACCACCCACCCCCTCGTGTGCCGTACCGGCCTTCATAGGTGCACGCTGACAGCACTTGCCCCAACAGTCTGTTAAAGGCTATACGGGGGATCTTTGTGTGACAGTGTATGTGTCTATCTGCAGGGGCCCACGGGTGGTATTGGAGAAGCTGGTACCGCTGGAGCCAAGGGGCCGCAGGTACTGAATACACTCACCACGTACACACACCACGTACACTCACCACACTCACAGACTATACTCACCAGAGCCATGTGGAATCTGACTGCCTGTGTTATCATGGGTTGAGTGCGTGTTGTTTTATGTTGTGTACGTTTTGTGTTGTTGTGTTGTCTGCAGGGCGATGTCGGGTCTCAGGGTCTGCCCGGGTCACAGGGGCTGTTGGGTTTACCAGTGAGTGGCAGCCAACTCCTCTCAGCCCCTCACTCCCCCCGCCCCTCACTCCCCCCGCCCCTCACTCCCCCCGCCCCTCACTCCCCCCGCCCCTCACTCCCCCCGCCCCTCACTCCCCCCGCCCCTCACTCCCCCGCCCCTCACTCCCCCCGCCCCTCACTCCCCCCCCCCCCCGCCCCCTCACTCCCCCCGCCCCTCACTCCCCCCGCCCCTCACTCCCCCGCCCCTCACTCCCCCCGCCCCTCACTCCCCCGCCCCTCACTTCCCCCGCCCCTCACTCCCCCGGCCCCTCACTCCCCCCGCCCCTCACTCCCCCCGCCCCTCACTCCCCCCGCCCCTCACTCCCCCCGCCCCTCACTCCCCTGCCCCTCACTCCCCCCGCCCCTCACTCCCCCCGCCCCTCATTCCCCCCGCCCCTCACTCTCCCCGCCCCTCACTCCCCCGCCCCTCACTCCCCCCGCCCCTCACTCCCCCGCCCCTCACTCCCCCCGCCCCTCACTCCCCCGCCCCTCACTCCCCCCGCCCCTCACTCCCTCGGCCCCTCACTCTCTCAGCTCCTCACTCACCGCTCATCCTACAGGTTTTCCTCCCACACTAAGCCCAACTCTGATTACGAATGGATTTCAAGGCCAAACTTCCCAAAGTAGCCGCGCCCTCTTGATAAGCAGTCTTGAGACTCAGGGACGCTTTCATAGCCAACCACAGAATATTATTGTTGTGATTCTGTCGTTTTTCTCATCATCGTTATTAATCATTGTTTGTGTGGGTTTTTTTATTCCTCCAGGGAATGTTTGGAAAAAAGGTAAATGTCTATTCTTATGAAGTCTTTTATACTTTCAGAAAATAATGTGAAACCCACGAATATATATTTCATGCATATTCAGCAGTGCGAGTGGTTTCCACCGGGCTGAGTATGGGGCAGTGCTCGTATCCTGCGCATTTGACGGCCCTGAGCCAGTGGTGTGAAATTCCAAATTCCTTTCCAATGGCCAAGCAGTGTTCAATGTCAGTGTTTAATTGCCACCCTACCTGCTTCGTGTTGTGTATCTGCGTCGTGTCTCCGTGGCGTTGTGACTGGTTCGTGCTGTGTTCACCTCCATACCCTGTACTATATCTCGTTTGTGTTGTGCCTCTGCGTTGTGCCTCAGACTATATTTAAAGTCGATGTGGTTTCAGCGTCTTGAGATGCAACTTGCACGAATGTCGTATATAAAATACAATAATTATTGTTACGTTATAATCACTGTTCAATCGTAACTTAAAGCTTCCGTGACTGCAGGAATTAATATTCTTTGGGTCTTTTGGTAAAGTCACGTAGATCGGTCCTATCTACGTGACTTTACTGAAAGACCCAAAGAATATCGTCATTGCTATTTGGGTTGTTATTACGCGTGCCCCACGCACACCTAAAGTGGTTGATTATAAGTTATTGTTTTTTTATTTCATTTTCTTTCCCATCTGTTGCGCTGTTTTACTTCTCTCGTACAAGAGCTGCATGTTTTCGCTACAAAGTGTCCGGAAGGTCGCGTTCCTCTGCCGTGTAAATGCCGACCGTTGTCTCGTCTCTCCGCTCCCGCCGTGACGCGTGGCTGCCGTGCGGGTCGCTCGTGCCGTGTTCATCCCTGCCAGGGGGAGAAGGGGATACGGGGCCAGCGAGGGGATAGGGGGCCCTCGGTGAGTGCCAACGCCCTCACGGACATACGCACGCATGGACCGCACAAAGATGATCCCCCGTAGAGTCGTAACCCACTGTTGGGGCAAGAACTGTTATCGGGCACCTTTGAAGGCCAACACTGAACACACGAGGGGAGAGCGTGGCCAGGACCACGCCCGGCCCGACCGTCTTTGTCTCTCCTGTAGCGATGTTACACACCGCACCAGGTGCTCATTTAAGGTCTGAGTCAATCTACGGAAGGCCCAGGACCGGGAGCGGCTCCGATGTTCATCGCCGGTGTTGGGCCCGAGCTGGAATAGAACTCGGTTCGCCGTGTTCAGGGTGCGGCGCGCTAACCGCTGGAGCCGCCGCTCCCCGCGCCGCTAGCAGACACGGCGACGCGCTCCAGCCGTGGCCCTCCGCCGCTCGTTAAGAGCAATTAGGGATTAATTACACGCGCGGCCACGTCGTTCCTGCGCCGCCGTTTCCACGGGTATTTAACAGGTGCACACAGAGGCAGTCACTTCCATCCCGATTAGAGCCCTTGACAGCTTTATGAGCGGCGCGGCATTAATGGATGGGGTGGCGGCGACGATGATGATGATTTGGTGGGGGGTGGGGGGGAGGACAGCGTGAGTTGATGAACTCACGCCGCTCTTCCCGTGCGTGCGTCTGTGTTCAGGGCCCTCCCGGGCCTCCGGGGCCCCCCGGCCCTGCAGGCCCGTCGACGGGACTCGGACACCACCGCCCTGGCGCTACGGCACGGCCCTCCTGGGTGAGCGCGGCGCGGTGTGTGGGGGAGACACCGAGCGGACGGCGCTCGAGACGGCCTTCTCGTTGGGGCTGGGTACACGCACTGCTGGATGAGGGCCTCCCCACGGGTTTTGGGGGTTGTTTGACCTTACTCTGCCATGCTGGTCAGCGCGGGTTAGTGAAGGGGGGATGTTCGAGCATAGAAGTACAGTACAACGATGAATCTTGCTGCACTGCCCTCCGCTACCTGCACAATACCCCGCGGCAGCCTATAGCACTTCTTCTATGCGAGGTGGATACCCGCCCAAGCGCTTTCCGGCTAAGTCCTGCTTAGCTTCTCAAATTCGGGTCCCTCCGGGCGATTCAGTCCTGGGCCTGCAATCTCCAGAACGTGAATTTGTCCCACGACGTCTGGGTAGAGGAAGGGAAGCGTTGCCAATTTTAAGATTAAGTCTAAGCTGTTTAAATCAAATGAAAAATTGGGGACACATCCCTAGTCCCGGATGTCGCGGGACGTCAGATTCATCTGAAAAATGTAATCAAATGGGACCTTATTACATTAATTAGTTAAATAGTGAGAAAACATTAAATAGTTACTGATCGATTCCAAAGTCTGGCTTCACAGTAAACGAGGTCACATTTTCTTGCTTCCATACTTATTCCTACGGAGAGTGGCATCATCGCGTGGCGTTGGGTGGCATCGCTTCTGCGAGCGTGGCGACGCGTCACAACGCCGCAGAGCGCGCAAGATAAAAATAAAAACCCCAAAAAGATCCGATATCGTCCTTAGAAATTCCCCAAATCTTAACATTTTTCGATCTGAAACTTAGCCCGAGTTTTGCGCCGGGTTTCTCGCGGCGCGATCGTCCCGCAGGAGTGGCCTGAGGACTGGCCGTTGTGGGGCCCTCCATGGGCCCCGGGCGAGGCCACGCGGAGCGGCGCGGGGGAGCCAGCCGGGGCCGCGTCCGCGCCGGGCCCCCCGGGCCTTGTTGGCGAGCACCCGCCGGCCACGTGCCACGAGCTGCAGCTGTGCAGGCCGGGCCTTGTCGACGGTGAGTCCTGGATGTCGGTGAATATTCCCAAATCGTCTACCCAATCTGTGCTGCCCGCTGCGGAATGAGTGGTGAAACACACACACAGAACTACACTCACACACATACACATACGGGACTACACATACACAGAACTACATACACACACCGAACTACACACGTGCAAAGACAGAACTACACACACGACGTACTCAAACAGCCCAGCACACTCGCGTCATTCACTGGTACAACCAGAAGCCACACGTCAGAGCAGTGGTCTCGATGGTTTTATGCAGCTCCTGAGCAAAAGGCCCAGAGCCCCAACATGTCAATCGGTCAGTAAGAAAAGAACACCGTCACAGTTGTGATGGATAAATGGAAAGGTTGCTGGTATTATGAACTTCGTGCCACCGTTTACTTATTTAATTAATGAAGAGCTTCCGCTGGCAGCGAGCCGCCGTTTCCAGGAGCCACGGCCGTAACTCATCCCCAAACACAGACGCTTCCTGAAGGGTCGTTAGTACCAATTAGACGTGATTATCATAAAATCCGCATTTGTAATGTTCTATAAATGTGCCCAATGGATCTCTCTGTCGTGACTTCCCCTCCCCTACCACATTCCCCCCCCCCACGCCGACCGCCCCCGCCCGCCCCCCATCTCCGTTACCCGGGAGACGCGGGAGTTCGTCGTGAGCGAGGGGAGTTGATTGACGGTGGTCTCGCGTGGCGGCACGCGACTCGGATTACGCAAAATTTGGTTCAACGATCGCGTGGCGGTGAGAACCCAACGCGCCCTCCCGGTGGGTGTGCAGGCGGTGCAGCTGCACCGGCGCCACGTGTTTGAGGGGCACCGGCGCCGGCCTTCGGAGAGACAGGGGGAGGGGGGGCGTGCCCAGTTTCTTTGCTTCCACCAGGGCCCATTCCTACCACCCTACGCCACTGCAAGTTAAGAGTTTGGGCTGGACGCAATCCAGAGCCTTACGGAAGCTTGGAAGGATGCAGTGAACAGGCAACGTTGGCCCACGTTGGCCCACGTTGGCCCACGTTGGCCCACGTTGGCGTGTGGTTTGGAACCATTGGACCAACGTTGGCGTGACATTGGCGTAACGTTCCGTGTCCCCTCCGGCTAACGTCAGTGTGATGACAGTGGGTGTGGATGGTCCGAGCCAGCGACCCAGTGCGATAATGGGACTTTCGGCTTTGAAAGAGGGGAGGCCTCCATCCAGAAGTGGATAGACCATGGCTGATGATGATGACGCTCCTACGTGCGATGCCCAGGGCACTACTGGATCGACCCCAACCAGGGCTGCCCGCTCGACGCACTGCTCGCTCGCTGCCACTTCTCGGCCGGCGGCGCCACCTGCGTTGGCGGCGTTGGCGGTGCGGCGGCGGCGGCGGCGGCGAGCCAGCGGGCCCCGCCGTACCCGGGCCTGGGCGCCGTCCAGCTCAAGTTCCTGCGCCTCCGGAGCGGGCGAGCGTGGCAGCACGTCCGTGCCACCACGCGAGGGGGCGGCACGGGGGGCGCCGAGGGGGGCGAGGACGAGGAGGGGGAAGAGGGGCCGACGCTCGTGGGAGACGACGGCACCGAGATCGGGCCGGGACACGATGCCTACCGCGTGCTGCGTCGCGACTGCACGCAGGTGCCGTGTCGTCAGCTTCGTTGTCATCGCCGGTGTCGCCATGATTGTACTTCGGTCATCACAATCATTATCATTTGTGGTTATCAACATCATCGTTTGTCATTTGATTGTCGTATTCATGGTCATCGTCGATGTCGCAATCATCGCATTTAGGAATTAGCACGTTGGCTACATACGGTGCGAAAGAAGTACAACATACAAACATCAATATCATTGTCATTCTGATCATGACCATGATCGTTGCTTTCCACTTTTAGGAGTTTGCAACATGGGTGTGTGGGTATGTGTGTGTGTGTGCATGCGTGCGTGCGTGCAGGCCGGAACGCGAGACGAGGTGTGCGTCCTACACCTCGTCGTTTCGACGAGCAGCACGGAGTCTCTGCCCATCCGCGCCATGCCCCTTCGGGGGCCCCGCCGGTGGGGGGTCGCCCTCTCGCTGGGACCTCTGTGCTTCCTCTAGCGAGGGCAGCAAGGGGGGGAGGCGGGGGGGGCAGTGCTGTGCGGGTGAGGTGGAGGGGAGGGGGAAGCAGGAGCGTTGGCTGCTGTGGTTGAGGGGCAGCAGGGATGCTGTGGCACTGGTGGTGGTGCTGGTGGTGGCGCTGGTGGTGGTGCTGGTGGTGGCGCTGGTGGTGGTGGCACAGCGATTTGCTCGCCAACACCAGGCACGATGATATGAATCGGTCCTGGGCCTCTCCTCGGTTGACTCAGCCTCAAATGAGTCCCTGGCACGCTGTGTAAACATCTTTACTGTGGAGACAAGGGTGGGCAGGCGTGGTGCTGGTCACTCACCCCATCGTGTGCCGTGCCGGCCTTCGTAGGTGTTACTCGCTAACAGCACTTGCCCCAACAGTCTGTTGAGGCTATATGGGGGCTATTTGTCTTTAGTGGTGCTGGTAATGGGCCCATGCTTCGTCAACGTTTTGCGACGTTTGCGCGAGCGGAGCGTCGAGCAGTATTCCGCTCGTTACACGCACGCCGTCAAGGCCGCGCGTCGCTCGGCACGCAGGTATCTATTTAAAACACCAGGTTTTTTTTTTATACAAAAATGTATAAATGTGTTCCCATTGTAAACCGAGACCTGTCAGAGTCGAAATGTGTTCCGTTTATTAGACGGACAACCTGCCGGCAGTTGCATGAAGACAATTAAAATCGGCGTCAATGAGAGGAGGTATTGACCCGAGGGTTGTTGTGCGACTGCCCACAGGCATATTGCTGCTGTGTTAGTTTCGTTACGATGCCCCCCGGGAGTGACAAGAGGAGGAGGGGGGGGGGCGTTTATGGAGACAAATTGGCGAGGGGAGGCTCGAGATGATGTTGGAAGGGGGAGGACTGAAAGAGGAGTGGGCGTTGGGGGGAAGGGGGGAGAAAGGTTGCTAAGTGAGTTTAAGATTTGTGGGGTTCGGGTGTGAAACGGAGGCTTATTAGAGATGGGGGGCGGGTGAAAGATGAGTTGGCAAAGCCTCGCCGAGTCTCACCACTCCTTGTTCGGAGTGTCCTACCACGGGTTGTGCTGTAGGGGAGGACAACGTTGTTGCTGTGTATGTCTGTGATCCCGGTCGAGTCATTTGCTGGTTATTATTCAGCAGTGGGAGGTTTGGGCCAATACCAGTTACACGGTGATTTATCAGAACGAGAGGACATAGAAACTCCACGCAGGAAGGCATCCGAGTCAGGAATCGAACCCAGCGGCTTCTCACTACGAGGCACGAGTATTAGCAATGCACCACCACCCTGCCAGACCCTATTGCATACCGTGTGTAACATAGGGAGTCTGCCAAGTAACGTTACATTCTACTTTACCTCGTTATATTTATTATCTGTTTGTAAAATGTTGGGTATTTTTCACACGGTTTAATTTTTTTAAGAATAAATGTAGATAACTTTGTACAACTTATAATATTGATACTCTGTGCTATTTTCTATGTTTCAATGTGAGTCTTCGTGAGGTGAGGTGACATTGTGAAGTCCCATCTCGGTAAAGGCTAACAAGCCCTCGGTGTCTTGCTTGGATGAAGGCCACACAGTGACGCGTGGATCAGAGACGCCCACGACCACAAGGAATCTGAATGTGTTTCGAGACTGGAGGAATCCGACAAGCTATGAGGCTATAC
Organism: Lethenteron reissneri; assembly: GCF_015708825.2. Taxonomy (NCBI): domain Eukaryota; kingdom Metazoa; phylum Chordata; class Hyperoartia; order Petromyzontiformes; family Petromyzontidae; genus Lethenteron; species Lethenteron reissneri. The sequence goes on from NC_083790.1 coordinate 684,361, forward strand.
TCTTAGGTTTTTTCGGTAAAGTCACGTAGGTAAATCACGACGTTTCGGAGGTAACACAAGTCTCCGTCATCAGGTGGGACCGTCACAGCTAGATTTTAAAAACTCTGACAGATAGGTGAAATTCCTCCCCGTCGAGGGTATTAATTCTGAAACGTCGTGATTTACCTACGTGACTTTACCGAAAAAACTTAAGAGTATATGACCTTGCAGTCACGAAAGCTTCAAATCTAGAGCTATGAGGCTCTGTTTCACACTCGCGGAGAGCGCACATGTCAGGGTGCAGGGCTTCTTCGTATCTCACTGGGCTCATCTGGCCGGGTGCCTGGCCACGGTGAACATCGGTGCTGAATGATATCACCGGCGGCCCTGCCCAAGCCGTCAATCTCCCAGGGCACCAACACCGCACATTGAGCGGACGACTCCCAACAGCGAACCGTGACCCCGATGAGGACAGCGGCAGCCCTCTGCCCCGGCTCGACCCTCAACAACCGCCGCCGGTCCAGGGAGCGCCGGGCGTAGCTCGCACGGCCACTCCGCGTGATTGGCCTCCAGACGACGCCGCCGCTGCCGCCTTCCCCGTGCGTCCGCGCCGGCGTTTGGTGCAGCCCCCCGCGGCACTGCGGCTCGCAACAAACTCCGAGCGAAAGCGCCGTGTCCAGAGAGCCCTTGACACCGCACGCCGCCGGCTGGGCCTGCTGCCCGGGGCACACGCGTGCCTGTGTGTGCGCGTGTTACATCGCTGGAGGCGCCGTCTAATTTGCTCGGCCGAATAATTGCGGCGGGGTGGGTTGGGGGAGGTCGTGATTGCATTGGCGTCGAGGAACACAAACGACTCTCTGTTGTTCGTGTGTTTTTTTTAAACGCCAAGCTCCGTAACGCAATAGACGGCGGCGTTTGCGGTGATTCTAATCGCTGCAATCACGGGTTCGCCGTAGCCGAGTGGCGATGATGACGACTACCCCGCTTGTTCACCACACAAGTGGTGGCGCTCTGGGCGGAGCGGGAACGCCGCCCGGTGCCCTCGGCCCCTTCACGCGAATTTGCCGCGACGCAGGAATGTGAAGGAGTCGTGACCTCCTCATCTTGGGGGTTGCCACGCCGTGATCCAACTCACGATGTTGCACCTTCCTCGTCGCTCACGACTCCCCCTGCCGAGCCCCCCCCCCACACCCAGCCAGCCAGCCAGCCGTCCGTGCTGTCGACTCCGTCCCATGCTCAAGGCCAACGCGTCCCTTTCCTCTTTCTCTCTTCCGCCTATGCTCCTTCCTACCTTTTGTAAACACCTACACGGCACCGGTCCAGCTATCGCACGAGGCACCAGGGTGACATTGGCCGTGTTCCAGAAATCAAATCTCGGGTCACGCGCTGCACCGCCCCAAGCACTGCGCCACCACTCCAGGACTCCGCAATGCAATCTCGCGCGCCTCAACAAATTGCCAACAATTACCAACATCCGACAACACATTCTCTGTTTACGTAACCGGCAGCCGCAGCATTAACGCCAACGCTGTGGTAATTTCCAGCGCGAGAAATGTCTCTAAGGCGAGCTCGCTCCCTCGTGTCGGAGCGCGGCCGAGTGTGATTATTGAATGCGAGACAAATTTATCACGGGGGGTGGTGAGAATGATTAAGACTCGCACGCTGTGATCACACGCGCAGTGAGTGGCGCGATTAGTGGGATAATCTCCATCCGCGACATGTGGAGACGCACACACACAGACACACGCACACACAGACACACACGCACACAAACACACACAGACACACGCACGTACACACAGACACACACACAGACACACACGCAGAGAAGAGCAGGGATACACGCGGCGTGGATGCAACGAGACACACACACAGACATACACACAGACACACACATACACAGACACACACACAGACATACACACAGACACACACAGACACACAAACTAACACACACACAGACACACATACAGACACATACAACCACACGCAGCCGACTACTCAAAGATTCCGGTGCTGCTGCTGCCATGCACGTCGACAACGAGCAGTGCCAACACGGACACTCAGCACGCTCGTCAGTAACGCCGCGACGTTTCGGACAATGGGCCTTCTTCACACCGCACACACACATGCACACAGACCGGAGAAGAAGAACGGATAGGAAATGGAATTCGCACTTGATATGCCATGGGGCCTGATAAACATCACATTCGAAATGTGTCCCGATGAAAATGTTTTACAGACTCCACTTCATGATATATTCCTGTGCACGCCACCTCCAGTCTGCACACAAAGGACCTTCTGTACACATCTGGAGATTCGACAAAATTGGGTTCCGGCAAAGCCCGACCCTGCTGATGAGACACTGCAGCGTCGAAACCGGTCCAGAGTTCTCCCTTGCGGGTGAACTCACAATGCTGCTGAAATTATTCAGTCCCAGAAGGAGTCCGTGTGTGGCTGATGGGATGTGTTAAGTAAAAAAAAGCTAATCTGTGTTGGAGAACAGACGCGTGGAGGGATGGTGGAAATTGTCTGCTTGTTGAATTTGTCATCTCCACTGCGAGGCGAATGTTGATGAGCGGTGTGGTTAGTGGTAGATGAGTGGTGTGGTTAGTGGTAGATGAGCGGTGTGGTTAGTGGTAGATGAGTGGTGTGGTTAGTGGTAGATGAGTGGTGTGGTTAGTGGTAGTTGGCAATGCGGCGTCAACAGCGCCACCTTGCGTCAGCCCTCGGTTCGCGTGACCCCCGCAGCCACTCACCGCAAAGTAACCACAGCGGCAGCTGTTCACAAAGAAATCAGAATCATGAAACTGCGCTTTCAACAAATGTGCAAGTTAATTTATTAGGTATAGCCCTGTGAGCCATTCGGCTCTTGAATCGGGTGCAACCGCAACAAACAAAAAACAAAAACATGAACAAGAAAACATCTTAAAGTGACAGTGTGCCAACAGAAAATCCAAGAAAAGACAGCAAAATATTGCAGAAAAAGCACCGTACACCAACACTGTGTGCACAAATCCCAGTGTGATGCAAGTCAAACAACAACAACCACAAGACAACTTAGATTAAGGCCATCAGTCTAACTCTGTACTACAACAAACATGGCCAAACCGAAAAACTTTTCGAAAATCACCAAAATAAAGCCATAAAAGCAATGAAACAATGATCATAGGAACTGTGACCGAATTTTCACAATAGTAAAGGCCCTTCCTCCAGTATTTGTACGGCAATAGGGAATGAGAAGCTGGTAAATGAGCGAAGACCTTAGGTCAAATTTGTTCTTTGAAACAGAGAGGAGATCCAGCAGGTAATCTGCGGATTTCTTTGTAAGTACATCATGAATAAATAATATCTGATGCACAAGCCGTAGAACATTGAGAGATGTTAAGTTTGACCCAATGTAGAGATCACAGTGGTGAGTCCTATATGGGCAGTTCAATGCAAATCTTAAGGCCGAGTGATACATTGAGTCAAGCTTCTTCAGTACAGTACTTGGGGCTGATTTATACACAATGTCACAGTAATCAAGTAGAGGCAGTACGGTAGCTTTTATCAATTCCAAACGGAACATAGGGGGGAAGCAGTGCTTGTGTCGATACAGAAAACCAATTTTTTTTTGTCTTTTTACCAATATAATCAACGTGATCTTCAAAATTCAGTTTTGAATCAAGAATGACCCCAAGATACTTATAGATCTTGACTTGCTCTATTTGATAATTATTTAAGGAATGTAATTGGGGATAAAATCGCCACTAAGTCGCGCGCGATGAGCAACAGTGGCAACTCTCAGGGCCGCGGCGGCAGAGAGGAGGAGCTCGCCCCTCGTGGGCCGCACACCCCCCGAGGTGGCGGGGCGGCCGCGAACCACGCGTCGGAGCGCTCGGCCAGAGGGGCCAGAGGGGCCAGAGGGGCCAGAGGGCCCAGAGGGGCCAGAGGGGCCAGAGGGCCCAGAGGGCCCAGACGGGCCCAGACGGGCCAGAGGAGCCAGAGGGGCCAGAGGGGCCAGAGGGCCCAGAGGGGCCAGAAGGGCCAGAGGGGCCAGAGGGGCCAGAGGGGCCAGAGGGCCCAGAGGGGCCAGAGGGGCCAGAGGGGCCAGAGGGGCCAGAGGGGCCAGAGGGGCCAGAGGGGCCAGAGGGGCCAGAGGGGCCAGAGGGGCCAGAGGGGCCAGAGGGGCCAGAGGGGCCAGAGGGGCCAGAGGGGCCAGAGGGCCCAGAGGGGCCAGAAGGGCCAGAGGGGCCAGAGGGGCCAGAGGGGCCAGAGGGGCCAGAGGGCCCAGAGGGCCCAGAGGGCCCAGAGGGCCCAGAGGGCCCAGAGGGCCCAGAGGGCCCAGAGGGCCCAGAGGGCCCAGAGGGCCCAGAGGGGCCAGAGGGGCCAGAGGGGCCAGAGGGGCCAGAGGGGCCAGAAGGGCCAGAGGGGCCAGAGGGGCCAGAGGGGCCAGAGGGCCCAGAGGGCCCAGAGGGGCCAGAGGGGTCAGAGGGGCCAGAGGGGCCAGAGGGGCCAGAGGGCCCAACGCGAAGTGAATGGCGGACCCCGTACCAAGATGGCGCCCGGCCAAGGGGGGCGGACTTCGTGGTGGTGACGTCACCGCGGGTAGCGCCTGAGGCTGTCTCCATGACAACCGAGCCCGCGGCCTTGGGGGCCATCCAGTCAGTGCGAACGCATGGAGGGGGGTGAAGCCTCGATCATGCAGGTAGTCCCCGAGTTACGACGATAGTCCCCGAGTTACGACGGTAGTCCCCGAGTTACGACGATAGTCCCCGAGTTACGCCGATAGTCCCCGAGTTATAACGGCCCGACTTACGCTATTTCGATCTTACGATGGCGATTCGAGAAAATTTGCCATCAACAACCAAACATCGTTCAAGTATGCAGACGACGGATAGAATCTTGGTAAGTACAGTACAATATGATACGTTACGATACGTTCAATGCATGTATGATACGTAGCTTTAGCGATTTCATTTTAAGGTTACCACCATAAATTGCTTTGTTTTGCTAAATGATCACCATTCTTTAAGACTCCTGGGTAGGCTATAGGCCATCTTCGACTTACGCTGGGGTCGTCGTAACGCATCTCCATCGTAAGTCGAGGACTACCTGTAATGTGTCTACATTGGCCTTCAAATGAGTTAGATAGTCCGGCGGTGGACTATCTGTTTGCATAATCACGTGAATATGATTAACCCTTGATCGTTTCTGCGTGGATTAAATATCGGCCGTTCTATAGGATGGGGGGGGTCAGGTTCTGTGCCTCCTCCATGGGGGCCCCACCCCTACTGAGCTTCATAGCTCTTCGGAGTCTGAATAAAAGATTGTGCATGTTGTGGCTTTGCTCTCCCACACAACCGGTGTGCTGTACCAGTGGCAACCCGCTTACGAGCCGGCTGTGTCGGGTGGTGGCGGGTTTAACGACACCACCTTTGCGGACAGGATTCTGATTCTCTAAGTCGCAAAGTGTCGTAAAATCAGTGGGCGGAGCCCTCCACGTCGCCCCGCCCCCTGCCCCACGTGCGCTGCCCATGTGAACTGGGATTTTCAAGACGCGGCGCGTCCACATTTCCCACCGCGCATCGGCCGCTCCGACCAGGCAGCGGCGGCGTGGTGCGGGCCACGTGTTGAGAGTGAGCGCGGCGCTCGCTGCCTTCGTGTTTGCGAGCGCACGTTGCCGCTGCCGCAGCCACCACCGCTGCGACAGGGGCTGGACGCGAGGCGTCTCTTGTTTGTTTGGGGCAACAGCAGCAGCAGCAGAAGGTGAAGGTGATAGCAGACGCAGCTCGTGTCGTACTGTCACTCCACTGTCGCCATCGTCACTCGTACAGTGCTGCGCATCGCCGATGTGGAGGCACGGTCGCCGCTTAAATCGATTCGCTCTCCCGGCAGTTAAATCTTGTCAATCCGTAAGTATACATTGGGGGTGGGGTAACGTGGCTACTTCCACCTCTTCCAACACGTCTCGCCAGCGTGCGGGAGTGGGCCACCTCCCTCGGCGAGCTCGAGAGCTCAGCCTGCTCAGGGGTGTCCCGACTCTGGAGGAACCCGAAGACACCCCGCGTGTACACGAGAATGCCGGTGCACTGTCGCCTGTATGTTGGAAATTCCACATTCCTATGACGGGGGGCAGTATATACACAGGACAGTTCGTGCTTTACAAGGCAGTGCAACTATGGCTGTACGCGTTGTCTGTCAGGAGATGGCAGTGCAGCAGTGGATTACTAAATGCATCGCTGCGTCACCGACTGTCACCCCCAGCCTCGTGTGCACCGTGTGTTGCATTTTTTCCGGGCTCTTCGGTTGCGTCCCAACACAAATCCGAGCTCTCGTTGATGGCATTCTTTGGCAAAAAGCAGAGGCACCCCTCCTGCAAACGAAACCCGAGGCTCCCGGAGGCGCTCCCAATCTCAGCTATCACCCGTCTCCAATGCCCCCCCACCACCCCTTAAACTCACTTGACCCCCCCAGCACCCACTCTTTCAATCCTCCTCCCCCTTTCCACCACCATCTCGAACCTTACCTCGCCAATGTGTCTCCCTTAATCTTCCCATCCCCCCCTATCAACCCAATCATATCTCGATCGCAATGTCATCCTCCCGCCCACCACCTCTCCTATTGTTCTCTCACCCCCTCCACCCTCCCCAGTCCACCTCCATCCCCTCTCCTCTCCCGTCGTCGTACCCCTCCCTCGGTCCACCCACCACCTCCCTTGACCCCCATCATCCCCTCCCCTCCACCGATATATCCATCCCTTTGGCCTTTAAACTTCACCCCCCCCCCGCCCCCAGGGATGAGCGCCGTGTCCCGTGTCGGCCGCGCTCTGGCCGCGACCCCGGCGCGCGCGTTCGCGACCTCCTCCTCCTCCTCGTCGTCGTCGTCCACCACTGGGACGCGAACCGCGACCCGAACCGGACCTGGAACCGGTGGTGCCGAGCGGCGAGGGCAAGTCGCCAGGATCGCGACCAGAACCGGACCAGTGCCCAGTGCCAGAGGCCGATCTGGGTCGGAAGAGGCTCTCGCGGGGATTCCAACTTCGCATCGGCGTTCAAATCCGACCGCGACGCTGATCCGGACCGGCAGCCCAACCTGGACCGCAACCGAGAGCTGGACGTGGCCTCCAGCGCGCGCTCCATGGAGTACGAGGCACGTGCGCGTACAGTAGACACGTGCGTTCCGTGTACAGTGCGCGTGCGAGGCGTACACGCCGCGCACGTGCGCGCTCTGTGGACAAAGCGAGTTGTGTACCGTGCGGGTTCCTCTCTTAACGGTGTGCCTCGTCGCAGCGACCACGGGGTGGGTGTCCATGGTCGTGGTGCACACGGAGATTGATGTCTCTCTGTGTGTGTGTGGGAGTGTGCACGTGTGGGGAGCGGTCGTGTAGTGGTTTGCGCGCTGCGCTACGAACCCGGCCACACACGAGTTCGAGTCTGGCACGCGGCCAACATCAGTGACGATTGAATCGATCCTGGGCTTCCCCGAGGTCGACTCGGCCTCAAATGAGTGCCTGGTTCGATGTGTAAACATCGCCACTCGGGAAACGAAGGCGGCTGCGCGTGGTGCTGGCCACCCACCCCGCCGCATAGGCGCTAGTCGCTGACAGTCTGTGTGCGTTTGCCCATTGGACTGGTCGGTGACAGTCTGTGTGCGTTTGCCCATTGGACTGGTCGCTGACAGTCTGTGTGCGTTTGCCCATTGGACTGGTCGCTGACAGTCTGTGTGCGTTTGCCCATTGGACTGGTCGCTGACAGTCTGTGTGCGTTTGCCCATTGGACTGGTCGCTGACAGTCTGTGTGCGTTTGCCCATTGGACTGGTCGCTGACAGTCTGTGTGCGTTTGCCCATTGGACTGGTCGCTGACAGTCTGTGTGCGTTTGCCCATTGGACTGGTCGGTGCTAGTTGGCGTGCTGACTGACTGATAGCAGTAATGAGAATGATAACGGGGATAAGCACAGTCAGAGTTCATGGGGACTTTGATACCGGGCTGATGTTGACCTTTTGCAGTGGCGTCTAAAGTGAAGAAACACCACCAGCATGGATGGTTTGAGTATATCACGAGAAATGGTGGTGGTCCAGGGCTTTGTGGAGTTGTAGCCCAAGTTGTATTTTTTCCCCGCAAACTCATCCCGATCGCTAAACTATGAAAATGAAAACTAAACGTTTTAACAGGATTTCGCTACCAATATCATCCATAATAGAGGTGTTTTGGGTTCGATCGTGTAAATATATAAATGTGTCGTTAAAACCCGCCACAAATAATGATGAAGCTAGTTGTAATTACTGGTGAAAAGTCGTACTCGGATTGTAAATGTTGTAGCTTGGCTCACAACATTTAGTCTTGGGATATATTTGGCTAAACCTTTGTTGGTTACCAGAGTGTCGAGTAATTTAATTGACTCGTTGACCGGAACCCTCGTGCACAGAGAAGTCGCATCAAAACCTACGAGGATATCAGTCGGGTTAAGCGTAACATATTTTATTATATTTACGAGATGTTCGGAGTTTTTGATGAACGAAGAGGTCCTACCGATGTAGGGCTGTGTGATGCCGCCGCCGCGAAGCCGTTCGGCAGGCACCAAATCCCCGACCTCGCCACCACCAAGCAACGGAGCCGACCCCGCGTCCCCCTCACCTCACCTCACCTCACATGAACACACCCGCACTCATTTCCCCCCCCCCATAGAGCTCCGAGGGGAGGTCGCCTGGCCGACCGGTTTTTATCCGAGAGACCCTTATCGGGATTAATTCTCACGGTTTCCGGCGATCAGGGAATTGGATGACCTCCCCCGTGCTACGTGGCACCGCGGCGCTGCGGCCGGCCTTAATATGGTGTGGTCGCGGCGTGGGGCATTCGGCCACCGCGGTTGAGGCGCATTTCCCCCCACACACACCCCCACGAGTCGACGGGGCAAGCAGGGGAGGCACGGGACAGCATGAATAGCGGGATCACAGGGGCTGTTGCGCATAGTCATGGAGGGTTGGGATAATTGCGCTTGAGCGCGCAGGCCCCATTGTTAGGGAGGGTAAGGGATTAATTAGGATTTACGCCTTGCACGCCGCACACTGATTAGCATATCAACAGCGCCCAGAACCGCCGTGCGCGTGCCAGAGGATCGCGAGCCCATTGTTTAGCGCAGCATCCCCTTTGAGGTAGGGAGGATAAATAGAGGGGCGCAGAGGGGAAATAGCTCTCTTCTCTCCAGGCCAGCGGATCAGCAGTAGCTCCAGCCAGCGACCCGGACGTCCGTGCGACGCATCGAGGTACGCTGTTAGCGCAGAGAGCAGCGAACCTCCGCGAGCACCAAACAGTAAGTGGGGAGGTGAAGTAGGGTAGCGTAAGCCGATAAATAGGGAATAGGTACAGGTTTGGGTGGAATAGGCCAGCCTCGTCGACTCACTGATTCAACATCAATTCGCAGGTAACATATAATAAATCATTAATAGCGAAGCGTGGTCTCGCGTGATCTTGTCGTGCAGTGTGAGCGTGTGGGTGCGCGTGGGTACGCAGTGATCCTGTAGTGCTGCGGCTCGCCTCGGGGGAGCGCTGCGCAGAGCGGTGCGAGAGTGGGTGTCGTGTGTGCTCACTCCGTGTGTGATACAGGTGCGCGATCGTAACTTGAGTAGTCCGTGTGGAGTTGGAGTGCACGAAGTGGTGTGTGTGTGCGTACGTTCGTTACGTGTCGGATACGGATGCGCATTGGGAACGTGCCGCACAGGGCTATACTGCGAGCACGGCGTTTGATTGATGATGCTGTGCGCACGTATGCTCGCAGTGTGGGAGCGCGGCGCGAGGCTGTAACAGTAGGGGCGTCGCGTTCGAATGCCGGCGAAACCGTAGCGGGTAATAGGGAGGTGGGGTAACGTAAACGAAATAGGGGATGCAGGCGGGAGGGACCCCGGGGGCCAACGGCCCCCACAGCTGTATTTGTTTCGTTAGGTATTGTGCTAATTTGTACGTGGCAGAGCCTATTGTACTATGGGTCTTAATGCGACATCAGGTTTGTGAATTTTTGGTAGCCCATAGAGTCTTGGTGTTTTTGATGCCCTTGGTTTGATCAGGTATTGCAGTTTACGTGACAACCCTTACTAGTTAGCTGTGTCGGGTGGTGGCGGGGTTTAACGACACATTTATTTATGCCATCTAACCCAAAAAACCTCTTATGAACTAAACTTTTTGCTCGAACGCCAGCGCCGTGCGACGCTTTGGGTGACCGACGAGAGCATTTTTAATCGGTGAGATTTGCAGACGCACAAGTCTGTTCGGTGCAGAGATCCGATGTAAAAGAGCGATGCATCATTGTGCATATTTAACCGTCTTGTCTGAGGTGCACCGGCTTAGGTTGCGCCCTAGAGCGTCTTGGAAACGAAGCACCCATTCCCAACTCTGTCACAAGGGCACGGCAACCCTTCGCGTTCGAGAACTGCCCACGGAAGGGACGCCGCAGAGCTACTTTCTATGTTCCACCCAGTGGAAGGCAGAATTCTCCCAAGTTGCCCTCGCACAGAGACAGTAGTGTCCCATTGGTATGACGGTCACGTTGCTTTATGTTAATTCTCAGAGCTGGGATTGGACCAAATTAAATGTACAACGAGATTTAATGTGATTGGGTTTATTGTGCAGTCATTGTTGACCGGGGCTGAGACCATGAGCTCACGACACTTGAGAACCCGGTTTAACTTACATCCCAGTTCACGTGAGCCTATGCGAGTCTGGCGGTCTCTGTGTCGGTCGTCTGGTGACCCGGCTGAGAACATCGTCGACTGAAACCCGATTCCGAACCCCGTTGCTGCTGGCCTCAGCGCTCTTGACAGCTCAGCCACCTGGCCACCTCTCTTGCTGGTTGTGTTTGTGTTGCTGTGTCTGTATGTTCATGTTATTGTGTCTATATTTGGATGCTGTCGTGTGTGTGTTTATGTTGTCGTGTCTGTATGTTCATGTTATTGTGTCTGTATGTTCATATCGTGCGTGTCTGTTTTTGTTACTAGTTGGCTGGGATGTAATTTTTTGTTATGAGCTCAGCACAGCAATGTTGGTGTCACCTGCTGCATGGAGTTTAAAACTCCAGTCCTCGCGGCCCTCAAGAGTCCAGGATTTTGTGTTTTTGTGTTACCAATGTCGGCTCTCGGTTGAGGAGGCTACAAAGTCTACCCCGGGTTGTCCAGATGGATTTAATGATAAAATGAAATGTACTAGCATTGTTATCATCACTATCTCACAGAGACCCAGAGTTTCCGCAAAGAACCGTAGACCCACATAGAGACCCTTAAACTTTCACATAAATCCACAGACCATTCAACATGCGCAGAAGCCCATAGACTCACATATAAGCCCACATAATCACACAGAGACTCCTAGACTCACACACAGACCCATAGCTTCATATAGAGACCCATAGATGTGCATGTGGTGAGTATAGATGATGTGAGTGTGGAAGGTGAGTGTGGTGAGTGAGTTTGGACGGTGAGTGTGGTGAGTGTAGACCGAGCGTGTGGACAGTGAGTGTGTGGACTTTGAGCGTGTGGCGAATGCTTGAGTGTGAATGTGGTTGTGCTCAGGAGGCCATCAAGGTGCTGAACCGGCTGCAGACCAATGCCCAGACACTGGAGCAGACGCGACGCGAGCATGGCCGCCAGGCCTCCAACCAGCTGCCCTTGGTGGAGCGCTGCCTGCAGCGCTGCCAGATCAACGTGAGCACTCGCACGCCAGTCTGCCCTCTCTCGCATATGCTCACCTGCGCTCTCACCCAGCCGCTCGCTCACTCCTCTACACACCTGCACGCTCCCCTACACGCTCATGCACTTGCTCTCCTACCTGCTCGCCTGCTCGCTCACCTACGCTCTCACCCAGCCACTCGCTCACTCATCTACACACCTGCACGCTCCCCTACACGCTCATGCACTCGCTCTCCTACCTGCTCGCCCGCTCGCTCACCTACGCTCTCACCCAGCCACTCGCTCACTCATCTACACACCTGCACGCTCCCCTACACGCTCATGCACTCGCTCTCCTACCTGCTCGCCCGCTCGCTCACCTACGCTCTCACCCACCCGCTCACTTGCCGAGCCGCTCGCTCGCCCCAGCAGCAGCGCAGGCGTTGGTCATCCCGGCGGGGGTGGCCGTGGCCGGTGCCGGCGGGAGAGGTTTGTGGTGTCGCCCGTGACCGCTCGCCGTGTGCCGTGTGCCGCGTGCTGCGTGCAGGTGGGCGACCTCGATCGGCTCAACGTCATCCACGTGAGCGGCACCAAGGGCAAGGTGCGTCACCCGCAGAACCCTGCGTCCGTCGATGTGCCGGTCCTTTTGTCCGTCTGTCTCTTTGTCCATCCATGCGTCTCTTTGTCCGTCCGTCTGTGCGTCTGTCCAACCGTCCTGCATTCAGACGACCCGCGGGCATTCTCTTTACTATTTTAAACTTTTTTTTTATCATGTAAGGCCCACAGCTATATAGCTCTTTTTCAGAAACAACCTGGCCACAAAATTACAGCTCAACTTAGTATCTTTTCACATGGAAATCTATAGCAGCTAAATACTCTTAACACATGTTTCTAAATGTGGAGGGAAAAACAGGAGGACCCTAGAAAAATCTACGCGACCACGGGGAGAGACACGCAAACTCCAAATGTACAGGCATCAGCGTCGGGATCGAACTCACGAGCTCCTGCATATCAGACGAGGTATTTAACATCTCCCCGCCCATGCATTGGGGGGCGGCACTTACCCACCCGCTTTACAACCGAGAGTAACATCCGTCGTACGGCCGTCAAAGCGATATTTAAAGGGGTGGGTTTTTTTTTTTGCAGTCAGTCATCAACGCGCTACACTCGAGAAACCGGTTTAATCACGGACAGCGGCCGTGCCAGCTCAGCGGTCTGACCTCTGAGCCACATCTCCCTCATCCAAAATTTTGTCCATTAATAGAATTGCCGAGGGGAAGGGGGGGTCGTTGGGGGGCGGGGGGGGCGTGGTGAGTTGCTGCATGTGGAGGAAACAATGGGTGCTGTGCTGTTCTTGGATAGAGAGCGATGGGCACGTGGTGTCGCGTGGGTGGCTGTGAGTGTGAATTAGCTCTGCGTGTCTGCATGTGTGTATTTGCATCTTAGTCTTTGTGCCTACATGCCTTGGTATGCTTGCGTGTATTTGCGTGTGAGCGTCTGTGTTTGTGACATTCACAACAATGAGCGGAGTGCCGGGTGGCTTAAACACAATGATCTCGGTCAGTCAACCCATGGCACCTGGGGTTGTCCAGTGACCTCCAGCTAGCAGCGAGCCTTCCACACTTCACGCTTTAAAGTGCACCTAGCCTGGTGCAAGGGCTGTGGTGACAACACAATTACTTGGTGGCAAATTATGATTGTTGTGTTTGTGTGTGCATCTGCAGAGAGGAATGGTAGTGTAGTGGTTGGCGACTCAAGTTCAATTCCCGATGACAACCAATAACAGTGGAGAATAATTTAACCTGTCCTGGAACTCCCCTAGGTCGACTCAGCCTTGAATGAGTACCTGGTGCAGTGTGTATTAAACATCAGCAATAGGGAGACAAAGGCGGCCAGTGCGTGCTGTTAATTATCACCGACCCCCCTCTTGTGCAGTGCTGGGCTTCGTAGGTGCTCTCTTAACGGCACTTGCCCCAACGGTCTATATGGGGGATCTTTGTCTTTATTGTTGTCTCTGCGTGCGACGTCTGCAGGGGTCCACGTGTGCGTTCACGGAACGGATTCTGTACAAGTTAGGATTCAAGACCGGCCTGTACACGTGAGCATCGGGGTGACGGCGGGGGGGGACACAACCGCTCGCCACGCTTGTGGGATTTTGAACGTCACGTTCACACTCAAGCTAGTTGCGCAAACTCTTCAAGCAAACCAGAGTTGTTAATTTGTTTCCCATAATCCAGAACCTGCCTTTCAGGCGGCGTGACAAACGAACGACCACACTTGCGTTTGTCTGTGTGACGAACAGTCGCGTCCTGTGCCGTGTGGTGTGTGTTGCGTTGTCATGATGCGCCAAGATATCGTGACGTGACGTCACGACGTCACGTCATGTGCAGTTATGTGATGTTGTGATATGACGTAATGTGCCGTGATGTGGCGATGGGATGCGACGCGATGTCTTGATGTTATGTGCCATCACCACGATTCGCCAGACCGTGGTGATGGTTCGTGCCGCGATGTTGTGCCGCGTTTCACCTCTGCTGTGACGGTTTTCACTTGCTGCAGCTCTCCACATTTGGTGCAGGTGCGGGAGCGGATCCGCATCAACGGCCAGCCAATCAGCGAGCAACTCTACACCAAGTACTTCTGGGAAATCTACAACCGCCTGGACGAGACCAAGGCACGGCCTGCGCACCTCATCCTTGTGCTCCACCTCTTTATTGGCTTTCACATCAAGGCTGGCTTGGTGACATTCAGAACAATTTCTTTCCACTGACACATCTGATCCGAGCCAGCGCAGGGGGTTATCCGCTGGCTATTTGTCAAGCCGAGCCAGAAATAAACCGTGACAGACACGTTGCGTCCGCACACTGGAGCGTGTGACGTGAATGGCACCGCTCAGGTTCTACAGTGAAAAAACATGTTTGTTTAGTGACGAGGCTGGTTTAGAGGGGGACGGGTTGCTTAACGGTCAGGGTGCTGAGCCGGCAGCACTGAGAGCCACGGTTGCAGTCCGGGTTTTACCGCCTACAATTAATGTCTGTAGTGAGCTGATGGTCTCAGCTCAGTTACTCATGAGTGCACACAAAAAAATCAATCGCATTCAATTTGCTTTTGCACTAAATTCCGGCTCTGAAAATTCCGTATATCAGCTTGTCTGCCATGTTGTGAGCATTGCTCTCTGGGAAAGTGCTGCCCTCTATTATGTGGACCAGAGATCACTTGAAGAAGGGATCTGGGATGTTGCTCTGTAATATCCGCTTCCGTGGACCGCTCCCTAACACGAAGGGGGAGAGTTCCGAATGGATTCTCCGTCTCGTGACGATGGGACGCCAGTAGCGCGATTGGGATTACATCGGGGCACCAATCGAAGCGATGTGGCTGGTTCGGGGAAGCCGTGCCTGGTTGTGACGGCGTGAATCATTGTTGCCGTAGGATTCTGGGAACCCCATGCCCGCATACTTCCGCTTCCTGACCATTATGGCCTTCCACGTCTTCTTGCAAGAAAAGGTAAGAAAACATTCACATATTTAGTGTTCGGTTTAAGGTCATATCGCGTCATCGCCGTTCACGCAAATCGCGCCGCTCCCTGTCGCCAAAGAACCGCATTCGAGTGGGAAGGCAGCGGCCAGGCGACGATCAACCGGCACCACCAGCAATTGCCCAAGCTCTGTTGTCCTTATATATTGGGATGTATTCAACCAATTACCTCGTGTTGACATGTGGGAGGAAACCAGAGCACCCGGAGAAAACCCACACGTATGAGAGGGGGGGCGCTCTATCCCATAGGGACATGTCGCTGTCGCGCCTTCTGGAAAAGCCAGGGTATCGCGAAAACGAAGCTCCTTGACGTTGAGCACGGCGGCGCACTTTGGTTCACTCCCAAAACCACGACGGGCGCTTACTCCGGCTCCGGAACCTGCTTCGAAACCACCACTGAGCGGCGAATTCCGGGCAGCTCAAAATACGGCCAAGCAGGGCACAGTGACGCGGTGGCCTCGGTGGTAGCCACTTGTTGCAGAGGTGGCTGGTTCGATTCCAGCGGCCGCCCTGCGTAATACTGCGGTGCGCGTGAACCCTAATAATGCTATCGGCCTTCTTCTTCACGGTGGACTTTCAAGATCCCCGTGACGTTACGGCGTCGGGGTCCAAATTTGCTTAATTTTAAAAACTACCTCGCAAATAGTTCCTTTGCAATCCACCCAGGTCATGACTCTCCTGGGTAAACAAGCATAAGAATAACAATAACGGTAATGTATCACAAATCTCTGAAAAATATTTGAAAAGTGCAAAAAAAATGCGTCGTTCGCTGGAGCCAAGTTGATTGGCATTTCAAGTCCGATTGTTGCGCAAGACTCCATAACAACTTGCCAAAACGCTCGGTAGCCGTGTTTGTGTTTGCACAGCGGTGATGTATTAACGTGAGAGCGTAAATCAACAATGGGAGGTAAACACGTCGGTCCTTCCCCCTCGTGTGTGCATGTGTGGGCCTCCCCTAAGTCAGCTTAGGCTCACATGAGTACCTGGTGCGGTGTGCAACCATCACCGCTTGGGAGACAACGGCGGCCGGTCGTGGTGCTGGCAACCCCCACCGCCTTGTGTACCGTGCCGGCCTTCATAGGTGCTCGCTTACAGCACTTGATCATGCGGTCTGTTAAGGCTATACGGGGCATCTTTGTCTCAGCAGCTGCAACCGTGACCATTACCTATAAACTTCACCGCTGGGAAGATAAAGGCGGCGGGGCGTGGCACCAACCATAGCAGAGTCCGTTGAGGCCGAGGGGGGATGTTGGCTCGTTCCAGGTGGACCTCGCCGTGGTGGAGGTGGGGATCGGTGGGGCCTACGACTGCACCAACATCGTCAGGTGCCGCCCCCCCCCCCCCCCCCCTTTTTCAAAAGGTTCAGAATGGTTGATTTGACCTTCTGGTTGTTTGTCAACGAGGCTGGTGCAGAGGTAGCCGGGTGACTCGGAGGTCGGAGTGCTGACCCGGCACCACTGAGGTCCTGGCTTCCAAGCCATAATTAAACTGGGCTCTCTAATCGTAGTTGGATGGTGGTCTTGGCCCAGTTGCCAGTCACTCTCCCTTCCCTCTGCTTTAAATTTGGTTTTGCACTTCATTTTCCAAAATCCCAGCTCTGTCAGGCAGCGCGTGCTCTGCGTGCCGTGCCGTGCGTAACGTGCCGTGCGTGCTGCGTGTAGGAAGCCCACGGTTTGTGGAGTCGCCTCCTTGGGCATGGACCACATGAGCATCCTGGGCAACACCATCGAAAAGATCGCCTGGCAGAAGGCTGGCATCTTCAAGGTGGAGACGCCGTGCCCGCGAGCCACCCACGGTTATTTATTTATTTATTTGCTCGCTGGACTGGGACACCCCGGTGGTCGGGTCGATGTCTCCGCGACGGAGACAGATTTTGGAAGAGGTGGTCGATTTGATTGCTGCCATTATGTGGAATGTCCGATGCAGTGTGTTTGTGTGTACGTGTGTGTGTCTGTGTGTGTGTTGAGTGTGTGTCTGTGTGTGTGTTGTGTGTGTGTGTGTCTGTGTGTGTGTTGAGTGGGAGGGGGCGGTAGTGTAGCGGTTAGCACGCTGCACTATGAACCTGGCAACCCGGGTTCGATTCTCTCTCACGGCCAACACCAGTGACATTATCTGAACCGGTCCTGGGCCTCCCCTAGGTCGACTCGGCCTCAAATGAGTACCTAGTGCAGTGTGTAAACATCGCCACTGGGGAGACAAAGGCAGTCGGGCGTGGTGCTAGCCACCCACCCCCTCGTGTTCTGTTCCGGCCTTCATAGGTGCTCGCTAACAGCACTTCCCTCAACAGTTTGTTTAGGCTATACAAGGGACCGTTTTTGTTATTGTCGTGCGTTAAAGCAAGCACGCATGAGTAGCAGTGTGATGATGGTGGTGGTGGTGACAGGGTGATTTTGGATGATGGTTGGTATTGTTGGTGGTAGCGGTGGTAATAGTGACCTCGGCGCTGGTAGTGGTTAGGTGTGTGTTGAAGGCAGGCAGAGGTAGTGATCAGTGCTGAGGGCAGGCGAGTGTAATGGTGGGCATTGCAGGGCGACAGCGGGAAGAAGGCTTTGTGTGTAAGGCAAGCGGATGTAATGGTAGAGGAGTGCTGTGTGTTTAAGAGAGGAAGGTAAGTAGTGGGTGAGTATTGGAGACGGGCACGGGTTGCCGAGTCTCGCTGCGTCTGTGAAGCTCTCGTCGCTGGCACCGCCACCTCTCCCGCTTCCCCCCCCTCTTGCAGCGCGACGTCCCGGCCTTCACCGTGGAGCAGCCTCCGTCTGCGATGGCCATCCTGCAGGAGCGCGCACGCGAGCTCGACGTGAGTTGACATCCTACAAGCGAGCGTTTTCCCGCGTTATTGTGGAGCATTTTGGGTGAAAGTAAATATATACTATGTTCTTTCTCTCCACGTATAAATAAATGAACACGTTGGCTTTCCAGACCAGTGTTCTCGAGCAGCAGCAGCTGTGTAAGCAAACAAATTCTGTTACGCATCTGCTCACCGAATGATTTCGATTTCCCACGCTACCTGCTTCGGTTGAGACGCTGGAGACTGATAGGAGGCGGCGTGCTCCCCTTGCGCGGACCCTCTGTGTCCTCTCCACCCCTCGTCACTCTCTCCCTTCCCTCTTCTTCTCTCTCCTGTCTTAGTTCACAGCCGGTTTCTCCTGCCGATCCACGCTGCTGCCGGTTCACAAACTCTGCGGCGGACGCCGACAGCGCGACGGAGATAAAACAACGAGACGGCAAAACGTTAACTGTGTCGTTCGCTGTGCCCCCCCCGCCCCACCACCACGTGCGCAGTGCCCGCTGCAGGTGTGCCCCCCGCTGAGCGCCTATGCGGACGACGCCGGCCATCCCGATCTGGGCCTCGCCGGCGAGCACCAGCGACTGAACGCGACGCTGGCGCTGCAGCTGAGCCGAGCGTGGCTGCGTCGGTTTCCTGGGCCCGGACTCGGAGCGCCGCCGGCTCCGCCCACCACCCTTGACGGTCGGCGTGCGAGGGGGCGGTCGCGGTCGGCGTGCGAGGGGGCGGTTGATCTCGCGGACCGTAGAATCGCCGTACGTGTTTTCGGGTTGTTACCGCGATGCGATGTCCGACGTTTCGCTGCGCACATCGGGAGCTTCTGGAGAGGCTACTGCTGCATCCAATAGCTTCCAGCACTTGCATCGAAACTCCAGCAGGTGGAAGGAAACGTCGGACGTTGTGCCAAATGGCGCCCGGTACAATACGAAAATGCTTGGGCGAGGGGACTTTTATGTTGCCATCAATACTTCCGAAACTTTCGTTTTTGTTTTATTATTTTATTCCGCATCGTGCCGCTGTAAAATGTGCGAAATTCCGTGAGTCGTCGTCATCGTCGTCGTCGCGTTCTCCAAGCCGGTCGCGATCGTTCGGGCGGGGGGATTTGAGTGTCGCGACGCCGCAGTTCGCGATCGTAACCCCGAGTGGACTCGTGCGCAGACGGGAGCGAACGGGCACGCGAGGAGACGAAGACAAACGGCGACACGCACCATGACGCGCACGACTCTGCCTCCTCGCTGCCAACCGCCGACCCCTTCCCCCCGAGCCCAGCGATGCTGCAGGGTAAGTGGCAGGGTCCGGCCGAGCAGAAAGGTGCCCGAGGAAGGGAATCAACCTCGGGAGCCGTTTGCCTGCCCCCATAGCGGACGATGATCTGCGCCGTGCATGATCCTGCATGCCCGCCCGCCCGCCGGCTCGATCGCACGACGATCGTTGCTCTGCATTCCAGGTTTGAAGGAGACGGAGTGGCCGGGGCGCAGCCAGATCATGCGGAGGGGGCCCGTCACTTTCTACCTGGACGGAGCGCACACCGTGCAGAGCGTCGAGGTACCCCCAAACCCACGCCGCGGCGACCCCCTTCGTGCTCCCGCCGCCCAGCGCGAGGCGATGGACTCGTGTACATTCACGGGCAATTGTCGGCGACGGACGCCGGCCGGTGACGTGGTTGGCAAGGGACCCGGTGACGTGGTTGGCGAGGGATCCTGGCGCAAATGTGAATGGATCGGAGACTCGCGACCCACGACGAGTGGCGCTTTTACCAAACGACGATAACGGCGCAAGCCGTGCGTTAGGCCGTGGTGGGCGACGTGCGCGTGGGTGGGTGGGTGACGTTGGCCAACCGCATTTTTCTTCTAGAATTAACCCGAACCTGTGAGCTGTTTAGCCACTCGTAATATCTCTCCCACTTACCTGAACCAATTCATCTGGCAACTCCACCTACACCACTCTGACAGATCTCCTTTTAATTTCCTGTTTTCCCGTTTCGGTTTTTATGACGCCAGGTGCGTCGCTCAGACTTGACACCCGCCCTGTATTTACACAAATTCCTAATCGTGCCTCTGTCGTTACAGGCTTGTGTCGGTCGTGTGTGTTGTGTTACAATACAGTGTTGTGTCTCGTATGTGTGTGTTGTGTTACAGGCTCGTGCTGTGCGTGTGTGTTGTGTTACAGGCTTGTGTCAAATGGTTTCAAAAGAGTGTGCTGGAAGAAGAGGGGACGACAAGGTCTGTATTGCTTGTCTTGTTGGAAGTAAAAATGACGAGCAGTGTTAAGCGAGTGGCCGTATTGGCCCGGGTTAGTGCTGTTGGCTGTCGGTGTGCCGTGTCCGTCCATGCCTTGCAGTCCGTCCCACGCCTTCCAGTTCGTCCCACGCCTTGCGTGCAACTCCTGGGTGCTGTGCAATGCCCGTGTCTGTGTGTACCGTCGCGCTCTCAAAGTGCTTCAAAGCGCTTTGGCCACCACCACCACCACCCAGTGTTGCAGCAGCGATTATCTGTGAACCGGTCCTAGGCCTCCTCCCCTCGGTCGACTCAGCCTCAATTTAGTACCTGGTGCGGTGTGTAAACGTCATCACTCGGGAGACAAAGATGGCCGGGCGTGGTGCTGGCCACCCACCCCCCACCCCCTCGGGTGCGTGCGTGAGTGTCGCGGTGCGTGCGTGAGTGTCGCGGTGCGTGCGTGAGTGTCGCGGTGCGTGCGTGAGTGTCGCGGTGCGTGAGTGTCGCCGTGCGTGCGTGCGTGCATGTCGCGGCGCGTGAGTGTCGCGGTGCGTGTGTTGCCGCAGGGACCGCGTGGTGCGAGTGTTGCTCTTCAACATGACCGGCGACAGGGACTCGGCCACCATCCTCGGTCTGCTGCAGGTGTGGCCACGATCCCTGACCTTTAACCTCCCCCCCCACTCTCCCCCTTGGCCCCCACGACCCCTCCCCACTACCCCCTCCTCCCCAACACACGCAAAACAATACGCTGTGGATTTACACGGCCGAGTCTGAATGCGGGCGACCGCATCGCAAGACGCTGTACGGAACCGGTGGGCATGTTTATTTTATAGAGGCTTTGCCTCACGATGTCTCTCTCCCTGCAACCCTCCCATCCAAAACAGGCCTGCCAGTTTGATTGCGCGGTGTTCTGCCCAAACATCACCAACATCTCACCGGACAGCTCAGGTGAGCAGTTGAATAAAAACACAAAGTCGTCGTTGTCATTGTCAGCCGGTAACTTCTGACTGCTGGGCAACGGCCTCTCTGCCCCCATCCTCTTCCTTTCCCTCCTCTCCGTGGTTTCTGCTATCAAGTGGTGGCCTCTGAGCTCTTTGCTTGAAACCAGAATAAAACCCATTCATCGTGGATTGCAAGGGTTCTAATGAAGCTATCGTTAGTAGCGCATCTCACTAAGATGATGATAATGCTGATGAACAGTTGGTCAAAACAACAGCACAACTCGAAACAAAAGTTCCGTTCATCTTGACCACGTCTTCACGAGCGTCACCGTTTTATCGGTAAAACCGCTTTTCCCCTCGGCTACTCACTGCGCGTTCGCAGATCAGGTGAACTACACGGTCACTCCGGAGAGGGTCATGGCTCAGTGCGCGGAGAACCAGACGGCATGGGACCAACTCTGCCGCAACAGCACGACTCCCTCTCGAGCTGCCGCCCTCTGGGACCCGGACCGCGGCGACGCCGCCGCCCCCGTCCCACGCCCGCTCTCGCTCGCGACCTCCCGCAACTCCGCCATGCCCTCGTCCGCCGTCTTCCCGTGCATCTCGGAAGCCCTGCGCTGGATCGGCTCGGAGTGGGAGCCGGAGCTTCTGCGCGTTCAAGTTCTCATCACGGGCAGCCTGCACTTGGTCGGAGGCGCATTAAAATGTTTAGAGTCCGACCTCTCCTGAGATCGTAAGCTCGCCGGATCGTAAGGATCGCGGAGTCGTGATCTTGGTGGTGGTGGTGTACGACCGCTTGTGACCCTTCGCCCTGGTCAGCGGTTGTTGTGTCCTGGCGAGGGGCGATGTCCGGTCGTTGCCCGAACGATTTGCTGCCCCACCCCCGCAACCGCTTTGCTGAACTCTTAAGGGTCTTCGCCGTTGCCGCGCTTGGGCTTAGATTCGCGCTTCAAGGCCGCGGGTTTTTTAACGGAGAGTTCTGTGCGGCTCGAACACTGCTTTGTGGTCGTGACACGGTGGGGCGATACGAGGAGGTTAGTGGCTGTGCCAGGCTTGTTGTGTGAGCGATGTTGCAGTTGTAGCCAAGGGGGAGCCCTTAAGTAAGTGACATTGAGGGGGGCACGGCATATGGCTTTGTCCCACTCTCTAAATATTGGGAAGGGCAGCTGCGCCCTATTTTCCAACGTTACAGCTGCCAGCTGTTTTGAGCAAGAAACGCACCAACTGTGACTGTATATCCAACAGTGAACCGCTACAGCTATGCCAACCTAAGTCGTGTATTTTTTGTGGTTTAATGTAACTGAAGTATGCAGAAAGATTGCAGTTCACTCAACGTAAGCTACAAGATGTCCCATTGTTTGAAGCTATTCACCAGATTCACACGATGTGTAAGCTATCCCCGACATCTCTGTGTTGTTCTCTGGTGTACTGAACCAGCTTCATTGCTTTGGCTTATGTGCCAATTTTATCCCAATTGTGCCATTGTATGTCACGAGACATAATCTATTCGGAACTCTCACAGAGCAGTGTAAAAATGGCCCACGGAAGTGGATATTACAAAGTTACCAATTGGATCCCTTCGAGTGGACCTCTGGTCCACCACGCACGGGAGGGCAGCACTTTTCCACCACCCGTCCTGTTCGTCGCGCGAGTCAAACCGACATTTTTTACGATTTTCAGAGCAAGAATTTAGCCAAAATGAGTGCAGCTCCGTGTCAAATTGTATGGGTTATTTGATACCATGAGTTGATGATGTTGGTTCGCTGGTATGATGTGCTTAGAGACCGTGGTGTTTCGTCATTAGATCGATCGACCTACCAGAACAGGTGGAATGGGGGGGACGGGGAATACAAACACAAGTGACCTTTTTTCTGGATGGAATTGTTGCAATAAATCACCCTTGTTATTTACTTGCTGTGCAGCGCATTAAAGGTAACGCCTCTGTATAAACTGACAATTCTTTAACCTATATTATGGACAATATTGGTCGCGAAAGCCTACGTGTTAAAAATCCCTTTTCATGTCGGTTTATGCGGACCTCTTGAAAATGGCGCCCCCCCCCCCCACAACCTGCCTCCCGAAGGTGGGAAACCCCCTATGAGCCACGCCTATTGTGACGTGGCTGATGACGCCATCAAGCCCAACCCATGACTTCCTGTCCAGCGGCACACACGTTCTATAGTTTGAATAACTAAAACCGGTAATCGTTAAATAAATAATCACATAACTACAGGAATTGGATAGCCCAGAACTAGATATTACTATTCTCTAACCATGTATTGCACACTGTATATTAACATGTCGAAAATGATTCGTGCACTGTAACTGGTATTGGCTAAACATCCCCAGAGTTCCCTGAAATGTCCTCGATTGGGATCGTGCAGCGGCAGCAGCACCTGGCAGGACCCTCCTGAGACTGAGGCTCTCCAATAATGAACAACAATACAATGAATTTTGATGTAAAGCTTTCGTGACTGCAGGGATTCATATTCTTGGTTATTTCGGTAAAGTCACGTAAAAGGGAAATAATAAAATAATACAAATATTAAACAATTAAATTCTCACGACGTTTCGACTGCAACACAAGCAATCATCATGAGGTGTGAAATCCACAGCAAATCCACAATTTTTTTCAAATTTTCTTGCTGTGGATTTCACACCTGATGATGATTGCTTGTGTTGCAGTCAAAACATCGTGAGAATTTGTATTGTTTTCTATTTGTATTATTTTATTATATCCCTTCTACATGACTTTACCGATATGGCTTAACCCCGTATTCTTATACAGGGAAATTGGGTGTACATCCGTTTCAATAGGGGCAAACATTTTTGTCTATTTGTGTTTCTCCCTTTTGAGAGGTTTACAGGTATGAGATTTCTGCACTAAAGTTAAAAATTGTATTCATAAAATATACCTGGTTTCCTTTAGCCTCACGGTTTAAACGAGCAGAACAGGACAGCATAGATTACATCCACTGTTACCATCCAGTTTAACATGCGGCAGGCTTTCGCGACCAATAGCCATACGAGAGGCTGTCGGGTTCGATCGCGTAAATATATAAATGTGTCGTTAAAACCCGCCACCACCGACACAGCCAACTAGTAAGGGTTGTTATAATCCGATGACAATCATCGACGACAAGACAAACCGCATAAAGCATCGATTACCCACGCAATTCCAATGTATATCGAATCTACTGTGACGTCGCCTCGCCTCGTGACGTCACCTCGCCTCGTGACGTCGTCTCGTGACGGCGCCTCGTGACGTCGCCGGCCGGAAGAAGGAGGAGGAGCCGTCGCCATGGTGAGCGAGGCCTGGTCCCTTCGCCTCCGTGGAGCCGGCCTCGGGTCCGGCTCCCGGGCTCCGCTCCTCCCAATGCCCCCGGAGACTTGCCAGGGTCGGGTTCGACTCCCTTGGCGGGGGGTGGGGGGCTCCTGCGGGGCCCCCCGGCGTCGTAGAAGGCCCCTGAGTCAGGTTATTCGTACCCCGCCGCGGACCCCCCGGCTGGTGCTGGTTCTCTGCGGGGGTAGGGGCGGCTCTCCCTGGCCGCAGCCGCTAGTCGAGCACGGAGCTGAACGCACGCGTGTGGGATTAAATATGCTTAGCCCGTGAGTTTTAAAGTTAGTTTATGACTTGTTTAAATTGTCTAAAGTGGCTGAACTGTCAGATTTAAGTTAGGTTTAATTGGCAGGCTTAAAGTTGTGTTTATTGTGAGGTTTAATGTAGGGCTATGGGTGGCTTAATGTGCGGTTTATATCGACTGAAGTGTCAGGTTTAACACAGGTTTGTGATTTTGTTTGACTTGAATTGCGAGACTTGAGGAATCATATATGCGTCGTGTTCATTCATCTTAAAGTGCGAGGTTTAAGGTCGTACGCGTGGGGTTGCATTCGGCTCAGCAAGGCGAGCACAGCCGGCATCGCGAGTTGAATGAATTCACTGCTGACTGGAAGACTCTCTCACTCAAGGACACCGTGCGGGTCGTAGCAGTTGCTTTGGCCATACTTCACCACGCGGGTCAGTGAGCGGTGAAGGTGTTGAGTGGAGACGCGAGAGCTTAGACGTACAGTACAACACTTGCTTCGCTCCCATCACAACTCGCAGGACGTTCCGCCAGTTCCATTCATTATCGTTTGGCTTCGTATGACAGGGATTGCTGTACTGCCAATTGCTGCTGTGCTGTTATATGTACGTGGAATTTATTCCACTTCATTTGTTTAATGCAACCATCCTCTGGGCTGCCCAGTGTCTTGAGTCGCAATCATAATCTGTGTGCATCTCTGTGATGTTGTGATGATGTCCTATATCCAGGAACGCCTCGCGGAATCACGACTCTTTTTTTCACGAGGGGCATGCATCATACATAATATTATTTGGTTCCTTCATTAAAGTCACGTAGATAGAAAAAAAAATACAAATAAAGTGAATAAAAATATCACGACGTTTCGATCGCAACACAAGCGGTTATCATCAGGAAAAGGGGAGTTAGCCTCTAAAGGCAAACTGTTTATAAAGGTTTGGAGATGGACGCAGCCCAAGTGTATTAGCATCACTTTTGCCTTTAGAGGCTAACCTCTTTTCCTGATGACGACCGCTTGTGTTGCGATTCGAAACGTCGTGATATTTTTACTCCCTTTATTTTTAATTACTATTTTTCCTGTCTACGTGACTTTACCGAAAGAACCAAAGAATATGAATTCCTGCAGTCACGAAAGTTTTAAGTCAAAATCATACATAATGTTTGGCCAATTCCATCAACGGGTCTTTGGCATGTCATAGGAAACCAGAGTATCTGAAGACAATCCACCACGTGTACGAGGGGATAACTCTTGAAGCTGTGCGCAGATGGGTTCATGGGTACACTGTACTGTCATCCCCTGGCATCCTCAATCCAAGGGGGTTTGGGAGTTGCACAAATCTCTACGCGATCCACTGACATTTCCCTCCCAAGCGCTAAATCACAGGAGCACATTACCATCACCGCTCCTGGCCAGGTAACGCATCGCGACGAGCGTGTTGGAGTAGCAGGTGTGGGTCAGAGAAATCCCACCACGGTTACAATGGATGAACACTGTCACTACAACACTACGACGGATGAACACTAACGCACTGCATCCATCCGCCTGTCGCCTAGGGAACTCCGGTTAAGGACGTGGTGATTGGGCCCGACGCGCCCAGCTCCCTGCTGCTTTCCAAGCATGCGGACTACATCGCCGAGTACAGCTCCAAGAAGGACGACTATGTACGCCCAGCGTGCCTTGCGCGTTCACGCACTCGCACCCTCACGCACACGGTCAGGCGCTCGCACGCAAGCCGGCTGTGCTGCTCTCGTATGTTGGCAGGGATCAATGTTGTGCTGGTTGCCATCAGAGCTGACCCGGTTGATGGTCAGCGCGGGCCTGAAGGCCGTGAACGCAAAGCGGTCAGCAGCCAACTTTAAACGTGAACATCAGCACTGGGGAGGCGTGGTGCTTCCGGCGGCAGCCCTTCACATGCCATGCCGGCCTTAATAGTCGCTCGCTAACTGCACTTGTGTCAATGGTCTGTAAAGATCACACAGGTGGGGATCTTATATATATATATATGTGTGTGTGCACGTACTGTTTAGGATTTTACTCGAGGGATCCGTAATCTGTTATGTTTATAGGACTGAAAAGCAGAGTTATTGTTTGAGTAAAACCATCGTTGTTCAGTTAAGTAAAGGGTGAGGAGGGCATTTCAATGTTGATGCCCAGTGAGACAGTTTTATATTGTGTGGAGGGGGGAAGTCACGTCGGGCTTTTGTACACGTGGCAGTGAAGTGTTGCTTTGTCAGATAAATATGCAAAGATAGTTATCGACAGGCCAACATTTTAAGGCAAGTATGAGAGACAGTAGAATAGACAAGTTGCCCCAGCGGTCTGTAGCGGCTATGCGGTGGTGGGGCCTTCGCCCGTTCGCAGGAGTACTGCATCACGGAATACCTGCGCATGAGCGGCGTGTACTGGGGCCTCACCGCCATGGAGCTCATGGGCCAGCTGGGCCGCATGGACCGCGACGAGATCCTGCGCTTCGTGTCCGAGTGCCAGCACGAGTGCGGCGGCATCAGTGCCAGCCAGGGTCACGACCCCCACCTGCTCTACACGCTCAGCGCCGTGCAGGTAACTGGAGGAGCGGGGATATCTGATTCCCGAGGTAGTCGATCACTCGACCGATTATCGATTACCAATTATAATCCGTAATCGATTATCGGTCGAGTTACTCGACTCGTCCGGATCAGGAGGGAGTGAAGCAATATGTTGGGACCCTCTCTGAGTGTTATTCCTTCAGACTCTTCACCCGGAGCAACTGAAATGCCAAATAACTGCATGAGTAGTATCTGGCTAAATCAATTTTGTAGTTACAATTGGATTTATATACCGACTATGGCAGTAAACGAGATGATATCACCCCTATAATCCAGTCGCTCCACTGGCCCAATCCAATCCCAACCCGAGTCAGTTTCGCGATCGCACTCCCCGTCTTCAAAATCTTTCAAATAATCCCCACAACCCGCACGGCGTGGGGAGCCCCTCGACCAGCGGTGGTATTGACGAGTGTCGCTGTGCGCTCGTCTCGCCATCGCTAGATCCTGGTGCTGTACGACAGCCTGTCGAGCGTGGACGTGGAGAAGGTGGTGAGCTACGTACGCGGCCTGCAGCAAGAAGACGGTTCGTTCGCCGGCGACAAGTGGGGTGAGGAGATGCTGCGTTGACCCCTCTCTTGCCATAGAAGTTGAATTTTATTGAAGGATGCTAAAGATTGTATTTCTGATGTGGCGTCTGCATTGAAAGTGACACCTTCTGCCGTGCAGGTGAGATCGACACGAGGTTTTCCTTCTGCGCTGTGGCGACGCTCGCACTGCTGGTAAGACGCGTCGTTTCTCCGTAGGCCGCATAACGACTCGACTTGTACAATCGTCTCTTCGGCCGACTCGAGCGGGCCCCGCACGAGCGCGCCGCTTTCCTTGTCGTCCTCGCTGTGCGCAGGGCCGCCTCGACGCCGTGGCCGTGGACAAAGCCGTCAAGTTCGTCCTGTCCTGCATGAATTTTGACGGCGGCTTCGGGTGCCGCCCAGGCTCGGAGTCCCATGCAGGCCAGGTGATCGATCCGCCCTCTTGCCCGACCTCTCACTCACTCACCCACCCGCTCACTCGCCCGCCCGCCCGCCCGATCAATCACCCTCTCACCTGTTTGCTCATCCACTCACTCATCTGCTTCCTCGTCCAATAATATTAATGCTATTATGCTATCGGTGTCATGTCATTCAAACTAAAAATCTATTCAGAACCCTTGCAGAGCAGTGCAACCCTAGCCCCCCCCCGCCACCACCGTATTAGAGAACAGTCCATAAGTGGATATCACAGAGTTACCTCTGAGATCCCTTCAAGTCACCTCTGGCTCGCATAGGGCAGGGCAGCACTTTTGTCTCATTTGTACGGATTTGTTTCGATTCCTGAGCCCAAATGTAACATTCTCAGTGTAGGGAGCGGAGTATTGGGTGTGACGTGACTCGCTCGCACGCGCGGGTCTAGATATACTGCTGCGTGGGCTTCCTGTCGGTGACCGGGCAGCTTCACCACATCGACGCCGACCTGCTGGGCTGGTGGCTCTGTGAGCGACAGCTGCCTTCCGGCGGGCTCAATGGACGACCGGAAAAGGTAACGCCACAATCATACCATACCGCATCACGCCACGTCACTTCACGGTACACCGCGTCACTCCACCCCGCACCACATCATGCCACCACACGGCATCGCTGCACTCCACAACACACCATGCCGTACCACACTGCGTCATGCACACGCCACACCACACCGCACTTCCATTTGACCAACAGTAGTGGTACGTTTCGCTCGTCAAAACCGCTGTTGTGAATATTTTTCTGGCCAAGACGAAGAAAGCCTCAGTTATTGTTGTTATTCATGAGGAATCAAATATTCCAAATGAATATCGCAACCAAATATCATCCACGATTTCAGACCTTTAAAAAGCCACGGACATTATTCTTGACCGACTCAGATCTTTAGGTGCACGGCGCAGCACACCATCCACTGCATTACTGCTCTGAAGAATAAGATCAATTTCACATTGCGGTCTTGTCTTTTTAACATTTTGTTTTAAATCTCCCATTCCTTGTGTTCACCCTAAAACGGTGCTGCCACCGCTGCTGCGCACTTGTTGCCACTGCCGCCAGCTGCCGGACGTGTGCTACTCGTGGTGGGTGCTCGCATCACTGCAGATGATCGGGCGCCTGCACTGGATCGACCCCGACAAACTGCGGCGGTTCATCCTCGCGTGCCAGGACGAGGAGACGGGGGGGTTTGCCGACCGCCCGGGAGACATGGTGAGTGCCTGGCCGCGGGTGAATTACGGTTGTGGGCTCTGTAGGTGTGGGTTTCATCACGATGTCCGATGTTTGGCTCCATATGCCTGGAGCTTTTTCAGTAACTGAATTCAACTCGATTCGTATTCAGTTCCTGAAAAAGCACCCAGAACACGGAACGAAACGTCAGACATCGTGCCTAACAACATGCAGTACGACCCGAAAACACGTTGGGAGAGCTCATCACAACTGATGCCAGCTGCGGCTGGGAATCTAACTAGAGGAGCTGGGTTTGTCGTGCACAGTGGGCTCAGCACTATGCTACTGTTGCACCCATACACATGCACAAAAATACATAGACCACATGGACTCTTGAGGCAATTGCTGTAAGCTAGAATCTATGAAGGCGTATTAAAATAACAGCCAAAGCTGCCATTTGCCACTAAGTGATGATGACGTCACCGTGGCTCTTGTGCCAAGCTAGGTGCACTTTTAAGCCGTCATGTGAAGCGTGGAAAGCTCTCTGCTGGCAGGTCACGGGACGGACCCAGGTGTTATGCGTTGACTGCGATGACTGGCAAATGCACAACCTGTGCTCCACAATGTGCCAACTCACTCTGCTTTGCAAGGCTTGCCCCGTGAAGAAGGTCAGTGGGCATGGGTAGAACCCGTCGCTGTCGAAGCGATAATGACCGGCGGTTGAGAACAACTACGGAGTGGCAGCCAAGAAAGGGAACACGAAATTGGTCATGGCTCAGCTTGGTGGTGTTTTTGTCTTTGACCAGGTGGACCCTTTCCACACACTGTTCGGCATCGCGGGGTTGTCCCTGCTGGGAGAGGCCCAGGTGCGGCCCGTGAACCCTGTGTTCTGCATGCCCGAGGAGACGCTGAGGCGGATTGGCCTGGATCCCGACATCTTGGACTAGGGCGCCGCCCCCCCACCTCGCACGAGTCACGGGACACGGGGGCGTCGCAGCCGCCCTGGTTCCAGGAAAGCCGGCTCCCAGTCACGTGACCAATCTCAGCGCCAACGCGAAACTTGACCAACAGGCATGTGAACGATGGACAGGGTTAATATATACTCTTGGGTTCTTTCGGTAAAGTCACGTAGGTATAAAATAAAATAAAATAGATCACGACGTTTCGGGCGCAACACAAGTGTCCGTCATCAGGTGGGAAAGCATGCTTTATTTTATACCTACGTGACTTTACCGAAAGAACCAAAGAGTATGGATTCCTGCTGTCACGAAAGCTTCAAATCAAGAGGGTTAATATAGTTTAACATTCATCATTGCACTTAACCTGTAATGACTCATCAATTAAAGTTAATGCTCAACTAAAACCTTGACTCGTGAGTCATTGATTGATCAATTAAAAATCTGTTAAAGCCATCAATTAATATGCTCACGGCACATGCATTGATCAATTTAGGAATCCATTTATGAATCCTGGGATAATTGGCAAATTGTATTCAAGCGTTACGTACAAGTTGGAACCAGACAGAACTAAAGAGACCCAGTACAAATGTATAGCTGTGACAATATTTTATTTTTTGGTAATCCAAATTATGACAATTCACTTTGTATAAGGTCACGCGGTAATCAAATAACGATGTAAGATTTGTGACGTTTGATTATGATTTTACACCACTGCCAACTCTACTCACGATTTATCCCCCACCGAATGATCCCACGGTGTGCATGAATGTATCTGCCCTATGATGACTCTGAAGCTTCATAAATGAGTGACGTTCAGGTGCATACTGGGTATGTCAGTCTTTGGTGATGGACAGGGTTCAGGCACAGACACTCCTCCCCCTCCCCCACTCGGGGGTCCATCAACAGGAAGGACACGGCGTGTGGTCAGGTGCTCATCGTGTGACCCGACGCAACAAACGATGATGAAGCGGAATTGTGCGATTCCTGTTGGGCATTGTTGGAATAAATATTTTGTGGACACGCGTTAACATAGCCGATGGTTATTATTGTGCATTGGGATTGAGATAAATGCTGAAGAGGCCTTTTTAAAAGAAAAAAAAAACACATTTTTTTGTCCTCCGAAAGGTAACCCCCTTAAATAGTTTCATTTATTTGTCAATTGTTATCTATGGTTGCCTGTGGTCTTGTCGACAATGTGATATTTACAATCTGTCAGTATGCTTCTGTAATTTTCGAGGTGCAGGATATTCACCACTTTAAGAAAAAAAAATGGCATAGTTAAGCTAATAATTCTGATTTTGGATGGAAAAAGTAAGATGTACTTCCTGATGTTCTTGAATATGTAGCAGTGTAGCATAAATGTAATGCAGGAATTCACTTTTTATTTAAATATATAGCCACTAGCTTTACTATTCAGGATTCACCATGAACTTGGCTACCTTAGTCTCCCCAGTGGCAATGTTCACACACCACACCAGTTACTCATTATACAAGCCGAGTCGACCGAGAGGGAGGGGGCCCAGGACTGGTTCTAATAATTTAGTTTGGTGGCCGTGAGTGGGAATTGAACTCGGGTCGCTGGGTTTGGTAGCGCAGCGCTCTAACCACTACACTACTGCTCCCCCCCCCCCCACACATAAGCGCGTCCATAGGTACATATACACGCGCTTGCTGCAGACACGCAACTTTCAGGGTGCGTACGGCAGTAAACGCCTAAAATAAAGCAATTCTGCGCGAAGAATGCCTTAGACCTGCAACACATTTGCATTTCACTTTACCCGCGATCAGCTTCCGCACACGGGTCACATGACAGATGTGACGTCACAGCTCACATGCCGTGCAAATTATGCTTTATTGCGCCCCCCCCCCCCCCCAAAATACAAAAGTCTATTTTTATAAATTTTGCATGGTGTAGTCTGGAGAGTACCCACATGGCAAATTTAAAGTTTGTTGCAATTTCGGGAAGTACGCTAAACATTATGAACAGACACAATCACAAATTTCCCTTTTTTATATATATACTGTCGATGAATATTTCGCCATTTTACACTAAAACGACATGGGTTAGTATGTCGATTTTATTGGGCGAATACATTTTTGTGAAATTTCCCACTTTTTATCTCACGTGTGGCATGGCACGGCCTACACACAAGGAGGGGATTCACTCTTGGATAAATGCAGCCATAACATTTTTGAGGGAAAATTCTTTTTGGTATTTTTTTTATTCTGGACACCGTATTTTCATGAATAATGCCAAAAACGCCAGGGCAGTATGTGAGGTTGGTTCAAGATGGGTTACTAATTTGTTCAAGTCAAACACAGCTTGCACAGAATGCCTAATTTTCATTTACAAAATGTATTTAGCATGCATACTTATCCAAACTCGAGTTTTACTTAAATAGTCAAGAACCTTGGGCCACTTTTGTCAATTAAGGAGGCAAACTCAAGAGATTCTGTAATTTTTATTCAGCACACAAGTGCGTTTGCCACGCATACAAACATTCATTCTCTGGTTTTTATTGACCCGTTCAGCTACCACTTACCACCGATGTTAGCCATGGCAAGGAATGAGCTCGGGTCGCCAAGCCCATAGTGCATTTCACGAACCATTGCTCCCATATGCATGACGCTGCGAGTGGTGACGACCTTGGAACGCTGGACACCGCTGCCACCGCCACACATGCACTTCAATCACCAAAGACACAAAAAAATCACCCGTATTGCCTTTTTAGGGCACGTGCTGTGAGCAAGCACCTATGAAGGCTGGCACAGCACACGAGGGTGTGTGTGTCTGTGCGTGGGGCCCACAATATAAACACGGCAAGCCTCAAATTAAAATAAACAGACGCTAAAACAATCCTGGCTTCTCTACAAATAAACCCAACGGGACACGGAGATGAAGGCGGCATCGCTAATTCAACGACAAATCCAGACGCCACTCAGCGCAGACTGCCCGGCGATTTCCACCAACGCACACACACCTTGATTCAAGCAAATTCTGCCACAGCAGGGTTAGAGTTTGTGTGTGGGTTGGGTGGTGGTGGGAGGTGGGTGTGACGATTCACTCCCTGGCGATCTGAGGAATTGCCACCACTTTGAGGCCCAGGATTTGATTAAAGAATAAAAAGAAAATTTTTACTCCATGCGATATGAGTATTTGTACCCCAGGATTCAAATATTATATAATATTCTGAACCCAGGGTCAAAACTATGGAGTCAAAAGGCTACCCCACGCTGGCACCACTGACATCCTGGGTTTAAATCCGGGTTTCGGCCACTGCCTGCGATTAAACCAGGTTTCAAGTGCAACCAGTTTGATGGTCTCAGCTCAGTCACCAGTGACTCACAAAGAGACCCGTACACTCACAGGGACCCAGACTCCCATTAGACCCATAATTAACGATAAAACTATCACTCGTCAACAACACTGCCTTAAAAGAAAAAGAGGTACAATCAGCGGCGTTCATACGCTATGAAGAAGGGCCACTGCCCCCGACTTGTGTCTTTATAGGCCATTGCCAACGCAGCAACACCAAACAGTTTAATCACCGGGGTCCAGAGACCAACTTAACCCGAGTTGTGGTGAAACCAGGCCCTTAAACGTAGTGAGGTAAGTGGTGTCAACCCGGTCACCAATGACTGCGCAAAACCCCCATCGAGCATGACCAACAGCGCACACCGCCGATCGGCACTCGTGCCAGGGTTTCCGTGTGACCCAAGACCCTGTTACCATGAGTGGAGGTCGCAACGTACACACACACACGCATGAACGCACAAGCGCACAGGCAGAGGATTTCCCGGGAGACGGGGAGGGAGAGGAGGATGATGTGGGGAGGAAGGGGGAGCGGCGATAATGGAGGGGGGGGTCTTCAGGAACGCGAGAAAAGCGCTGGCACCTGACCGAGGAAGTAAACAAACACGGCCCACGTAGCGCCACCGCAGAGGTGGGCACAGCGCCACGGCACAAGTCCTGGCTCAGTGCCCACCCCTGCCCCTCCCCACCGGTGGGAGGTGGGGAGGTGGTGGGGGGATGGTGGGGGGATGGTGGGGAGATGGTGGGGGGATGGTGGGGAGATGGAGGAGATGGGGGGGGGGGGGCTGTGTTCTCGCTCGCGACTCGAGCGCCCGGTTTGGATTTCTGATTTCCCCGGTGGCCAGAGCGGCCATCTGGCGAGACGCAAAGCCGCATAACGGCATACCTGCACCACGGTAAAACAGCATAACCAGATATCCAAATAACCGCATATACAGTACAAATGTGTCACCGCACAAACCTCGCGAAATAAATAATGCGGCCGAAGAATCTGCAGCCATCACAGGGCTCTGGAACCAATCATGTAACGTGGTGTGCAGAGTGTGCGGTGTGCAGAGTGTGCGGTGTGCAGTGTGCGGTGTGCAGTGTGCGGTGTGTAGTGCGCGGTGCATGCAATGCATAATGTGTGCGCGGTTCGTGTGGCATGGTGTGCAGCGACGCGGCGTGGGCCGGTTACGTGTGCAGCGTACTGTGGCGTCGTGTCGGTGCCGCGCGGATTTGCCAACGCGGTGCTGCGTGGCACGGTGCGGTTTGTCGGTGCGCCGCGGTGGGGCCGTACGCGAGGGGCCATTGTGGCGCTCCGAGGGTCACCGCACTCCACCGCCGCCGCCTGCAGCCGTGGTGGCGGCGTCGCTAGAAGATGAAGGGGAGGTGCTTGGCGCCATACGCCTTGAAGAAGACGAGCAGCACCAGCGCCCAGAAGGAGAGGATGAAGGCGTTTGGCGGGTGCCACTCGCGACGCTTGCCCTGCCACCGCGCAAACCGTGGGCGCGCCGGGGTCACGCACAAGGACTTCTGGTGGCTTGCGCTAACCACATCAAGCCCACTATCCATAACCACACAAACCGCTCCGACACGAGCCCAAATCACACGAACCACCCGGACACAAATCCAACAGTTCTCAACCCGCGGGGCCTTTAAAGGGGAGGGGTGCAGGCTGCGGTATGGATACCGTGCAGGAGAACTTGCTAACGAAGCCTCTGTAGCCTCCTGTATGCTATTAGTGAGTCACTGCATGCCACACTTCATCAATACTCCCCCACAAGTGGGGCTTGGGAGGGTTGTGGGGGCCAGTGGTCTCGACTGGGATGCACCATACACCCTGTGCTCGCCCTATCCCTACCTAACCACACCATCAGGGTCACTGGCCCTGAAGTCTGAGAAGGTTATTCCAGCCTTAATAGGTGCTCACTAACAGTACTTGCTCCGACAGCCTGTTAAAGGCGACATGGAGGATCTCTGCATATGGTGTGTGTGGTGGTGAGGGTGTGTGTGGTGGTGAGGGTGTGTGTGGTGGTGAGGGTGTGTGCGGTGGTGAGGGTGTGTGTGGTGGTGAGGGTGTGTGTGGTGGTGAGGGCGTGTGCGGTGGTGAGGGCGTGTGCGGTGGTGAGGGTGTGTGTGGTGGTGAGGGTGTGTGTGGTGGTGAGGGCGTGTGTGGTGGTGAGGGTGTGTGTGGTGGTGAGGGCGTGTGCGGTGGTGAGGGTCTGTGTGGTGGTGAGGGTGTGTGTGGTGGTGAGGGTGTGTGTGGTGGTGAGGGTGTGTGTGGTGGTGAGGGTGTGTGTGGTGGTGAGGGCGTGTGCGGTGGTGAGGGTGTGTGTGGTGGTGAGGGTGTGTGTGGTGGTGAGGGCGTGTGCGGTGGTGAGGGTCTGTGTGGTGGTGAGGGTGTGTGTGGTGGTGAGGGTGTGTGTGGTGGTGAGGGTGTGTGTGGTGGTGAGGGTGTGTGTGGTGGTGAGGGTGTGTGTGGTGGTGAGGGCGTGTGCGGTGGTGAGGGTGTGTGTGGTGGTGAGGGTGTGTGTGGTGGTGAGGGCGTGTGCGGTGGTGAGGGTCTGTGTGGTGGTGAGGGTGTGTGTGGTGGTGAGGGTGTGTGTGGTGGTGAGGGTGTGTGTGGTGGTGAGGGTGTGTGTGGTGGTGAGGGTGTGTGTGGTGGTGAGGGTGTGTGTGGTGGTGAGGGCGTGTGCGGTGGTGAGGGTGTGTGTGGTGGTGAGGGTGTGTGTGGTGGTGAGGGTGTGTGTGGTGGTGAGGGTGTGTGTGGTGGTGAGGGCGTGTGTGGTGGTGAGGGCGTGTGTGGTGGTGAGGGTGTGTGTGGTGGTGAGGGTGTGTGTGGTGGTGAGGGTGTGTGTGGTGGTGAGGGTGTGTGCGGTGGTGAGGGTGTGTGTGGTGGTGAGGGTGTGTGTGGTGGTGAGGGCATGTGCGGTGGTGAGGGTGTGTGTGGTGGTGAGGGTGTGTGTGGTGGTGAGGGTGTGTGTGGTGGTGAGGGTGTGTGTGGTGGTGAGGGCGTGTGTGGTGGTGAGGGTGTGTGTGGTGGTGAGGGTGTGTGTGGTGGTGAGGGTGTGTGTGGTGGTGAGGGCGTGTGTGGTGGTGAGGGTGTGTGGTGGTGTGGGCGTGTGTGGTGGTGAGGGCGTGTGTGGTGGTGAGGGTGTGTGTGGTGGTGAGGGTGTGTGTGGTGGTGAGGGTGTGTGTCGCTCACCATTCGGATGATGTCTGCCACCGGCAGTGGATCCACGAAGTCGACCTCGAGAGGCCCAGGGCTGGTGAGTGTCTCTTCTGACCTGAAGTGCACAGCAGATGAGATCAGAGGTTGTCGGTTCGAATCCCGTGAGCCGCCCCGGTTAATACTGCGGTGTAGTAATTTACCGTGAAATACGACACGCCGTCTCTGCTTCATTCTCAGCGGACGTCAGAGATCCCGTGACGTCACTCGAAGAAGAGTCGGCTATCATGTGCCATCATCCCGGTACAAATTTGCCAAAAATTCAACATGTAAACCCTAATTGGGAAACACAAATAAGTCGCCGCGCCCCCCTGCTGCCAAATCTTGGTAGGAACCTCCTGAAAAAGCCTTGAGCCTTTCCTCGGCAAAACAAGTGTAATAAATTTTAACGACCATCCGACAAAATCTAAAGAGAAGCCCTAGACATGCCATCTCAGATTATCAGACAAAACTCTCGATCTAGCACAATCCGACCCAGATATCTTGAAAAGTGATCCGGCACAGCGGCCAGCGAGCCTCACCGCGGGAGCTCGGCGAGCGGGGGGCCGGTTTGCCGCGGCAGCGCCACGGTCTCCATCGTGAGCTCCACGTTGCGCACGCTGCCGAAGAAGTCGGTGATGAGCACGGAGCCCGGGTCGCGCGTGAACAGGTCCGTGCGCCAGCCCGGCGTCGAGATGCAGTCGCGCGGAGGGCACACCTGGAACTATGGGGGAGCACATGCGGACACAAACACACACACACGCACGCAGACACATGGACACATACAGAACTATCACTTAAACACGCAAACACACACACAGAACATGGACAGACAGAGCTCGCATTCACACACCTGGAACTATTGTGGTGGTGGTAGCAGCAGTGATGGTGAAGGAAATAGGGATGATAGTAGTAGCTGTGGTTATGGTAGTTGGTAGTGGCGGTGGCAGTGACGGTGGTGGCTGTGGTGGCCGTGACGGTGGTGGTGGTGACGGTGGTGGTGGTGACGGTGGCTTTGACGGCGATGGTGTTGGTAGTGGTGGCGGGCGTGACGGTGACAGTGATGGTGGTGCTGTCCGTGATGGAGGATCGTAACACACCAGGTCGGTCATGGTCTTGCGGGTGGCTGGGTGGATGTTCTCCAGGAAGTCGAGCAGGTGGTAGGTGTAGCGGTCAATCACAAACACGCCGATGCTCGAGTCCATGTGGTGCTGGTCGACCCCGGGGAGGGGTGGACATCAGGGAGGAGACAGCGGTGAGGGTCGTTAGCGGTGGGACATTCACGCTAAAGAGCGTCCAGCGGTGGAACTGTTCACCCCCTTCCCGGCGACTGTTGCGATTCACAGCGTTGTTCTTGTTTCCCAGCGGTCTGACCCCAACTGCGCTTTTGCCGTCGCGGCGTCGTGAGACAAAGAATCCGTTTGGAACCCTCACAAAGCAGCGAGACCCTCCCTATTCTAGTACAGCCCATGGAAGTGGATATCACAGAGCTACCTATGAGAACCTTTCACTTTGCAAGGCCAGTCTTGTGAGCAAACTGGGACCATCAAACTTACCAAGTTTGCTTACTCAGGAAATCCTCATGACTCCCTTTCAGGAAGGTCCTGCCAAGTTATTATGGGAGAGGGCGATGACGATCGATCCGTGAATTGCGATCGAGAATTGTACGGGAGTTACACTTTGGGAACGCGGCGCTTCAGGTGTCTCCGACCCCACAAAACTGCCCGGCCACCTCGCCGGTCACTCGTTTTAGGCCTAGTCAACCTAGGGAAGGTCCACACCAGGGAAGGCAAGCGGGCGGGGAGTCAGACACCCAGGTGAGTTTGGGCGAGCGGCAAGGCGGCCCTCACCGATAGAGAGTCCTCTCCGACCTGGCTGCTCCCGATCGCCATGACGTTGGGGGAGTAGAAGCGTTGGTACAGAGACACGGCCTGGCACGTGTCCACGATGAACAGCACCTCGTGGTACCTGCGGGCACACATGATACCACGTGATACCTGGAAATACCTCTCACACCCGCGCCTCTCACCGTCTCTCTCGCGTCCTCTCTGAACCCTCAGATTACACGGAGAGCCGTAGACTCGCAAAGATACCCGGAGACTCGTGAAGCGATCGGTGATCGGCCGCCTCTATAAAGTAACATGGATACACAGAGACGTGCATAGGGACCGACACTCACACAGACACCCAGAAACTCACATAGGGTCCGGTAAGATGAAACAATAAGAATAGGCGTCACCCTTTCTGGCAATAACACACTGGTGTTAAGATGTTCAAACAACAAATAGACGTCCATTGCAAGGCATCAAGTCTGCATTAGCCACATAGATATTCACCGGCTCTCATAGAGCTCCATAGACTTGCACAGACACACAGAGACTAACTTAGGGAGTTGACAGACTCGCATCTTAGATAAGCAGAGACTCGCATAGACCTATGACTGGCTCTCTCTATAAGTGAAACATGTCCACTCTTTCTGCAGAGCATCTTGAAATCACATTTTTCAATAAATCCATGTATTGTACTACGTAAACTCACACGCAGCACTGTAAACTCCCAAAGAGAGCAAAAGGCTCACATAGAGTACCATAAACTCACAAAAAGCCCCATGGACTCACATAGAGACCCATCGATGCTCACAAGAGACCCATAGAGAGAGAGAACGAAACTGGGAGAGCGGAGTGAGCTGCCTCTGGGATTCGCTGCCGATTTCATTTCATCCCAGACAGTGTTGGTAGCACAGCATGCTGTCCGCTACATTACCGCTCCCCGCACGCTGATACGCACACACCAATACGCGCACACACAAGCAGTGGCTGAGACAGATTGAGACGGAGAGAGTGAAAATCCTGCACTACAAAAGAAAGGGTTTCACAAACGCTCTTTGGATTTTATTTTTTTCATCTACATCTGACGCAAGCTTTGCTGCAGAGAAGCACGGACACCATCACAGACGCCTTCCAACGGAATCGCAAACAAGACGCATGCATCAACTTCTGAGCATGCGTGCGTGCGTACATGTGTGTGGGCGTGCATGTGCAGTGGTTAGTGCACTGCACAACAAACCAGGAGACCCAAGTTCGATTCGAACTCATGCCCCATAATAGGGACGAATATTTGAACAGATCCTGGGCCTCCTGTAGGTCGACTCAACCTTAAATGAGTACTTCGTGCAATGTATAAACATCAGCACTCAGGAGACAAAGGCGGCCGGGTGTGATGCTGGCCACACCGCTGCATCATGAGTCGTGCCTGCCTTCACAGCTCACTAACCGCACTTGCCCCAACGGTCTGTTAACGGCTACATGGGGGATCTTTGTCTTTGTGCGAGTGGTGCGAGGTTCAGCCTCACCGCTGCTTCTGCCACATTTGCTCAAACGCGTCGGCGAGCTCCACGTTTGAGATCTCCTCTGCGTCCTGGAACTTCAGGAAGCCATCTCCACCGTGTCCTGAGTGCGTCAAACACACACATACCCAAAGTGAGCGTCACCCATACACCCACAGTGACCGTCACACACACATCCACAGTAAGCGCCCACGCACCCACACACCCACAATGAGCATCACACACACCGACATAAGCGTCACACACACACACACATACCCACAGTGAGCGTCACACACCCACATACCCACAGTAAGCATCACACACACACGCACAGTGAGTGTCACACACACACACCCACAGTGAGCGTGTGTGCCTGTGTATGTGTGTGCGTGTGTATGTGTGTGCGTGTGTATGTGTGTACCTGTATATGTGTGTGCGTGTATATATGTGTGCGTGTGTATGTGTGTGCCTGTGTATGTGTGTGCCTGTGTATGTGTGTGCGTGTGTATGTGTGTGCCTGTGTATGTGTGTGCGTGTGTATGTCTGTGCTTGTGTGTGTGTGCATGCGTCACACCAGTCATGTAGATGAGGATGTTGCTGCGATCGTCCGTGAGGAGCCGTTTGGAGCGGGGAGTGCTGGGAGGCAGCCTTCCCGTCAGCACGCGCAGAAAGTTCTCCACCGTCACCTGCCGGGCCCAGCGGTCGCGACGCTATCAACACGGCAATAGCCACTTTGAAATCGTTTGGCCCCAACAGATACACGTCGCCCCTCACCGCCAAATCAATAGCGACGTCACCCCACGCGATGGAGCGGCGAGCAGGAAGCTCAAGCGGCAGAGCGCGAAGGCGAATTGACGGTGGATGCGTGGTGGTGGTAAAGCGACGGCGCGTGGTGGAGTGGAGCGACGGCGCAGTGGTGGAGGTGGAGCGACGGCGCGTGGTAGAGGTGGAGCGACGGCGCGTGGTGGAGTGACGACGCGTGGTGGAGGTGGAGCGACGACACGTGGTGGAGGTGGAGCGACCGTACTAAAATGTAGACTGTGGGGGGGGGGGAGATTGTGTGGCGAGGTGGACCGTGCCGGCAGGACCTCGTATCCGCGGTAGTCCACCTCCACGTCGTCCCCGTACACGTTGATCTGCTCGGCCGCGTTGTTAAACACGGTGGCGGGGCGGGGGTTGCGGGGGTTGCACGCCATGTCGTCCGCCAGC
Organism: Lethenteron reissneri; assembly: GCF_015708825.2. Lineage (NCBI taxonomy): Eukaryota > Metazoa > Chordata > Hyperoartia > Petromyzontiformes > Petromyzontidae > Lethenteron > Lethenteron reissneri. The sequence goes on from NC_083790.1 coordinate 725,778, forward strand.
ATCAGGATGATCTGGCTGTGGGACGGCCACGCACAACCACAGCACTCAACCACAGTTCACCTCATCCGCTCCCCGTGCACCCTACTCCCGATACTCCCTATAGTTATTCGTGAAATAATGCGGACAGTTTAGTTAATTTGGCACTCCTCTTCGTAACCACTGTCAACCCTGCTCCCTTTTAAAAAGGCCTACGGGAAGGGATATTTGGATGCACTAATTGTAACATAAAATTAACAGCCATCTATTGTTGAAGATCTCCCCATGTTGTGTTGGTCGTGAGGGTTGTTTCACCATACTTCACCACGCTGGTCAGCGTGGGTTAAAGCCAGGGGTGGGGTTCCTAGGAATGGTTGAAATATCACTCGCTGCCACCAATGGCCGGGTTCACAGCGCAGCGCACCAACCACTGTGCCCCACCGCTCCATACTGGGTGGCTCTAACAAATGATACAATTACGACACCAATGGGGGGAGGCCATTCTGCCAGCAGCAGAGTGGGCAAGCAGTTAGAGGGTTGCATCTGCAATGTGAATACGACGCACCTGTCCGGAATGCCCAGACGCTTGACGCTGCGGTAGACAGACAGCACGTTGGCGACGTGGCGGTAGTTAAACCAGAAGCGAGATGTGCACACCTTGAGAGGAAAACACACACACACAGAGATCCCCACAGGTAGCCTCTATAGACCCACTGGGACAAGAGATGTAAACAAGCGATTGTTCAGGCCGTCACGGCACACGAGGGAGTGGTGTGACCAAACTTACAGCCGGCCACTTATTTCTCCCTGGCAAATGTCAGCTCATCTCAACCATGCCGGTGCCATGCTGCAGTCCAGCCGAGGGGAGTCCAGCGGCAGCTGTCCCTGTGCAGCGCCAAGTGTACGCGGCACCGACCTGCAAGCGGGCGTTAGTCCGCGTGTAGGGGCTGATGTTTCGGTGAGGTTCATCATAATATATGCTAGGTATTTATAAGATTTGGAAATGTTGGACCGTGGCAGCCACACGCGTGGTCTGCTCTGTGTAGAATCACGCCAGGTGATCTTGAACTTCCACCATGAAGCGGAGAGTGCTTGGCGTTTGTGGTTAATACGCACGCAGTATTAATGAGGGCGGCCTCTGGGCTGTAACCATCCAGGAGCAACACTCACCAGCACCGCCCAGTTGTTGGTATGGCCACTTTTGAAGAAATGTTCAGTTTGTCCCTGAATCACACAGACACACCACACGCAGCCGGCAACCTGAGTTAGATTCCTGGCCACAGGTAACATCAGTGGCGAGCGAGCGAGCGACACCTGAACCGGTCCTGGGCTCCCCTCCATACTTTACCAACCTGCACTGAACATCGTGGTGAAGTATGGTCAAACAATCCACATGACCGAGGCGGCTTGTGTGTAAGGGAGTTCTCAACACAGCCTGGGAGTGTAGCTACAAGAGTCGAGGAGTAGTCCTACACGGAGCCGGCAGTGTGGCCAGCCCCACGCCGACCGCCGCCTTTGTATCCCCACTTCTGAAATTCACCGCCACCCAAGTGGTAATCATGTATGTGCCAGTCAGCCCACGGGAAGCTCAGTGCAGATTCATGCACCACTCAGCCACACACACAGAAAGCAACGTCTGCCATCATTCATCACCATGCAGCGGTGATTTCAGCACGGCTCCTGTACCAGGCTAGGTGCACCTTTGCGTAGACGCATGTAGCTCGCTACCGCAGGAAACGTGTATTTTGCGGGTAGCGTCTGCCTTCACACCTGTACGTCTTCAGCCGTGGAGGCGAGGAGCCCAGGAAGAGGGAGGAGGAGGAGGAGGAGGGAGACGAGGAAGAGGAGAGGGAGGCCGGGCCCGGCTCGGCACGGCGAGCGACGAGACGCGGCCATCGCTGCAACCGGCAACACCACGGGAGCGGTGACGTCACGGAAGCCTCAGGCAGCCATCTTGGTCGGGGATAGAATCGATGACGGCCGCGCTTTCCATTGGCTCAGGCCGAGGATTCGGTAGTGACGTCACGGCTGTCTCGACCTATAGGAGAGGCGACAGGCCCCCCTCCCACTCCCTTAGTAAGATGGCCGCGCGACGCGGGATTGTATTTGCTAACACGCATGCGCAAAATTAATCGTCCGTGTTTGTGTGATGTGGGAAATGTGAACGTCTGCGCGAGACAAGCACAGCGACAGCAAATCGGCGATTTCGTCAACAAACGTCGCGACATCATCACGACGGTCACGTTTCATTCACAAGCTTCTACTTCGTTGTCCACCAGCGCCACGCCGAGTCGTGGGGCGAGTTCTCAGGAGGCTCCCGCTGCTGGCGGTTTTTTTTAAATGTGTAAGATGTTCACAGACAATTAACGAGGAGCCGTGCTGGTAATTATTAAACACGTGGGAGGGAGACGGAGCAGCCGGAGATGCCCCCCACGCTCAGTCAGCGTACAGATGGAAACCCCCGCGACCCCCAACAAATATGACAACAAATATGACGTGTACTATATTCTTGGTTCTTTCGGTAAAGTCACGTAGAAGGGAAATAATAAAATATAAATATAAAACAATAAAAATTCTCACGACGTTTCGACTGCAACACCTGATGATGATTGCTTGTGCTGCAGTCGAAACGTCGTGAGAATTTTTTTTGTTTTATATTTATATTATTTTGTTATTTCCCTTCTACGTGACTTTACCGAAAGAACCAATAATATGAATCCCTGCAGTCACGAAAGCTTTAAATCAAAATGTATGACGTGTACTGTTTGTCACTTACTCTTAGATTTTTTCACGTAGGTAAAAATAAATAATATAAATAATAATAGAAATAAAATAATAAATCACGATTTGTTAAAATAAAGTAAAATGCTTCAAAATTAAATACACAGATTTTTAATTATTGTATTGTTTCCCTTCTACGTGACTTTACCGAAATAACCAAGAATGTATTAGTTCTTAAGCACATTGTACGCTCACGTTACAAATACAACGGGGTTAAATGATGCACGTGCGACGGTGCCGAAGACCAGCGGCGTCAAGCTCGGCCCTCACAGCAGCAGCAGCAGCAGCGAGTTGGCAGTGTAGGGGGCACAGCTGCTGGTGGTGGTGGTGGTGCATCAGCCGGTCAACTCAATCAGTCGACCCGTGGCACCTGCAGGGTCTGTCCCGTGACCTCCTGCACCTAACCTGGCACAGCAGTCAAGCCGTGGCACCTGCTGAGTCTGTACCGTGACCTCCTCCTGCACCTAGCCTGGCACAGCAGTCAACCCGTGGCATTTACTGGGTCTGTCCCGTGACCTCCTGCACCTAGCCTGGCACTGCAGTCAACTCACGGCACCTGTAGGGTCTGTCCCGTGACCTCCTCCTGCACCTAGCCTGGCACAGCAGTCAACCCACGGCACCTGCAGGGTCTGTCCCGTGACCTCCTGCACCCAGCCTGGCACAGCAGTCAAGCCGTGGCACCTGCTGGGTCTGTACCGTGACCTCCTCCTGCACCTAGCCTGGCACTGCAGTCAACCCACGGCACCTGCAGGGTCTGTCCCGTGACCTCCTCGTGCACCTAGCCTGGCACAGCAGTCAACTCATGGCACCTGCAGGGTCTGTCCCGTGACCTCCTCCTGCACCTAGCCTGGCACAGCAGTCAACCCGTGGCACTTACTGGGTCTGTCCCGTGACCTCCTCCTGTACCTAGTCTGGCACAGCAGTCAAGCCGTGGCACCTGCTGGGTCTTCCCCGTGACCTCCTCCTGTACCTAGCCTGGCACAGCAGGCAACCCGTGGCACCTGCTGGGTCTGTTTCGTGATCTGCACCTAGCCAGGCACTGCAGTCAACCCATGGCACCTGCTGGGTTTGTCCCGTGACCTCCTCCTGCACCTAGCCTGGCACAGCAGTCAACCCGTGGCATCTGCTGGGTCTATACCATGACGTCCTCCTGTACCTAGCCTGGCACAGCAGTCAACCCATGGCACCTGCTGGGTCTGCCACGTGACCTCCTGCCAGCGAGCCTTCGACAACTTAACGTGGCTTCAAAGCGCCCCTAGCCTGGTACAAGCGCCGTTGTGGCGAATGTTGGTTGGTGTTGGTGTGCCTCAGCGTGCCACAGAGTCTGTTGGCGTGAGTGGGGAGAGGGTTTGCGAGTGTGAGAGAGTCGAGTGTGTGAGTGTGATTGTCCCTTCGAGTGTCAGGGTGCGAATGCAATGTGTGGTGTCTGTGCGTGTGTGCAGTGTTTCCGTGCGTGTGTGTCTGTGTGATGGGGAGCTGTAGTGTAGCGGTTAGCGCGCTGCGCTATGAACCCAGCGACACGGGTTCGATTCCCGCTCACGGCCAACACCAGTGACGATTATCTGAACCGGTCTCGGGCCTCCCCTAGGTCGACTCAGCCTCAAATGAGTACCTGGTGCGGTGTGTAAACATTGCCACTAGGGAGACAAAGGCGGTCGGGCGTGGTGCTGGCCACCCACCCCCTCGTGTGCCGTTCCGGCCTTCATAGGTGCTCGCTAACAGCACTTGCCCCTACAGTCTGTTAAGGCTATACGGGGGATCTTTGTCTATGTGTGTGCAGTGTTTCCATGCGTGCGTGTTTGTGTCAGGTGTTTTCACGTGTCTGTGTTTGTCTAAAACACGTGTATGGGTGTCTCTGTGGGTGTCTCAACGCGCGTTTAGATTATTTGCATTTCCACACGACGATCAGCCACTTCGTGGAGCTATCATTTGTGGCCATGTCGCTTCTGAGACAGAAGCTAATAGCTCAGTGGGCCTTACCTGGTAAGATAAAACAAAAAGTTTAGTTTCATCTTCTTGGTTCTTTCGGTAAAGTCACGTAAAAGGGAATACAAATAAAACATAATAAAATACAATTCTCACGACGTTTCGGCCACAACGCAAGCAGCCGTCCTCAGGCTGCTTGCATGGATATGTCTGTATGTGTGCATGTCTCTGTATGTGTGCGTGTGCTGCCCAACCACCCCCTCGTGTGCCGTCCCGACCTTCAAGGGTGCTCTCTCTCCAACAGCACTTGCCCCAAATATCTGTGCAGTCTATACGGGGGAACTTTGTCTTTGTGTGTCTACGTGGGGGAGCGGTGGTGTAGTGGTTATCCCACTGCTCTCGCAACCCGGCGACCCGAGTTCGATTCCATATCACGGCCACCAACGCCGATGACGATCATCTGAACTGGTCCATTGCCTCCCCTAGGTCGACTCAGCCTCAAATTAGTACCTGGTGCGATTTGTAAACATCGCCATTGGGGAGACAAAGGCGGCCGTGCTGTTAGCGAGCACCTATGAAGGCACGGCCTGTAAAGGCCACGTGGGGTGTCTTTGTCTCTATGTGTGCGTGTCCATCGAGAGAGCGAGAGGGGCCGGGCTTGTCTGCTGGCGGTGGCCCGCGTCTGCTGAGCACGCGGGGGCCCCGTGCGCTGGCGTCGTGGGAGCGAGAGGAGAGGAGGCTGGGGAGAGCAGAGAGAGCGAGAGGAGAGGGGGCTGGGGAGAGCAGAGAGAGCGAGAGGAGAGGGGGCTGGGGAGAGCAGAGAGAGCGAGAGGAGAGGGGGCTGGGGAGAGCAGAGAGAGCGAGAGGAGAGGGAGAGCGAGAGGGGGAGAGGGGCAATATGAATATCAAGAGGAGAGGGGGAGAGGGAGAGGGGGAGAGGAGCAATAGGAATATGAAGAGGAGAGGGGGGAGAGGGGGATAGTGTGGAATATAAAAGAGAGGTTGGGGAGCAGAGGGAGGGAGGGAGAGTTGGTAAGAAGGAGGGAGGGTGAGAGTGAGAGAGAGAATGAGGAAGAGAGGTGGAGAGCGGAGGGGTGAAGAGTGAGTAGAGAGCGAGGGAGAGCGGTTGCGAGACGCGGTGTGGAGAGAACGAGAGGGATAAAGTGATAGAGAGAGAGAGACAAGAGCCAGGAGGAGAGAGATGCACGGGATGTGACAGGGGGAGAGTGGCAGGGAAAGAAGTGAGAGCGGGGAGAGTGAAAGCAAAAGAGAGAAAAAAATACGAAATGATGAACGAAGCAAAGTGCCTACTACACCGAGCATCTTCTTGTTTCCACTGATCGTAAAAAAAGGAGAGACAGACGATGAAATCGACATTTGGAATAGGAGGGAGAGCGAGTCACGGGGAGAAAGGGGAGAAAGGGGAGAGACGGGGGGAGGGGGAGACGGAGGGGGGGGAGACGGAGGGAGAGAGAACAGCGAAACAGAGCGAGAGATGCACACAGCGAGAGAGAGGAGAGTGAGAGACACGGAAAGAGGAGAGAGTGCGAGAGACACGGAGAGTGTTAGAGACGAAGAGAGTGAGAGGCACGGAGAGAGTGAGAGAGACACGGTGAGAGTGTGAGAGAGAGTGTGAGGAGTGAAAGGGGGAAGAGACGGGACAGAGCGAAGAGGTGGACGAGAGGGGTGGTGGTGGTGGGGGGGGGTGACCCCCTGGTCGGTATAATCCGAAGCAGCAGGGAGACCCTGGGCTCAGATCGGTTCGGCTGCAGCGGAACTCGCCCCCAGGCGCCATGAGCACCAGCGAGGCGAAGGACTACCTGGCCAGGAAAGACATCCCCCAGCTGTTCGAGGTGGGTGGCCAGCACCACACCAGTCTACAAACCCCACCAGATACTCGTTTAAGGCTGAGTCGACGTAGGGGACGCCCACATATAATCAGATAATCGTCACCGGGGTTGGTGGCCGTGAGTGGGGACTGGACCTCGGCTCTCGCCCGAGTCGCAGCCTTAGTGCGGTAACCACTGCGCCACCGCTCCCCACACACACACAATGTACACACTGCAAAAATGTACATACGCAAACATGCAACACATACACACATGCACCACGCAATACATGCTCACACATACCCATTGCATACATTGCATAGGTACATGCACAATCATTACATACAAATCACACGTACACATTGCTATATATGCACCACACATCACATACACTATACCACTACAAATACACACATTATAAACACACATCAAATACATACATAGACACACACCACATACATCACATACACACATCACGTGCATAACATACAGACATGACTACGTACACACATTACATACACACCACATGCATATCACAAACCACATTACACATCATTCGTAGGTCTGTGCATGATGATGATTCAGTGCGGATGAGAACGCGGTGAGGTGGTGGCGTGAAGGAGGGGGTGGTGAGTGGGTGGTGAGAGGTGGTGAGTGGGTGGTGGGGGGTGGTGAGGGGGTGGTGAGGGAAGGAGGAAGGGGGCGGGTGTGGGGGGGGGGTCTTATCGCTGAATGTTTGGTAGAACCCATCAGCAATTACGACTGCATCTCGCGGGGGCGTCTGGGTGACAACATCTGTGTGTATGTCTGTGTGTATGTTTGTGTGTGTGTATGTTTGTGTGTGTGTATGTTTGTGTGTGTGTATCTGTGTGTGTGTCTGTGGGGAGCGGTAGTGTAGCGGTTAGCGCGCTGCGCTATGAACCTGGCGACCCGGGTTCGATTCCCGCTCACGGCTAACACCAGTGACGATTATCTGAACCGGTCCTGGGCCTCCCCTAGGTCGACTCAGCCTTAAATGAGTACCTGGTGCGGTGTGTAAACATCGCCACTAGGGAGACAAAGGCGGTCGGGCGTGGTGCTGGCCACCCACCCCCTCGTGTACCGTTCCGGCCTTCATAGGTGCTCGCTAACAGCACTTGCCCCTACAGTCTGTTCAGGCTATACGGGGGATCTTTATCTTTGTGTCTGTGTGTCTGTTTGTGTGTCTGTGTGTATGTATGTGTGTGTCTGTGTGTGTTTGTCTGTGTGTGTTTTTTGTGTGTGTCTACGTATTCATGCTGAGCTACGAACCCGGTGAACCGGGTTCGATTCCCGCTCACGGCCACGAACACCAGTGACGATTATCTGAACCGGTCCCGGACCTCCCCTAGGTCGACTCGGCCTCAAATGAGTACGTGGCGCGGTGTGTAAACATCGCCACTGGGGAGACAAAGGCGGCCGGGCGTGGTGCTAGCCACCCACCCCCTCGTGTGCCGTGCCGGCACTTGCCTGAACAGTCTGTTAAAGGTTACGCGGGTGATCTTTGTGTGTTTTTAGAGCGGTGGCGCAGCGGTTAGCGCACTTCGCCACGAACCCGGCGACCCGAGTTCACGGCGAACATCAGTGGCGGGTGTTAACTGAACTGGGGTTTGGACCTCCCCTAGGTCGACTCGGACTTAAATGAGTACTTGGTTCAGGCTGTAAACATCCGCACAGGGGAGACAAAGGCGGCCGGGCGTGATTCTGCCCACACCGTCCCCTCGTGCGCACTGTCGGCGAACAGAACCTGCCGCCAGTATTCTGTGAAGGCGATAAGGAGGGAGGGTCGTTGTGTGAGTGTGTAGGAGGTGTAGTGTCATGGCAGTTAACCAAGGCTTCTGCTAAGAACGCCACTGGGCAGGGGGCAGGAGGCAAAGTCACCCTCCAGCAACAGCTGAATGCACGAGGAGCGACGCTCACAAGAGCGAGCGGAGCGCCGGGCAGATAAAACTCGGCGAGGTAGCACAGTGGGATCGGTGCACCAGGTGGTGCGTCTCCCGGTCATCTCGTGGTGGCGGTGACACCGTGAACCTCCTCGTGACATCAGGCAACGAGAGCCTTACACACGTCTCGTGGTCGCCTCGAGGTGCACCTAGCCTGGCACAAGCTGCGTGGTGACGTTGCCGCCACTTCGTGAAGAATGGCGGCTGCTGTTGTTTGCATGCTCGAGTGATTAGATGGCAACATGTGAGAGTGTGTGTGTGTGCAGCGTGTGTGGGTGTGTGAGTGTACGGGTGAATGCATGTTGGTGTGTGAGTGAATGTTGGTGTGTGAGTGCATGTTGGTGTGTGTGAGTGCATGTTGGTGTGTGTGTGAGTGAATGTTGGTGTGTGTGTGAGTGAATGTTGGTGTGTGAGTGCATGTTGGTGTGTGTGTGAGTGCATGTTGGTGTGTGTGAGTGCATGTTGGTGTGTGTGTGAGTGCATGTTAGTGTGTGTGTGAGTGAATGTTAGTGTGTGTGAGTGCATGTTGGTGTGTGTGAGTACATGTTGGTGTGTGTGTGAATGTTGGTTTGTGTGTGAGTGCATGTTGGTGTGTGTGTGAGTGAATGTTGGTGTGTGTGTGAGTGCATGTTGGTGTGTGTGAGTGCATGTTGGTGTGTGAGTGAGTGAATGTTTACTGGGCAGGTGGAGTTTGATTCCCGCTCAGGGCTACCAACATCGGTGACGGATGTCTGAACCAGTCCCGGACCTCCCCTAGGTTGACTCAGTCTCAAATGAGTACCCCGTTCGGTGTGCAAACATCGCTACTGGGGAGATAAAGGCGGCCGAGCGTGGTTCTGGTCACCCACTACCTCGTGCGCCGATACGGCCTTGATGCTCACTAACAGCACTTGCCCCAACAGCCTGTGTAGGCTACACGGGGGACCTTTGTCTTTGTGCGAGTGTGTGTTTTCATGGGGGTGTGTGTGCGTGTGTCAGCGATCGTGTTTGTGTGTGTTTGCGTTGGTGGGGGACGGCTGTGTAGAGGTGAACTCACTGGGCTACGAACCCGGCGGGCCGAGTTAGATCCCCTCTCACGACTCGGGCCTCCCTTGAGTCGACTCAGCCTGAAACGAGTAAGCCTACCTGGTGCGGTCTGTAAGAACATCAGCACTGGGGATACGGAGGCAGCCTTCAAACTAAACGAGAAGTATTACGTCTGGTAGATGTATTAAATCGGTGTGCGTAACGAACCCGCCACCTGAGTTTGATCCCCGGCCACCGCTAATTAACATCAGGGAGAAATTGGTTTCTGAATCGGTCCTGGACCTCCGCTAGGTCGACTCAACCTTAAAATATTACCAGCCGTGGTGCGTCGTCAACACGAAGCGGCCGGGGCGTGTTGCTCCCTAACAACACTTGCCCCAACACGTCTATAAAGGCTACCTAGGAGACATTTGCCTTTGTATGTTGATGATTGTGTAAGTGGGTGTCTTGGCGTTGGTGGGTTACTGTGTGTGTCCGTGTGAATGTATGCGTGTAAATAAGTGTTTGGGAGTGTGTGGAGCGGTGGCGCAGCGGTTAGCGCACTGGGCCACGAACCTGGCGACCCGAGTTCAATTCGCGCTCACGGCCGACAATCAGTGACTAATATCTGAAACGGTCCTGGGACTCCTATAGGTCGACTCAGCATTAAATGAGGTTCTGTAAAACACCAACCAGCGCTGGGGAGACAAAGAGGGCCGGGCGTGGTGCTGCCGTGACGGCCCATTATAGGTGCTCGCATCGTGGTGTGTGTGAGTGTCGCATCTTGGTGTGTGTGCGTGTGTGAGTGTCCCATCTTGGTGTGTGTGTGAGTGTGTGAGTGTCCCATCTTGGTGTGCGTGTGTGAGTGTCCCATCTTGGTGTGTGTGTGTGAGTGTCCCATCTTGGTGTGTGTGAGTGTGTGAGTGTCCCATCTTGGTGTGCGTGTGTGAGTGTCCCATCTTGGTGTGCGTGTGTGAGTGTCCCATCTTGGTGTGCGTGTGTGAGTGTCCCATCTTGGTGTGAGTGTGTGAGTGTCCCATCTTGGTGTGAGTGTGTGAGTGTCCCATCTTGGTGTGTGTGAGTGAGTGTCCCATCTTGGTGTGTGTGTGAGTGTCCCATCTTGGTGTGTGTGAGTGTGTGAGTGTCGCATCTTGGTGTGTGTGTGTGAGTGTCCCATCTTGGTGTGTGTGTTAGTGTGTGAGTGTCCCATCTTGGTGTGCGTGTGTGAGTGTCTCATCTTGGTGTGTGTGAGTGTGTGAGTGTCTCATCTTGGTGTGTGTGAGTGAGTGTCCCATCTTGGTGTGCGTGTGTGAGTGTCCCATCTTGGTATGTGTGTTAGTGTGTGAGTGTCCCATCTTGGTGTGCGTGTGTGAGTGTCCCATCTTGGTGTGTGTGAGTGTCGCATCTTGGTGTGTGTGCGTGTGTGAGTGTCCCATCTTGGTGTGCGTGTGTGAGTGTCCCATCTTGGTGTGTGTGTGTGAGTGTTGTATCTTGGTGTGTGTGTGAGTGTTGTATTTTGGTGTGTGTGAGTGTTGTATCTTGGTGTGTGTGTGTGAGTGTTGTATCTTGGTGTGTGTGTGTGAGTGTTGTATCTTGGTGTGTGTGAGTGTCGCATCTTGGGTTGTGAGTGCGTCGCTGAGGCTCCCGCGCCGTAGCTCCTCCTCCTCCTCGCCGCTGACACTAATTGCTGATTAATTGGGTTAATGACTCGCGCGTTAGCCACCGCCGCTGTCTCTCGCGAGACAGCTGTTACGAAGCGAGCGTCGTCAACACCTCTGGGCTGAGTGCTCTCAGCGGGCACCTATTAAGATCAACTCGGCAGCGCCCTGCGCCCGTCCGCTTTTGTATCCCCCACATCATCCGTGCCGATCCCTTACACGAACCACAAACCCGCGTAGTCATATCGACGAGCTGACAAGACTTCATCATGTCACGGAGCGAATTGCCACCGCCAGTTGTAGAAATTCCACATTCCCATGATGGGACGACCACCTGTGACGTCGCGCAAATAATTTCTCAGTTTTATCGGAGCTGGGGTTCGTAACGGCCGTGTCAGAGACACAGATCCGGCACCGCTGTGAGCCTGGGTTCGACTCCGGGGTTCGACTCCGGGGTTAACCGGCCCAAGGAAGCAGCGACCGGCGGCCGAGTTCGCGGGTGGAGAGCGCTGGTCGCCAATCAGTGGCGCACACTCCGATCCATCAGGACGATCGTCTCACATTAAATCCACTTCACGGGAACAATACTTTCCACTTGAATTACGCGAACAGCCGGCTAATGATTTTTTTTTTGAATCGCACAATGGGGATTAGAAAAACATTCAGCCCGTCCGCACGACCAACCCAACCAACCACTCGCTCCATTAAACCTTCCCGTCCGGTGCAGTGCACCAGGCACGTGCGATGGAATGGGGCCTTTGGTGCAATGGATGGCATGCAGCCCCACCTCCCCACCCATCCAATGTGCCCCCCTATTTGTGTCGGCTCGGCGTCTGAGCCCCGACGCAGTTGCACCGCCTGCGCACTCGACAGCTACCCCGCCGCGTGCGCTCACCGAATGGCGCGCGATCCTTTTGCTGCCACGCGCCGTGTTTTGTAAACCCAATGAGTTGAGCTCACGAAACGCTCTCCCCCCCCCTCGCTCTCCCCCTCTCTCTCGCTCTCTCTCTCCTCCCCCTCTCTCTCGCTCTCTCTTTCCCTCCTCTCTCGCTCTCCGGTCTTTCTTTTTCTAATCGGTTGCCCCCCGTCGCCCCACCCGGAGTGGCTCGGACCCCACGTGGCGCCGAGTAAACAGCGCGGGACGCGACGCGAACATTGGGCGCAGTGCGAACCAAGCCCTGGGCTCGAGACGTGCGCGGAAGTTCCCCTGTCCGTCTCGGGCCAAGTTTCAAATATATTGATAATCTACAGAGTAATCGATAACCCACGTAGGCTCTGAATGTCAGATAAATTGTTGATTTTGTAAACAAATATGTAAATTAATGAAAAGAGGTAAAGGTGCAGCCCGGCAATTGCTTGCTCAAGGCCCTGCTGACAGAAGGGCCTCGTCTATGGCGAACTGTGGATGGTATTTCGGCCGACTCTGAGACGTGGAGCAGACGTGTTGGAGTCGGTGGGCGTACCGACATTTTACCCCACCATACGTGACCTGCCCATCAACTAAACTGCGATGTACCCATTTGTAGCACTGGGCAGAAGGGGGCGGTGGGTGTGGAGATTTGTGAGACTTTACCCATTCATGCATTCAACTGCCGCTACGGGAAATGGAATCGAAGCGGTGACCCTGTGGATCGCAAGTCCAGCGTGCTGCGAGCCATCACACCGCGTTGACACCTCCTGTGGATGAATGCATAGTGACATACTCACACACACAACGCTCGCACGTTCTGTGCCGGGTGTAACAGTGCGAGGTGTGTATCTGTGTGACTGCAGGATACTTACTGTGGAGTCAAGGCGACGGTCCACGGCCGGGCATAGACACAGACATCCGCGGAAGCTCGCGCGCAAAAGCCACTCGCGGGCCACGGACTTGCGCAGATTTCTAAAAATGGGCTCGAGTGAGGTTCACATCGACTTCTAATTAGGCGCGGCTGCTGTCCTACACGGAGAGATAATTATAATCACTCTAATTACCGATGCAGCACGCCTCGTATCAGGGTCAGCGCTGCGTCAGTGGGGCAAGCCCCAAGTCCAACCACAGCGCGGCCCAACGCGGAGATGAACCACAGCCCGAGTCCCGCTGCTACCCCCGTGCTATATTAACAGGGGGTTACATCATCGGCCGATAACCTCGACTCTGCCCAACATGGGGATAAATCATGGCCCCAACTCCAACCTAGAGACTGTCTAACACGGGGCTAAACCATAGCCCTAACCCGGACCCTAACCTTGACATTGCCCAACACGGAGTTAAACCATAGCCCTAACCCGGACTCGAACCCTGACGCAGTCCATCACGAGGCAACACGGGCCTGGTGGCCATTTGCACGAAACACCATGAGTGGAGTGTCTCTGTCAAGGCGTTAATGTCACTCGGCTGTCACGAACAGCGAGTGGCCTTGGGCAGGACGCGCCACGGGCAGGAGGAACGGGAGCCGGGGGTCGAGACGAATGGTGGAGCGGCAGTCGCAGCAGGGAACGCGCCCGAGAGGACGTGCACCGCGGAGATGGAGCGGTGCGCTCAGCCCGCGTGCAGTTACACACGAGAGGGATTGTTGCATCGCGGGACCGCGAGGAGTGGTGACGACTTGGGGGATGGCTTCACCCAGTGGATAGAGCACGGCTGATGATATTGAACCGGTCACCCTGACCCTTAAATCAGGGTTAGGGCCAAAAGTCCTGACCCTGACCCAGCCCAAAGGGGGGAGGTATAGATGTGAATTTACGATATTTGTTTTTATTCAACTGGATCAGACCGTTCAGCTGGTGGGAAGGCGCTGTCCCAGGTGCTGAATGCACTCACAGTGACCCCACACTGACCAGCGTGGCCTGCTGACGAGATACCGAATGTCTTAAACGATTCAGAGTTGAACCAATGCTGCTGAAACTATGCACTCATAGAAGGCCTTGTGGTTGATGGGATGTGCAAACCTACCTGCGATCCCGCACTGCGTAGGCAGCGAGAGTTGGTGGATCACCGCACGAATGCCAAAATATCACGACACTCCCTTCGCGTGCGCATCGGGGAGGTGCCGTGCCCCTGGCTTGCCAGCTGAACGCAGCACAGCGAAGTGTGGAATCATAACGCCTGTCCCCTCTGTACGGTGGGATCGAGTGTTGCCCCCTCGCATGCGTGGGTTTTCTCCGGGTGCTCCGCTTTCCTCCCACGTGTAAAATAATCTCTCCCTGCTAATTGCCTGGAAACATCTTAGTACGTAGAGAACAGCAGAGCGAGTGTTGGTAACGCCGGCGCACCGCCTGGCTGCAGCCTTCCAGCTCTCGTCCGTGGTTCCTCTTCAGCGATTGTCAGATGCGATTTGCATGAATGACGCCAGCTCAATATAAAACTACTAATTCTTTGTCTTGCTTTACAGTAGGGGCAGACTCGAATCGTATACTCGTTTATTGTCTAATATTCTCCGCAATGACGCGAACGATTATTTAGCGTGGTGAAGACTGGTCAAATACCTCTCCCCCCCCGCCACCACGACCCGCACAGGGGTGGGGTGACAAAGGGGGCTGTGCGTGCAGATTACACTCCGCTCAGTACCCGCCCGCCCGCCCGTGCCAATGCAACCCAGCGTCACGAGTCGGCTAATGGCGAGCGCCGTAAGGAGCTCTCGATAATTGCGACCGGCCTAAGTACATCGTTTGTCATTGAGACCCCGTGCACTCTCGCAGAGGGCGACGTGAGAACAGTTGCATTGTTCGGCTGGTGGCGGCGGTGGTGCTGGTGGCTTCGCTGCTGCGCGTGGCTGCCTGTTGCACCTGCAGCACTGTGGGGGCAGCGTGCCAGGGTTGGTGGATCACCGCACAGATGGCTGTGAAACTCGGTTCTCGTGGGCGTAGAGGAGGAGCCGTACCACGCCTCGCGGGGTAGAAGGCAGTACAGCAAGTGGACTAATATCATCCGTCCCATCTGTTCGGGATAGAGTGGTGCCGATTCGCATGCGTGGGTTGTCTCCGGTTTCTTCCCGCATGTATCAACAACTCATTCAATTGGCTGAAAACATCTTCAATGACACTCGAGCCAGAGTCTTTCGTCAAATGTATGTACGTTGAACTTCTTTCGCGCCGTACGCAGCCAACCGTGCTAATTGGAGCTCAAACGCGCATGGTGGGGCATCGCTTCATCTCAGTTGGCAGCCTCAAGCCAGCGCCGTACGTTCCGCATTCACATGACAGGAGCAAGTCCATCCGCGTGAGCTCGAACACACAATCACCTCCACCACCCCCCACGATTCCTCCATCAGACCCCCGCCCCCTGCACTTCCTCCGCATCCCTCCACCTTGGCCCACCTCTCATTCCCCCTTTGATGCTCATTAGGGTTGCCATGGCAGCTGTGGATGGGAGCGAGTCGGGCTGGAGGCAATCTCTGATTGGCGCTCGCGACGATCAATCGCCCGCGGTGATTATTCGACAGGAAGCGACTGTGGGCGTCGTCTGCATTGCCATTGTCTCTGTGCAAATTTTATTCTCAATGGTGACATCGGTGTCACGAGATGAAACACGAGGTCCATTTGGAACTCTCGCCGAGCAGTGCGTCATCACAACCACCACCAACCACACCACCGCCACCACCAACAGCACAACAACCCCAGCTCAACCACAACCACTACTCTCCAGGGTGACGCCACCGTCACCACCACGACCCCACTACCACAAGCAGCAGCAGCACCACCACCACCGCCGCTCCGGCTCAACCACCACCACTACAACCAAACCACCGCCATCCTGGCTACACCACAACCACCACCGCCGCTCCCCCCTTACAACCCGGCCCCCCACTCCCGTGCCCCCCTCTCTCTCCACCACCCCGTGCCCCCCTGCTGTGTAGAGCATGCTCACGGGGCTCATGTTCCACCGGCCCGACGACCCCCTGGGCTTCCTGGAGGGCTGCGTGCGCCGCGTGCGCGACCTGGGGGGCCCCTCGCGCGTGCGCTGGGACACCTTCCTGGCCGCGGCCTCCGAGCGCCGAGCGCTGCCCCCCATCAACGGCTCCCAGGCCAAGAAGGGGGTCTGCCGGCCGGCGGGTGAGGCCCCCCCCCCCCCACACACACGGGGAGAGGGAGGGGTCAGGGAGGAGAAGGGGACAGGGTTACAAGGTGTTCAGGAAAGACGGGACGTGCACGGGGTTCATCAGAGAGTTCAGTGGGATGGGGGGGGGGTACAGAGAGGGGGTTCATGGAGGTGCGGGGTTACGGGGAGAGAGGGGATTGGGTATAGGGAGAGAGTGGTCTTGGATAGAAGGGTCGGGCGGAGTGGAGATGGGGGAGAGAGCTCATTGGGGGAGGGGATAGCGATCAGAGTTGGGGGGTAGGGGGGGGGGCGAGAGGAGGCCCGGGAAGGAAGAGATAAGAGAGGAGGCTTGGGGGAGGAAGTGAGAGCAATGGTGCTGAACGAGTCATCACACAATGGTGGTGATGGATGATTATTACCATTCATAATGGATAGGTGACTAACAGATGATGATAAGAGGTTATATGACGATGGTGATTACTATTATTATTGTTGAATCTGGCCGGGTGGCTCAGCGGCAGGGCCAGTGGCTACCGATAGAAAGGTTGCGAGTTTAAATCCTGGCTGGGTGGATTGGCTTGACTCTGCCCATCATCCTACCCTGTGGGGTCGATAAAATGAGCACCACTTTGCGAGCGAAGTCAGCATATGAATGAATGAACAGGGGTGATCTCATGTATACTGGCACTCGCCATAGGAATGTGGAATGTCCACCATTGGCTCAGGACTGCAATCAGCAGAAGATCCCTCGACCGAAGGTAACCCGGTCTCGTGGCGTTCTCACTCGTCCCCCCTTTGTTCTCGTAGCAGCTGACGGGGGTCTGTCCGGTCTCCCCGGGCTCCCCGGGGGCGCCGGAGGAGTTGGGGTCTCGGGGGCATCCGGGGTGGGGTCCGGGGTGGGGTCAGGGGGGGTCCCGCACCGCCGGTACGAGCGGCTGCCCCCGATCCGGGCGCAGTTCTCCATCGACAGCGACTCGGACCTCACGGAGACGTCGGGCCTCATCCACGAATACGACGTGTTCGACCCGAGCGCGGCGCGGCCCAAGATCATCTTCCTCATCGGTGAGCGCGCCACGGGGCGCCGGTCATCGCCAGTGCCATCGTCATCATTAATGAAAGAACATAATCAACTTCGTGCTGTGACCAGTGCGGTGTCGCGACCGGGGCGGTGTCGTTACCGGTTCGGTGTCACGACCGGGCGGTGTTGTGACGGCAGGCGGGCCGGGCAGCGGCAAGGGCACGCAGAGCGCGCGCCTGGCCGAGCACTTTGGGCTGCTGTGGCTCTCCGTGGGCGAGATCCTGCGGCAGAAGCTGCTGGAGCACGCGTCCAGCGACCGCAAGTGGGGCCTCATCGCGCAGATCATCTCCAACGGAGAGCTCGCCCCACAGGTACCGCGTGACGAGGGGCGACGAGGTGCGACGAGGTGGGATGCAACGTGGCATGATATATGATGGGCACAGCTACGATGAGATGAGATACGAGGCAATAAAATACAACGACGTGGAAGATGCAACGCGAGAATGAGAAGCGATAATATGAGATAATGAGGGTTTGGTTAGTGATGCAAAAATTGGGTCTTGACCCGCGTTATTTGTCTGCTGGAGCGATGGGTGGGATTGTGGCGGGGCGCAGGAGCGATGCGTGGGATTGTAACGGGGTGCGCGAGCGATGGGTGGGATTGTGGCGCGTGCAGGACACGACCATTGAGGAGCTCAAGCACCAGTTCTTGCAGCAGGCGGAGCGGCGTGGCTTCGTGGTGGACGGCTTCCCCCGCGACATCGGCCAGGCGCTCGTGTTCGAGGAGCAGGTAGGGTGGGGAGCAGGGCGGTGGGGGGGGGGGGGGCAGAGATAATAATCATAATAACAATAATAAATCGGATCAACGTTGGGAGGACGTTGCGGTCAAGGCGCTGGTTTCCCCTCCTCCGCCAGATCCAGCAGTAGAGAAGCATAGCAGCGGCCTCCTCCATCTGCCTTGACTGTCGCGCAGAGACCCAGAGACTCGCATAGAGACCAATAGACTCGCAGAGAGACCCATAGACTCGCACAGAGACCCATAGACTCGCACAGAGACCCATAGACTCGCAGAGAGACCCATAGAGCTGCCCTAACAGTCTCTTCCCCTTGGTCACGGCACTCACGACGACCACTCCGATGCCTCTGTCAGCAATCTGTTCTGCACACACGAGCCGGTAATCGAACCCAGGCGGTCCGTGCCGCGAGGCACGAGCATTTTACCGCTGCGCTGGCGCATCCCTGCCTGCCTGGGGCCCAGTTTTGATTTGTGAAGAGCGACCGATTTAAACTTTGATTTTACGTTGAAAGTGACCCTGGCGGTCTCCCCCATCGGACGCCCTCAACAGCTGGGCTCCCCGGACCTCGTGGTGCTGCTGCGCTGCTCCTCGGCGAGGATGCGCGAGCGCCTCGAGCAGCGAGCGGCGCGGCACGGGCGGCCCGACGACAACGCGCGCGCCATCGAGCGGCGCGTGCACACGCACCGGCACAACATCGCGCCGCTCGCCAAGTACTACCGCGACAAGGGGCTCCTCGCCACGGTGAGCGCTCGCATCCCCACGCGCGCGGACTCGCCCTGGCCACAGCGGCTCGCTCGCTCGCTCGCTCTGGCGATCGCTCTCTCTCCTCTGTCTCTCTCCCCCTGCGCCTCACTCTCACTCTGCCCCACCATGCAACTCGCTCGCCCTCCCTGTCGGTAGCGTGGAGTGGTTGACCCAGTGAACTATATGGGCCTCCTCACCCCCCCCACCTCCCCCCCGCACCTCCCCCCCGCACCTCCCCCCCACCTCCCCTCCACCTCCCCATCCCATTTCACTCGTGGGGCTTACATTTTCACGGAACATTTCCTGGGGTCCCGAGGGGTGGGGGGGGGGGGGTTGGGCGGGATTTTACAGAGTGGCCCCACTGCATCCCGCGTATCACCACTGACGGTCGCCCATGGGGCCCCGTGGATCCCTGTGGGTCCCCGTGGCCCCCGTGTCTCCGCTGTGCAGTTCGACGCGAACCGGGACGAGGGGGAGGTGTTCGCTGATCTGGCCCAGGTCCTCGAGGAGAGGCTCTTCCCGCAGTGTCTGTCCTCGGCTGGTGAGCGACATCACACGACCTGACACATGACCTGACACACGTCCAGACACAACCTGGCTTGACCCGACCTCATTTGTTACGATCTGGTGTGAGCCACAGCGTGACCTTATCTGACCTGTGCATACCTGACCCAACGTGCCTCTCTCTCTCCCTTAAACGGGTTGGAGGACAGACGAGAGGTGGAGACATCGTGTTGACCGCTAGGTAAAGTGAGCCGGGCTTGGTCCGGACGCGTCACGGGGGGTCGAGACTAACGACGGAGTGGCAGCCGAAGGAGGGAACGCGTCCGAGAGGACGCCCAGTGTGGAGACGGAGCGATTAAGTGAGCCCTTGTGCAGGAGCCAATCGTCAGAGATAGAGACCTCCATCACCACGGCAACCCACATCACCGTGCTCCCTGGGGACCACAAGTTCAGACCGTGACCTCATGCATCTCATTTAGGCATGGATTGCTTGGTGGCTGTGGGGTGGGAGGAGAGAGGGAGGGAGGGAGGGAGAGGAGAAAGAGGCAGGAGAGAGGATGAATGGAGAGATTGGTTTGTCACTGAGAATTTGTTATTTCACCTGGTAAAGGGCCCACTGAGCTATGTAGTTCTTATTTACACGCTTTTATTTAACTCACTCTGTCTGTTGTTGTTGTCTTTGTTGTTGTTGTATCCTCAAATCTTGTAACTCAATTTTAACCCACTTCCCAATGTGATATCGACTGAAAACTAGGCAAACGTATGTTATACTAATGACAATACTATATTCTATCATAAAAATAAAAAACATGTATTTAAAAAAAAAAGAGAGAGGAGTGAGGGGGGACGGAGGGCGGAAAGAGGAGAGGGGGTGGCGAGAGAGGAGACTCAGAGAGAGTCGTGGTGGCTGGGGGAGGAGCGAGAGAGGTGAGGCAGTGGGAGAGGAGAGGGCGGAGATGGGGAGTGTGAGATGAGAGTGGGGTTCATGGGCGGGGGGAGGGGCTCGGTGGGAGGCGGTGGGAAAGGGGAGGGTTCGGGTGACGTCACGCATGCTAATGAGGGGGTGTGGCGGCACGCGGTACCGCCCCCCTGGCCAGGCTCACGGAGGCGCACATCCGAGCTCGGAATTCGTCAGAACTTTTACCAAACAAAAACATGTTGACGTCTGATGAGACTTAATAACAAAGTAGGCGTCACAGTGAAAATGAAATCACCGTGCCTCAAGTTCACGGCGAGCAACGTAGACGCTTTCCGTGTCGAATGTCGCCCCCTCGTGGTGCACCCCTCAGCTGCAGCGGCTCGCCACTGAGGGAGCCACTCAGGGGGCAGCAGCAGCAGCAGCCTCCTGCTGCGGGCAACAGTGGGGCACGGGGAGGGGAGGGGGGAGGGGGAGAGAAGGGGGGGGGGAGGGGGGGGGGAGGGAGGAGAGGAGGGGGGAGAGGGGGGGGGAGAGGATGGGGGAGGGGAGGGGGGAGGGTGAGGAGGGGGGAGGGTGAGGGGGGAGGGGAGGGGGAGAGGGGAGGGGGGAGAGGGGAGGGGGGAGGGAGGAGGGGGGAGGAGAGAGGAGGGGGGGAGAGGCGAGGGGGGAGAGGTGGGAGGGGGGAGGAGACGGGGAGAGGGGAGGGGGTGAGGGGAGGGGGAGAGGGGAGGGAGAGAGGAGGAGAGGGGAGAGAGGAGGGGGAGAGGGGAGGAGGGGGGAAGAAGGGGGGAGGAGGAGGGGGGGAAGGACACAGGATCTCCCGTTGTGGGAGTAGATGAGAGGGAGCATAGAGAGAGAGAGGCAGTGGTTAGAGAGGAAGAAAAAAAAGAGAGGAAGAGAGAGCGGCGGTGATGAGACAGGAGAAAGACAAGGATGGAGAGGGGAGAGTGTGGGAGGCGGGGAGAGTGTGGGAGGGAGACGGGGAGTGGTGGTGGTGGTGGTGGGAGAGGCGAGAGGGGAGAGGAACTAGGGGCAGCTGCTGCCAGCGGCGATGTTCGCCTCTCTGCTCCTGTTGCTGCTCGCGCCTATAAGGCCATGGCTGCACCGCGCAGGTCTCACGGTGTGAGAGAGTGTCAGGGTGAGAGTGTGTCCGAGTGTGTGTATCTGAGAAGGTGTGAGTGTCTGTGTGTGTGGGTGTGTCTGAGGGAGAGAGTATCTGTGTGTGTGTCTGAGGGAGAGAGTGTGAGTGTCTGTGTGTGTGTGGGTCTGTTTGTCTGAGTGTGAGAGTGTGAGTGTCTGTGTGTGTGGGTCTGTGTGTCTGTGTGTGTGTGGGTCTGTGTGTCTGTGTGTGAGAGTGTGTCTGAGGGAGAGAGTGTCTGTGTGTGTGTCTGTGTGTCTGAGACTGTAAGTGTGGCTGAGAGAGTGTCTGTGTGTCTGAGTGTGAGAGTGTGAGTGTCTGTGTGTGTGTGTGAGAGAGTGTGGCTGAGAGAGTGTGTCTGTGTGTCTGAGTGTGAGAGTGTGAGTGTCTGTGTGTGTGAGTGAGTGTGGCTGAGAGAGTGTGTCTGTGTGTCTGAGTGTGAGAGTGTGAGTGTCTGTGTGTGTGTGTCTGTGTGAGAGAGTGTGGCTGAGAGAGTGTGTCTGAGTGTGAGAGTGTGAGTGTCTGTGTGTGTGTGTCTGTGTGAGAGAGTGTGGCTGAGAGAGTGTGTCTGTGTGTCTGAGTGTGAGAGTGTGAGTGTCTGTGTGTGTGGGTCTGTGTGTCTGAGGGTGTGAGGGTGTCTTTGTTTGTGCGTGCGGGTCAATGTGTGAGACTCTTTAACAGTGCACCTTGTACAGTGTGCAATGGGGAGACAAAGGCGGTCGGGCGTGATGCTGGCACGCCACCCCCCATGTGCCCGTGCCGGCCTTCCCAGGTGCCCCTAACCGGCTCACAGGCCCCAGCAGTCTGTACGGGGGGTCGTGTGAGAGAGACAAGTGTGCGAGTGTGTTTAACCGAGGCTATACGGGGGACCTTTAGCTCTGTGTGTGCGCGCTGCATAATTCCTCTCATCTCGCACTCACCGATAATCCGCCTCCCGCACCAACTAATCCATCCACTAACGACGAGTGCGGCGTGGCGAAGCGCTCGCTGTCAACACGGCTCAGCCGTGGTCAATCCACTGCTGGACGAAGACACCCCCAAGCCCTGCTGACACCTCTCCCCATCTTGCGATGTAATAACAACCACGAACCCTCCCCCCGCCGTCTCACCTGTCTCAATAATTTAAATGATAACGGAATGCGCTGGACTGTAAGGCGTCATTGTTAATCCACGCTGGTCATTGCGGGTTGTTGGAAGGTGGGGATGGCGGGAGGTGACGCACAGGAACTGTTCCGATATCACCAACTCGCTGCCACTGGTGTTGGCCGTGAGTGTAAATCGAACTCGGGTCGCCGGGGTGGTTCGTGACGCAGCGCGCCAACCACGGCACCACCGCTCTCTGACCCGTCTCGCCTCCCTCATGGAATACTCGCTCGCGGTTGGCTGGAGCGGTTAAACCGGCGATAAATACTCTCTCGCGATTGGCCGGAGCGGTTAAACCGGCGATAAATACTCGCTCGCGATTGGCCGGAGCGGTTAAACCGGCGATAAATACTCGCTCGTGATTGGCCGGAGCGGTTAAACCGGCGATAAATACTCGCTCGCGATTGGCCGGAGCGGTTAAACCGGCGATAAATACTCGCTCGTGATTGGCCGGAGCGGTTAAACCGGCGATAAATACTCGCTCGCAATTGGCCGGAGCGGTTAAACCGGCGATAAATACTCGCTCGCGATTGGCTGGAGCAGATAAACCGGCGATAAATACTCACTCGCGATTGGCCGGAGCGGTTAAACCGGCGATAAATACTCACTCGCGATTGGCCAGAGCGGTTAAACCGGCGATAAAAACTCGCTCGCGATTGGCCAGAGCGGTTAAACTGACAAATTCTCGCTTGCAGTTAAACCGACTAAACAGCGTGGTGTGTGACAATCGATGCATGAATCGAATCCATTTTGAGTGGATTGCAGCATGGTACAGAACCAAAACAGAGTAACCCATTCCACATATATTCTGTACAACCGTCGGTGTGAAAAGTAAGTGTACTGTATATTGCTGATATATGAAAATGTGTTATCTTGTCAATGGTGCCATATGTAGTTATTAGTTGTTTATCATGTAAAGTCAGTTCACAAATACGTAAAAATAGTCGTTATGAATAGGATATGTGGCAAAAAAACATGTATGAGTACACATGCGAGAGACGATGACCAGTCAGAGACGCCATCTGGCGCCTGAATGTTTGCCGTTGAACGTAAAACATTTCGTGGCTTCATGGTTCAGTTCGTCAAATCATTACAAAATAATTATTAATTAAGAGATTGCAATTACGACGCGTTCAATGTTGTGTGTGCTCTGACCTGTGATCAATTCCCGACGAATTATTTTCCGGGGCTAAGTCCCGAACAGCTCCGTCCGGAGTGATTCCCTTCACCCTGCCCATGCCCCCCACCCCGCCCCCCTTCCCCTCTCGTGGCCCATTTCCCTTCAGGTTTCGTGGATCTGGACCTGAGTTTGATTGGGGAGGCGGGAGACGCGGAGACCCAGAACCCAGACTCAGAGGTGAGGGTGGCCAAGCGTCAGAGACAGTCTATATATAGACTGCATAGACTGTATACAGACGAACATTCCGTATATACACTGCAGTGCAATACAGCCATAGCCGCTGTTCGCCATTAAGTGGCGGCGACGTCGCCACGGTGCTCGTGCCAGGCTAGGTGCACGTTGAGGCCGTTACGTGAATCGTGGAAGGCTCTCTGTATGCCGACAGGAGGTCACGGCACAGACCCACGGGTGCCATGGTGCTGTTAGCGAGCAGCACCATGAAGGCCAGCCGGCACACGAGGGGGGGGGGGGTTCGGAGTTAGCCCCCCAATGCTGATGTTTTTTTTTTATACCGCACCAGGTACTCATTTGAGGCTAAGTCGACCTAGGGGAGGCCCAGGACCGGTTCAAATATTCGCCACTATTAATATTGGTCGTTAGCTTTGAAGCGAACGCCGGGTGCGTAGCGCAGTGCACCAACCACTGCACCACCACTCCCCCCCCCACACACACACGTCTGCGTGCACACGCACACACACGTGTGTGTGTGTGCGTGCGCGTGTCCACTGCTGCGCGTTAATTTGGGCCGCCCGTGACGCTGGAGTCGCCCGGACAGATTTGGCTCTTGGCTTCGATATATTCGGCCCTGCGCCTTATAGAGGCGTGCAGGGGGTGAGTGCAGGGGGTGCGTGCAGGGGGTGAGTGGAGGGGGTCAGAGACAGGAGGTGGGGTCTGGGAAGGGGTCCAAGGCGGTGTAGCGGGCCTTGGTGTCGGGTTCCAGGACACCCCGCACCCCTTTACCGCCTTGGAGCGGGGGGCAGATGACCTCCAAATGTGTAATCGCCTGGTCAGACAGGGACACTGGTCACTGTCTTGTCTTAGCGATGCACTGGTCAGTCAGTGGCCAGACGGAGACGTTGGTTAGGCGCGGGTCAAATGAAAGCATCACCCTGCCCGAGAGAGTGTTGGTCGTGGTGAGGAACGAGCGGAAATTCCACGTTACCCTGGCCAGGACGCAATAACCGTTGCATCGACCCCAGGGGAAGGATGGTTTGGTGATGATGCAACGACGATTGTGATGATGGCTTGAACCAAGGGTCAGCAGCCTGCGGCTGGGGAGGGAGCTTCGTGACTTTAGTTATTGACGACCACCGTCTCGCATTCACCGCGCATTGCGACTGCTCTTGAAATGTTGAGGGGGGTTTTGCACTTCCTCTTGTCATTTTGGTTGGCGACCCTCGGCCTAAGTGGGCAGCCGACTCTCAACAGCCTCGCGGAGTTGCTAAGGGGGACCACAAGGACCCCCATGGAGAGACCACGCGGCTCTTATACACCCTTCGGTGTTCGCGTGGAACGCATTTGCAGAGCCGGCGGGTTTAAAAATAGAGGCGAGAGGCCGGAGAGAGAGAGAGGATAGAGGGGGAGAGGAGTAGAGAGATGTCGAGAGAGGAAAGAGAGAGCGAAGGGAATGGTGCGGTGTGGAGAGGAGAGACGAGGCTGCATTGTAGATAAGAGAGAGAGAGCGCACGCGCGGATAGAAATAGGAGACGAAGGGACGAGAGATGACTGAGAGAGGGGATTGAGATCGAACGAGAGAGCCAGGAGAGAGAGCGGGAGAGAGGGGGGAGATCGAGTTGGACGTATATAGAGAGTGGGAGAGTGGGTGGAGAGTGGGAGGAATAGAGAGAGGGGGGGGGGGGGGGTGAGAGGGAGGAGAGAGACACACACAGAGCATAAAGGGCGGCGCCAGGGAGCATCTCGGTTCCCCGCTCCTCGCTCCGTAGCACCCGGCAGCAGCAGCAGCAGGTACCACCCTGCGACACGGCGGCGTCCTGCACGGGCCACGGGGTGCCGGGAGGGTGCAGGGGGGTGCAGGGAGGTGCAAGGGGCTGCAGGGAGGGTGCAGGGAGTCGTGTCGATAATCAAGGGTGTGTGTACTGTGTAGGCAGTGCAGGCTGGTGCAGGGAGGTGCGGGGAGGGAGCGAGGGGGAGATGTGTAACGTCGGAAACATGCAGGGCGGTCATCTCGAGGGAGATGATGCATGGGATGTTGCGTGGGGATTGAGAGAGTGCAGCAGGGAGGTGCAGCAGGGAGGTGCAGCAGAGGCTGTCGGCCCGCATGCACGCAGCGAGTGTGCGAATGCCTGTTAAGGTGGCTCGCCTCGGGTTTATAAACACAGCAATGGTAATGATGCCGATGCTGATGGTGATGCCGATGCTGATGGTGATGCCGATGCTGATGGTGATGCCGATGCTGCTGCGGCTGCTGCGGCTGCTGTGGAAGGGAGGGAGGGAGACGAGGTAGGCCAGCGACGCTGCGGCAGTGAGCGCGGGAGGGGCGGCGCGGTCCAAGGACGAGGGACAAGGAGACACACGGAGACAACCAGAGAGGGAGACAGAGAGACAGGGAGACATGGGGGGTAGAGAGCCAGGGACAACCAAAACACAGCAATGGATAAAGAGGGGCAAGAGACGTGCGGACGAGACCTAGACACGCGGACAGATGGGGAGACCGAGAGACAAGGAGGCACAGGGACACAGCGACAAGCGGGCGAGACGAATGCGGGTCAACAATGAGACGAGAGAGACGCGTCGAGGGGTAGGGAGACGGACCGGGAAACAGGACGAGAGAGGGCGGCCCTGGCATGGGAACGTCCAGTGGGCGGCTGTATTATTTATAGTCGGGGTCTTGGGCGGGGTCATGGGAGGGGCTCGTAACGTGACCCCCCGCGGGAGGGGAGGGGGGGGTTGGGGGGGTATTTGAGCAGGGGGCGGGGGAGCGGTGTGGGGGGGAGGGGGAGACAGGGAGATTAGACAGAGAGAGAGAGAGAGACACAGGGAGATAGACACAGAGAGACAGGGAGACACAGGGAGATAGACACAGAGAGAGACTGGGAGACACAGGGAGATAGACACAGAGAGAGAAGGGAGACACAGGGAGACACAGGGAGATAGACACAGAGAGACAGGGAGACACAGGGAGATAGACACAGAGAGAGACAGGGAGACACAGGGAGACAGGGAGACACAGGGAGATAGACACAGAGAGACAGGGAGACACAGGGAGATAGACACAGAGAGAGACAGGGAGACACAGGGAGCTAGACACAGACAGACAGGGAGACACAGGGAGCTAGAGATACAGAGAGACACACGGAGACAGAGACACGAGGAGACACGGGGAAACATGGAGATAGAGGCACAGGGAGACAGGGAGACACAGGGAGACACAAGGAGACACAGGGATACACAGGGAGATAAAGAGACACAGGGAGACACATGGGAAACATGGAGATAGAGACACATGGAGACAGAGAGACACAGGGAGACATAGAGACACAGGGAGACAGGGAGACACAGGGAGAGAGGCGGTTGGATGCTATGGGCAGCAGCAGAAGCTGTTGCAGCAGAGGGAGGAGCACGTGGCTGCGTTTTTGCGGATGGCATCGAGTTTCCCTGCATGCCGCAGGGGCGGGCGTGGTGGTGATAGTGATGGTGCACGCCTGTGGATCCAGCACTCGGCAGGAGGCGAGGGTTGATGGATCACATAGAGGTTTGTGAGACTCCCAAACCAGCTGGCCTGCTAGGTAGTTGTACAGCTTCTGGGAGTGTAGCAAGTGGGATTGTAAACCCGACTGTGTGAGGAGCGTTGGGCGTTGTTATCCCCTCGTATGCGTGGTGGGTTTTCTCCGGACACTCCTCCCACAAGCAAACATTCCATGAATGGGATTGGCCAAACATCCAAATGTAGCAGGAACCTCTGAAGAATGTATTGAGACTCAGGGAGGAATTTCCTAAATAAACAACATTATTAATATCAGTATTTTATATAATGGGATGCGTCTGAGAATACGTCCAGCGTAGCGATGGAGTGATGAAAATCAGTTGTTATTATTATTATTACATCGCAGATTCGTGATAGGTGGGAGGCGGCTTGGGGAGGCCTTCATCCAGCAGTGGATTGAACATGTCTTGCTGATCACGATGATTTTTTACGGATGCGAAAATGCCGCTCGGAAGCCTGAACAGTTGCAGCATGCAGCACTGACACTCACTTCCGGCTGCAAGTGAAGCGCAATATTCTAAGTACGAAGAGTGGCCACAGCGCTTCACTCACTCCCCCAGGGGGTGCCTCCCCAGTGACGAGGGGACATGGGGTGTTGGCTGGGGTGAGGTGGACGGGGGGGAGGAGGGAGAGATGGACCACGCAAGCATCCGCCCGCTCTCATCTCGCTCCGTTGCCATGGTTGCATTAATGTGATCCGTTGCCATGGCGATGGAGGCTGGGGGGTGGTATGTCACAGCCCCGTGCTCCGGAGACTGGGGAGCAATGCGTGTTTGCGGAGAGGGAGGTTTGAGGGTTGGAGGGCAGTAAACACGAGCGTCTGGAGAAAACCCACACAACGTCAGAGTGGATATCAAAACAACGACCCCACCCCCACGTATTCACAGAGTTGCTGCTGCAAGTTGCTCACAACAACCGGTTGCGGAGACGTCCCACGCGTGAGCGATTCGGGTTGCACGCGACCGCTCAGGCGTGGCCTCTGGCTGTCGGCCCTTGACTGGTCACTGAGACGGTTTCTCATTCATAAGTAATGACCTGCATTCATTCAGTAATTCATTCGTAGAGGCGCTGGCTATATATCCACACGCACAGCCCTGGTGTAAATCCACTGCTGGATGAGGGCCTTCCCACGCCCGTCTGGATCACGGCGGCTATTTGTCCATACTTCCCCATTCCGGTCGGTGTGGGTTGGCTGGTGTAGGTGGGTGTGGGTTGGCTGGTCTAGGTGGGTGAGCGTGGACGGATTTGTAGCGCAGCGCGCCAAACACCGCGCTTCCGCCACCGCAGAGAGAGAGAGAGTTCGATTCCCGGGCACGGATAACATCGGTGGTGATTACCTGACTCCCTAAGTAGACTCAGCCCTAAGCGAGTAGCTGGTGCGGTGCATGTAAACAACAACACTGAGACAAAGGTGGCCGGGCGTGGTACTGGACACCCACACCCTCGTGTACTGAGCCGGCCTTGATAGGTGCTCGATAGCAGCACTTGCCCCAACAGTCTGTCAAGGCTATATGGGGGATCTTGTCTATATGGGGGATCATGTCTATGTGCGTGTGTGTGCACGTGTGCGCGCCTGTGCGTGTGCACGTGCGTGTGCACGTGTGTGCGTGTGCACGTGCGTGTGTACGTGTGTTTACGTGTGTGCGTATGTGTCTGCGTGTGCACGTGTGTGCGTATGTGTCTGCGTGTGTGTGTGCACGTGTGTGTGTACACGTGTGTGCCCACATAAACTAGGGAGACAAAGGCGGCCGGGCGTGGTGCTGGCCACCCACTCCCTCGCGTGCCATGCCGGCTTTCATAGGTGCTGCTCGTTCACAGTACTTGCCCCAACAGTCTGTGGAAGCTTATGGGTGATCTTTGTCATTGTGTGCCCACAGCGATCAGACATCACAGCAGCAGCAGAGAGGGACGACAGAGAAGGAGCCATGGCAGGTGAGGCCTTGAGGGGACGGACGACAGTCGCGGGGTTAAACGTCTGCTCTTCCACTCACCACTCACCGCACCCTCTCACCACTCACCTCACCCACTCACCACTCACCTCACCCACTCACGCATCGTGGTCTCATTGATGGGTACGGCAGAGACGCGTGGCAGTGGAATCGTCTGGAGTTTGGAGGTGAGGAACGTGGGGAGGTGAGGGGCGTGGGGAGGTGAGGGGCCTGGGGAGGTGAGGGGCCTGGGGAGGTGAGGGGCGTGGGGAGGTGAGGGGCGTGGGGAGGTGAGGGGCCTGGGGAGGTGAGGGGCCTGGGGAGGTGAGGGGCCTGGGGAGGTGAGGGGCCTGGGGAGGTGAGGGGCGTGGGGAGGTGAGGAACGTGGGGAGGTGAGGGGCGTGGGGAGGTGAGGGGCGTGGGGAGGTGAGGGGCCTGGGGAGGTGAGGGGCCTGGGGAGGTGAGGGGCCTGGGGAGGTGAGGGGCCTGGGGAGGTGAGGGAGGTGAGGCGTGGGTGAGGGGCGTGGGGAGGTGAGGGGCGTGGGGAGGTGAGGGGCCTGGGGAGGTGAGGGGCCTGGGGAGGTGAGGGGCCTGGGGAGGTGAGGGGCCTGGGAGGTGAGGGCCTGGGGGAGGTGAGGGAGGTGAGGCCGTGGGTGAGGGGCGTGGGGAGGTGAGGGGCATGGGAGGTGAGGGCGTGGGATGTGAGGGCGTGGTGAGTGAGGCGGGGGAGGTGAGGGGCGTGGGGAGGTGAGGGGCGTGGGGAGGGTGAGGGGCGTGGGTGAGGGTGCTGGGGAGTGAGGGGCAGTGGGGAGGTGAGGGGCGTGGGGAGGTGAGGGGCGTGGGGAGGTGAGGGCGTGGGGAGGTGAGGGGCCGTGGGGAGGTGAGGGGCGTGGGGAGGTGAGGGGCGTGGGGAGGTGAGGGGCGTGGGGAGGTGAGGGGCGTGGGGAGGTGAGGGGCGTGGGGAGGTGAGGGGCGTGGGGAGGTGAGGGGCGTGGGGAGGTGAGGGGCGTGGGGATGGTTGAGGGGCTTGGGAGGTGAGGGGCGTGGGGGAGGTGAGGGGAGTGGGGAGGTGAGGGGCGTGGGAGGTGAGGGCGTGGGGAGGTGAGGGGCGTGGGGAGGTGAGGGGCGTGGGGAGGTGAGGGGCGTGGGGAGGTGAGGGGCGTGGGGAGGTGAGGGGCGTGGGGAGGTGAGGGGCGTGGGTGAGGTGAGGGTGGGGCGTGGGGAGGTGAGGGGCGTGGGGATGGTGAGGGGCGTGGGGAGGTGAGGGGCGTGGGGGAGGTGAGGGGCGTGGGGAGGTGAAGGGGCGTGGGGAGGTGAGGGCGTGGGGAGGTGAGGGGCGTGGGGAGGTGAGGGGCGTGGGGAGGTGAGGGGCGTGGGGAGGTGAGGGGCGTGGGGAGGTGAGGGGCGTGGGTGAGGGTGAAGGGGCGTGGGGAGGTGAGGGGGGTGCGTGGGACGGTGAGGGGGCGTGGGGAGGTGAGGGGCGTGGGGAGGTGAGGGGCGTGGGGAGGTGAGGGGGGGTGGGGAGGGTGAGGGGCGGGGGAGGTGAGGGGCGTGGGGAGTGTGAGGGGCGTGGGGGAGGTGAGGGGCCGTGGGGAGGTGAGGGGCGTGGGGAGGTGAGGGGCGTGGGGAGGTGGGGGAGGTGGGAGGTGAGGGGCGTGGGGAGGTGAGGGGCGTGGGGAGGTGAGGGGCGTGGGGAGGTGAGGGCGTGGAGGTGAGGGCGTGGGGAGGTGAGGGGCGTGGGGAGGTGAGGGGCGTGGGGATGTGAGGGGCGTGGGGAGGTGAGGGGCGTGGGAGGTGAGGGGCGTGGGGAGGTGAGGGGCGTGGGGAGGTGAGGGGCGTGGGGAGGTGAGGGGCGTGGGGAGGCGGGGGGCGTGGGGAGGCGAGGGGCGTGGGGAGGAGAGGGGCGTGGGGAGGTGAGGGGCGTGGGGAGGTGAGGGGCGTGGGGAGGTGAGGGGCGTTGGGGAGGTGAGGGCGTGGGGAGGGTGAGGGGCGTGGGGAGGTGAGGGCGTGGGGAGGTGAGGGGCGTGGGGAGGTGAGGGGCGTGGGGGTGAGGGGCGTGGGGAGGTGAGGGGCGTGGGGAGGTGAGGGGCGTGGGGAGGTGAGGGGCGTGGGGAGGTGAGGGGCGTGGGGAGGTGAGGGGCGTGGGGAGGTGAGGGGCGTGGGAGGTGAGGGGCGTGGGGAGGTGAGGGGCGTGGGGAGGTGAGGGGCGTGGGGAGGTGAGGGGTGTGGAGGTGAGGGGCGTGGGGAGGTGAGGGGCGTGGGAGGTGAGGGGAGTGGGGTGAGGGCGTGGGGAGGTGAGGGCGTGGGGAGGTGAGGGGCGTGGGGAGGTGAGGGGCGTGGGGAGGTGAGGGGCGTGGGGAGGTGAGGGCGTGGGGAGGTGAGGGGCGTGGGGAGGTGAGGGGCGTGGGATGGGGGGTGGGGAGGTGAGGGGGCGGGGTGAGGGGCGTGGGGAGGGGGTGAGGGGCGTGGGGAGGTGAGGGGCGTGGGGAGGTGAGGGGCGGGGTGAGGGGGGGCGAGGGGAGGTGAGGGGCGTGGGGAGGTGAGGGGCGTGGGGAGGTGAGGGGCGTGGGGAGGTGAGGGGCGTGGGTGAGGGGCGTGGGGAGGTGAGGGGCGTGGGGAGGTGAGGGGCGTGGGGAGGTGAGGGAGGGGGGTGGGTGAGGGGGTGGGGAGGTGAGGGGCGTGGGGAGGTGAGGGGCGTGGGTGAGGGGCGTGGGGAGGTGAGGGGCGTGGGGAGGGGAGGGGCGTGGGGAGGTGAGGGGCGTGGGTGAGGGGCGTGGGGAGGTGAGGGGCGTGGGGAGGTGAGGGGCGTGGGTGAGGGGCGTGGGGAGGTGAGGGGCGTGGGGAGGTGAGGGGCGTGGGGAGGTGAGGGGCGTGGGGAGGTGAGGGGCGTGGGGAGGTGAGGGGCGTGGGGAGGTGAGGGGCGTGGGGAGGTGATGGGGCGGGGAGAGGTGAGGGGCGTTGGGAGGTGAGGGGTCGGGGGTAGGTGAGGGGCGTTGGGAGGGTGAGGGGCGTGGGGAGGTGAGGGGCGTGGGGAGGTGAGGGGGTCGTGGGGAGGTGAGGGGCTTGCGGAGGTGAGGGGCGTGGGGAGGTGAGGGGCGTGGGGAGGTGAGGGGCGTGGGGAGGTGGGGGCGTGGGAGGTGAGGGGCGTTGGGGAGGTGAGGTGACGTGGGGAGGTGAGGGGCCGTGGGGAGGTGAGGGCGTGGGACGGTGAGGGGCGTGGGGAGGTGATGAGGGGCGTGGGGATGGTGAGGGGCGTTGGGGCGCGGTGAGGGGCCGTGGGGAGGTGAGGGCTGCGTGAGGAGTGGGTGAGGGGCGTGGGGCGGTGAGGGGCCGTGGGGCAGGTGCGGGAGGTGAGGGCGTGGGGAGGTGAGGGGCGTGGGGAGTGTGAGGGGCGTTGGGGGAGGTGAGGGTTAGCGTTGGGGAGGTGAGGGGCGTGGGGGAGGTGAGGGGCCGTGGGAGGATGTGAGGGGCGTGGGGGGAGGTGAGGGGCGTTGGGAGCGTGAGGGGCGTGGGGCGGTGAGGGGCGTGGGGAGGTGAGGGAGGTGAGGCAGTGGGTGAGGGGCGTGGGGAGGTGAGGGACGTGGGGAGGTGAGGGAGGTGAGGCGTGGGTGAGGGGCGTGGGGAGGTGAGGGAGGTGAGGCGTGGGTGAGGGGCGTGGGGAGGTGAGGGGCGTGGGGAGGTGAGGGAGGTGAGGCGTGGGTGAGGGGCGTGGGGAGGTGAGGGAGGTGAGGCGTGGGTGAGGGGCGTGGGGAGGTGAGGGGCGTGGGGAGGTGAGGGAGGTGAGGCGTGGGTGAGGGGCGTGGGGAGGTGAGGGGCGTGGTGGAGGTGAGGAGGTGAGGCGTGGGGAGGGGCGTGGGGAGGTGAGGGACGTGGGGAGGTGAGGGAGGCGTGGGTGAGGGGGTGGGGAGGTGAGGGAGGTGAGGTGAGGTGGGATGAGGCGTGGGAGGTGAGGGGCGTGGGGAGGTGAGGGAGGTGAGGCGTGGGTGAGGGGCGGCGTGGGGAGGGTGAGGGGCGTGGGGAGGTGAGGGAGGTGAGGGCGTGGGTGAGGGGCGTGGGGAGGTGAGGGAGGTGAGGCGTGGGTGAGGGGCGTGGGGAGGTGAGGGGCGTGGGGAGGTGAGGAGGTGAGGCGTGGGTGAGGGGCGTGGGGAGGTGAGGGGCGTGGGGAGGTGAGGGAGGTGAGGCGTGGGTGAGGGGCGTGGGGAGGTGAGGGGCGTGGGGAGGTGAGGGAGGTGAGGCGTGGGTGAGGGGCGTGGGGAGGTGAGGGGCGTGGGGAGGTGAGGGAGGTGAGGCGTGGGTGAGGGGCGTGGGAGGTGAGGGGCGTGGGGAGGTGAGGGAGGTGAGGCGTGGGTGAGGGGCGTGGGGAGGTGAGGGAGTGAGGCGTGAGGTGAGGGCGGTGAGGCGATGGGTGAGGGGCGTGGGGAGGTGAGGGAGGTGAGGCGTGGGTGAGGGGCGTGGGGAGGTGAGGGAGGTGAGCGTGGGTGAGGGGGTGAGGGAGGTGAGGGGCGTGGGGAGGTGAGGGAGGTGAGGCGTGGGTGAGGGGCGTGTGGAGGTGAGGGAGGTGAGGGCGTGGAGTGAGGGGCGTGGGGAGGTGAGGGGCGTGGGGAGGTGAGGGAGGTGAGGCGTGGGTGAGGGGCGTGGGGAGGTGAGGGGCGTGGGGAGGTGAGGGAGGTGAGGCGTGGGTGAGGGGCGTGGGAGGTGAGGAGGTGAGGCGTGGGTGAGGGGCGTGGGGAGGTGAGGGGCGTGGGGAGGTGAGGGAGGTGAGGCGTGGGTGAGGGGCGTGGGGAGGTGAGGGAGGTGAGGCGTGGGTGAGGGGCGTGGGGAGGTGAGGGGCGTGGGGAGGTGAGGGAGGTGAGGCGTGGGTGAGGGGCGTGGGGAGGTGAGGGAGGTGAGGCGTGGGTGAGGGGCGTGGGGAGGTGAGGGGCGTGGGGAGGTGAGGGAGGTGAGGCGTGGGTGAGGGGCGTGGGGAGGTGTGGGGCTCAGCTGTAGTGAGCAAGCGGCAGCTGCGGATGGAGGAGCTCGGGGTCAATGGCCACCCCAAGGTGCCCATGCTCTCTGCCCGCGTGCCGGGGGTGCGCGCCCGTGGGTTTGATGGACGAGAGGTTGGAGCCGATCCACCGTGAGACCGCGTCAAGGCCGGGCGTGAGTGGGGTCCATGGCGGAGGGGGGGAAGGAGGGAGGGAGGTCAGTGGCGATACAGGAGCTGGGTGTGATCGTCGTGGAGACGATGTTCGATATTACACCTGGAGGTGACCTCGTCGGGCAGAACGGGCACCCGGGGGTGGAGCCCCGAGGGATGTGGCGACGAGGGCGAGACGGAGCGGGTTGAGAGGTAGGAGAGGAGCCAGGAGATGAGGTGCTCGCGGAGGTCGGGCTGAGTGGTGTGAAGAGCCGCAGAGAGGGCCAAGGGAATGGGGAGTGGGAGCCAGGTGGGGGAAGTTCCACATTTCTATGCCAGGGGGCAAATATATCCGTAGCCCACGACTCACAACCTTGTGATTGATTGCGAGGCAGTCGCTCGACCGCTGAGCTGGCCGGGTTAAAGGCAAACGAACTCCATGAACACCGATGGGGATGTCCAGTGCAGTACAAAAATTGTGGTTAACAAAAAACACTAAATACTGAATACATACTTAGCTAACGAACGTATCCATCCCTGATTACCCACAATCCACTGAGACAGGACGTCACCTGTGCTCGACTCCTCGCGCCGCACTGCATCTCCTCCACTTCCTCCTCCGGGAAGGAGACTCGCTCGCTCACGGACGACTTCTGCCGTCTCCCTCTCGGCGCTTTGTCAATCCAATGCTGGATGGGTGCCTGCCTCCCCGTGCCGCGTGGGTCGTGGGGGTTTCTCTCCATCTCAGCAGAGTCACCTCCACCCTCTGCTCGGCTCCACGTGGACCTTCCTGATCCTCCTGATCCTCCTCGTCCTGATCCTGATCCTCCACCACCTCCTCCTCCTCCTCGTCGTCGTTCCATGGCTTCTTCTCTGTGACCGGATCCACTTTATTTTCAAGTTTGTGTTCCTGCCGCCTTCCAATTTTTTGTTGCTTCATCCTCCGCGGCCTCCTTCTCCTCGGTTCGTTGCTCCGCTCCTTTCCATTTGCCGTGACCGGAGCGAGCGAGCGAGTTAGCGAGCGCGCAGCGAGGGGGGGCCCACCTCCCCGCTCGCTTTCTACCCCCAAGTCCCGACCGAGCAGGCCGCGGCGGCCACCACCAGGGGGTCCACTCGCGACGGTCCCGACGAAGATGATCCCGCAAGTCCCGGCGTCTACCAGGACCTCGTCGAGCTGGCGCACGAGAAGGAGGAGGCCTCCGCCGCTGCCAGAGCGAGGCGTGGGGGGGACCCCGCGGCACGGGAAGACGCGGTCGCGGCCGACCGAGCCTCGGGCCCTCCCAGTCTCCAGCCGGACGATGGCGACGACGACGTCGACGACGACGGCGAAGATCTGTCGTTTGACGACCCGCCTTCACCCGAGATGCCCCTGGGGGACGGGGACGGGCAGGAAGAGTCCCCCATCGAGGCGGTGCACGTCTTCCCGCTGGTCGGGAACGAGGACGCGGCAGGTGAGGAGGAGGTCACGAGGAGGAGCGGTTGATCCTGGATGGGTGGACTCCAGATGGACTGCAGGAGGATTCTAGGCGGGCCGTTTGTGACTTCGGCGCCGTGAGACGAAGGGAG
Source organism: Lethenteron reissneri (assembly GCF_015708825.2). Lineage (NCBI taxonomy): Eukaryota > Metazoa > Chordata > Hyperoartia > Petromyzontiformes > Petromyzontidae > Lethenteron > Lethenteron reissneri. The sequence continues at coordinate 761,711 of NC_083790.1, forward strand.
AGGAGGGGCGGTGCATCGCCCATGAGGTGGGCGATGCACCGCCCCTCCGCGGGAGTTCAAGCGGGTGCAGAATGTGGCAGGCGGCAGGGAGCGATGGCGCGGAGGCGTCGGTGGCATCTTCTCGAGTTTGGCACTGCATGTAGTGACACACGCTTGCGCGTGTTCACGTCTACGTATCTGTATGTGCGTCTGTATCTGTGTTCATGTGTCCATGTGTCCATGTGTACGTGTCCGTCTGTCTGTGTGTGTGCCTGTCTGCTGTCCGTGTATATCTGCGTGCGCCTCTCTCTCCATCCGTCCATGCGTCCGTGTGCCTGCCTCCGTCTGCGCGTGCAGAGAAACTCAAAAACACCAAGATCGTGTTCGTGGTCGGTGAGTTCCCAGCTTCTCTTTGTTCAACTCGCACACCCTCACGGGCAACACACCAGCGGGGTTCGGACGACGGGGAGGTTCGAGGTGACCTTTTAAGTGGTAACCGGTGACCTCCCCCCCATGACCCCACAACCCGTCAGGTGGCCCGGGCTCGGGGAAGGGCACGCAGTGCGAGAAGATCGTGGCTAAGTACGGCTACACGCACCTGTCCACGGGCGACCTGCTGCGCGCGGAGGTCATGTCGGGGTCGGAGCGCGGGAAGCACCTGAGCGACATCATGCAGCGCGGGGAGCTCGTGCCGCTGGTATCGACTGCGCCTGAACCATCTCTCCCCTCGGGGTCTCGCTTCACTACCTGAACCGTGTCACCTGCACCATCTAATCCCGGCCTCGCATGTGAACCACCTGACCCAGTCTCTCCTGAATGTTCAAATGTCAATTTCCTCACCTGAACCGGTTAATTCCTAACCATCTGGCTTAAACCACATTAACTCAAATCATCTCACCTCAACTCGGGAACTTTAACCATCACACCCGCACCACGTTACATGAACTCAATTCTCACGCCTTAACCGCAATTCCTCCTCCCACCCACATGTGCTGTGCGTCTCAACTGTCGTACCTAGGACACGGTGCTGGACATGCTGCGCGACGCTATGATCGCTAACGCCGACAAATCCAAGGGTTTCCTGATCGACGGGTACCCGCGCGAGGTCAAGCAGGGTGAAGAGTTTGAGAAGAAGGTACGCCCGTGCCAGGCTAGGTGCTCTTTAAGGTCATCACGTGAAGGGCTCGCTAGGTGTTATGGGCTGACCGACTGGCAGATGCATCACCTGTGCTCCCCACTGTGCCAACTTACTGTATTTTAGCTGACCCGGTGCTCTGCTCGTTGTTGTGAGCGTCGCTCCTCCGAACTCCGCTGTTGTTGGGAGGGCAACTGCCTCCAACCGCCCAGTAGCATCCTTCACGAGCCTCCTCCACAGAGGCCCACCTTGACACCTCTGGTACCGGTCATCGGCAAGTCGACTAAGCTCCACTTCCTGCTGTACCGCATCAACCCAAATCTTCTCTAGCCCGTGTCACGCCCATTTAGCCCTCTCTAACCGGCCAAACAGAAACTGCTTGGGCAACCGGTGGTTGGGCATACAGGCAACATGAGCCAGCGAATGCAGCCTCACCTGCCGGAGGAGCTCACTGATGCAATGCCCTGGGTGTTCTCGGCCACAGCTATGCCCTCCCTTCTCTATGCTCATGAAACGTGGAGCTCTGTAAAGTAACATCCATGTCTGCTTGAAAAATCCAAGCTGGCCCTGCCTCGGAAGTTCAGAAGTTTATTATCCGAGTAACTTACCCATCGAGCTATTCAACTCTTTTTCAAGGGTGACTCAGCCAGCAGACAGACACGGCAGCAATAATTTAAGACCCATGATCACAGGGTGAGGAGCTTGCAGATCTATGAATGACGTGGACACGCAAAGCAAAACACCCCCCTGTACAGCTATAACATACTTTTATGGCAAGTGCTGTTAGCGAGTAGCACCTGACGGACGGCACAGCGCACAAAAGGGATGGAGTCGCCAGCACTACGCCTGGCCGCCTTTGTCTCCCCAGTGTCGATGTTTACTGCGCCGTACCAGGTACTCATTGGAAGCCGAGTCGACCCGAGTGGTAACGCGCACGCACGCACACACGGTGCTCTACACACACCCGCCCGCCGTAACGCGCCCCCCGTCCCCCCCGCGCAGATCGCGCAGCCGGCGCTGCTGCTGTACGTGGATGCGGGCAGCGAGACGATGGTGAAGCGCCTGCTGAAGCGCGGCGAGACGAGCGGCCGCGTCGACGACAACGAGGAGACGATCCGCAAGCGCCTGGGCACCTACTACTCGGCCACGGAGCCCGTGATCGCCCTCTACGAGAAGCGCGGCATCGTGCGCAAGGTGGGGGGGGGGGGGGCGCCAGTGCCGTGGGGGGGCTGGCGGATGGCGGGGGTAGAGGCTGGGTGGTGATCTCAGTGCCCCTCCTCCACGCCGCTATCGCCATGGCTGCAGCGATGGCCAGGGACACGTGGGGGGTACAGATGGGTGTGCCGAGTTTCCCCTGTGCGTGCGTTTGGTGGTATCGGTGGGTGCTGGGCCTCCTCGAGATGAGCTCAGCTTCAAAATGACAACCACGTGTGCTAACCACACGGTTAAGTACCCAAGCAATCCGCGCGTTCATTCAGATAAATTGAATCGTAATCATGACGTCACTGCCGCTGCCCCTCGTTTTCCTGCTGCCCCCCCCCCTGCCACCCTTGTCCCCTCGCCCCCTGCCCCTGGGCAGATCAACGCCGAGGGCTCGCCGGACGAGGTGTTTGCCCAGGTGTGCAAGGCGCTGGACTCCCTGAAGTAGCGGCGTCTCGACGAACTCGGAAGACGACCCAGATCATCGTCATCACCTGCTCCACCCAACGAGAATGATCCCTATTGCCACCGTCTTGCCGAGAGGCATCATCGTCAGCATGAGCACTATCTCATCGTTTGTCATCATCGTCATCGCCCCGTCACCTTCATCGAATCACCATCAACCCTATTGGCATCAGCATTGTCTTAATCACCATCATCATCTTCACCACCGCAACCACCATCATCAACACGATCACGTATGGCTTCCATCATAATCGTCATCTCCACCACCACCATCATCGTCATCATCACCGTCATCGTCCGTACAAGATCAGCATCGATTAAAAACCGTCCATCTTATGGTCTCAGCGTCTGCTGTTGCTCCGAGCGCGCGCCAGCGTCGCGGTGCCAACACGCCCGTCGGAATCATCTGGCGTCGCTTCCTTCCCCGTGTCCTCCCCAAACAGATTCCGAGCGGCCTCCAGACGCGACCTCAGCCAATTTTGCCGACAGTCTTAACTCTACCGCCTCCACTGCGTTTCGGAGTTTCTGTAATAAAGGATATTTATTGTTCTATACACAAACATTGGTCCTCGGTGTGGTCTGGTGAAGGTCTCCTATTCAATCCCCTGGTCCCAGTGTGGTCTGGTGAATGTCTCCTATTCAATCCCCTGGTCCCAGTGTGGTCTAGTGAAGGTCTCCTATTCAATCCCCTGGTCCCAGTGTGGTCTGGTGAATGTCTCCTATTCAATCCCCTGGTCCCAGTGTGGTCCAGTGAAGGTCTCCTATTCAATCCCCTGGTCCCACTGTGGTCTCGTGAAAGTCTCATATTCAATCCCCTGGTCCCAGTGTGGTCTCGTGAAGGTTTCTTATTCAATCCCCTGGTCCCAGTGTCGGCTCGTGAAGGTCTCCTATTCAATCCCCTGGTCCCAGTGTGGTCTGGTGAAGGTCTCCTATTCAATCCCCTGGTCCCAGTGTGGTCTCGTGAAGGTTTCATATTCAATCCCCTGGTCCCAGTGTGGTCTCGTGAAGGTTTCTTATTCAATCCCCTGGTCCCAGTGTGGGCTCGTGAAGGTTTCTTATTCAATCCCCTGGTCCCAGTGTCGGCTCGTGAAGGTCTCCTATTCAATCCCCTGGTCCCAATGTGGTCTGGTGAAGGTCTCCTATTCAATCCCCTGGTCCCAGTGTGGTCTGGTGGTCTCCTATTCAATCCCCTGGTCCCAGTGTGGTCTCGTGAAGGTCTCATATTCAATCCCCTGGTCCCAGTGTGGGCTCGTGAAGGTCTCCTATTCAATCCCCTGGTTCCCACCTCTTCCAAATTTCTTTCCAGCATGGCAAAGTGGGCAAAAATACCCTTTTGGATGGCTGGTGCCAGGGCCATGGAGGCCCTGTCACCAGCAATTGCAGGGCTGCACCTTGACCTGAATGAACTCTCACGATTCAGTCATAAACCACGCACGCGTTACGCTGTCGCAGGTTTCCTTTAACGCTCAGGCGCTGAAATGTTTTCTTTATTTCAGATTTTTTTTATTTTACACGTGACAATATAAACATGTCTAGTGCTGTACAAACGTCGCTATGGTCGCTACGATTAATGAACGCAACTCGCGAGAGGAAGCTCTGCCAGTCACAAACGCCGCTGCCACCTCTCAAAAACAAAGTCGCGGCCAATCGGAACTCGCTGTGGCCGAGGGGGGCGTGACGAGGGCGGCATGGTATAACTATATATGGGCAAAGGTGGCCAGTACAGTTAGTGTTAGCAGAAGCCGATTGGCTGAAGTATGGTCTTTCTTTTCTTTGAAGGAAAAAACGCAGTAGGAATGACTCCATGATTGTCGCCCCGGAGAATAGCGCGGCTGTCCTAATGCGTTTTCTGGTCGTACCACGCGTTGTTCGGCGCGACGTCAGACGTTTCGCCCCACGTGCCTGTTTGCCCGCCTGAAGAAGCTCCCCCGGCACGCGGGGGCGAAACGTCGGGCGTCATCGCTAAAACCCGAGCGCACGCTGGGGGAGGAGCCACGCGGCTGTGCCAGCCGCGAGGAACCCCAACGCAGATCAGTAGCAGCATTGATGGGGCAGGCTCATGGGCGTAGCTGGTAACCATATGGGAAGAAAGGGATCGGGGCACCCGATTGGCTGTAACGGTATGCTTCAGAGCAGCGGTATTTGGCACCGCAGCGCCGCCCACCGTCGAAGGCGGGCAGCCCATCGCGTACCGGGTGGCACCGGGGCAGCCACCCATGGACTCGTGAGCTCCTCGCCGCTCGCTCTCCCTCTTTAACACGTTTTAAAATCTTTTTTTTAATTAGGTTGGGTTAGGAAGGGGGGGGAGGAGGGGTGGCTGGCTGGGATGTGCGCCGGAAACTCACAGAGACTCCGCTAAGCGGAGGGACACGGTCAGTTTTCATACAAAGGTTCTATGTACAATTTCAAACTCTTAAGATGTTATTCATATTAACTTTTTCAATATACTTTAATTTCAATTTATACTTTGTTTTAAATAAACAGTGCGCAACTGCACAAAGTGTGGCTGGCAAAAAAACAAACTAAAGCCATGGCACCTTCAAAGAACTTCGCGCACACATACGCACGTGACAAAACTCATTAACCCAGAGTCTGGACTGATCACAACCGCGGGTTATTAATAAAAATACCCGAAGACTGGCGGCAACAGCAGCAGTAGCCGCCTGTTGTTGTGGCGATGGTGAGAACCCACGTGGGACGCACGACTCGGCGGCGCTGAAGCTCCTAAGGCAGCCGAACCCCTTCCAAGTGTTTTGGGGCAAGCGCCCCGGGCAACCGAGGGGGCAGCTGCTGAGAAAGGATCGTCAGCGGGAGCCGCAGCCCAAAGCGAACACGGTGGCTAGCGTGCAGGCACGTGCCGCGGGCGTGTGCCCGTGCATGTCCGCCGCAAGTCCGAGGGTTCGTTAGCGAGAAGGAAACTTTAAAGTGACTTTTAGATGGGCTTCCGGTGACGTCGCTGTTTCAGTACAATAGTTCACTGCGGGCAAATGAAACGTCGCAGTGATTTCCTGCTCAAATGAGCATTGAGATGGAACTCGTATTCTGTTTGCAGCCAAGCGAGCAATGGAAATTCCAGGTTCATATGGTGGGGGCGAGTCTATCCATAGGACAAACACCGTCGGCTTGCCCACAAAGCGGTAGTCCCCAAGAGGGCTGATGGGCTGAATCACAGCAGTGGCGGCAATAGGATGCTACTATGGTGGCACTCCTAAAAGTCGATTTAAAGTTGTTCTCGTGAGTGAACATTAGAACTCGTGTCGGTCAGCCCGGGACACAGGGCAAAGGTCTACAAAAGCTGTTTTGGGCCGAGTCTTCCTTGAAGAAACCTCGATTATTTGTAGATTTTGGACAATACCGAGGGTTGCGCGCAGTGGCCGAGGAATGTAATTTAACCACGTCTGTCGTGCATCGCGTTCCTTCCGACCGGAGCCTGAAGGCGTCACCCGAAGGAAGCAGTTCCTTCTACAGATTTTTACCTTCTCCGTAATAACACCGCTTTTTTTCCACAGCACATCCGAGCCGTGCCGTGGCCGTACCGAGCCAGTCCTGGGCGGCTCAGGAGGGTGCCAGGTTGTTTTTCGAGCCGTGCCGCGAACGTCACGTGCCGATAAACGATTACAGTTTCGTCTAGACGGCACGGTGACACCACGCTCAAAACGAACTGACCGATGTCGCGTACAACGGACGCATCATCATCATCGCTGGCCCTACTTGGCCACATTCAGATGTCTTGTGAGGCCAGCGTTCTGGCTCGGCTCAGCACGGCACGAAGCCAGCGGTCAACACCCCGTGAAGCAAGGGTCCCCCGCGCTGGCTCGGCTCCGACGCGCCGGTGGAAAATGGGTACACAAGTTGCGAATGTGACGGCGAGTGAAATGTTTTAGACGATACGAAAACACTGCTGGGCAGATGCAGGAGAGGGGGGGGAGCTTGGGAGCGGGCGGGGGGAGCGAACGTACAGGGGTAATTGGGGAGTAATGCAGCGCGTGGGATGAGCGAAGAGAGCGCATGAAGCGAAAGAGAGACGGGGGAAGTGTCGTAGTCATCACCGGCCGTAACACCTCGTTTGACAACACTGAGAGCGAAGGAGATCGGAAATGACGTGAAACGAAATGTGAAATCGCCCGTCGAGGCAGCGAGACCGAGGAGAGGAACACACAAAGCCCACAGCAAAGGAATGTCTGCGTCGTATAAAAGGTACAATCGGAACACAAGTTTACTGCCAAAGGCTTCCGAGTAGCCTCTCGGTCATGGAGTAGAGTAACAAAACACACACACACACGCGCGCCCACTCACACAGCCCTCTCGTACACGCTATATACACACGCACGGTACAGCACACCGATCACTCGTACACACGCACAAATACACACACCCCCACTCAAACGCTATGTACACACACACACACATACAGACAACAACAACGCACACCCATACATACACTCCGTAACACACACTGAATATATACATACACACACCACAACACACCAAGACACGTCCACACGTAAAGATTTTCCCTCCATTCACACTCACGCACTCACACACACTTGAGTCCCCATGAAAAAAACGAACTCCACACACTCGCCCATGCGCCCACACAAGTGCCCACACGCCTGCCCGCCCGCCCACCCGCTCGCCGGCCCGCCCGCTCGCCACTTTCGGAGTGAACACCGAGGTTTGTGCTCGGCATCCCTCAACCACGGCCACTTCTGTCCGGCGCGGCCGCCACCGCCACGACCGGAGTGACGGCTGCGCGGTCGCTGGAAATGGGCGAAACCACGCGGAGCGCGAGTCCCAGATGGGCGTCCAGAGTCTGGTCAACGCTGGCCGAGAACATCGACCCACCGCCAACCACAACCGCCGCCGCGACCGCAACAACCGCGACCGCGGCGACGGCCGCGCAGGCGTTGCGGAACAGCTGACGCCAGAGGTGGGAGGAGCTAAAGTCCCGGTCGGAGTTCGAGTCGGCTCACGGCGGCTCGCTCTCCGCAGGTCGGGCGGGGTGGGGGGGCCGTGGGGTGGTGACCTCCAGCGTTTGTGGGGGAGGTGGCTTGGGAGGGGCGTGGCCGTCCCCCTTCACCTGTTGGCCGGGTAGTAGTTGGGGTCCAAATAGTTGTAGCTGCCGCTCTCCGCCATGCAGTAGTCTCGGTCCAGGAGGCCGCACTCGGCGCGGTACACGGGCTCCAGCCTGTGCGCCGCCTTGTGCGAGTCCGTCTCGTACAGGCTGCAACACACCGCGTCGCGTTAAAGAGGGGTCGTCGGGCGAGTGAAAGAGTGAGCGAGCGAGCGAACGAGCAAACGGGGAACTCACCAGTCGGCGCAGGAGTCGCAGAAGTCGATGGTGCGATCGGCGGGGCACTCGCTGCAGCGCCACCGCACGCCCTGGATGGGCTCCGCACCGCACGCGTCGCACTGCACGCACACGCGAACACACGGACGCGCACACACAGAAAGACACATACCGCTGAGGGGTCAAATCCAGTATGGCAACACACTAGCACACAACAACAACAGCTGCCATTCGCCATTAAGTGGTGGTGATGTCATTACGGCTAAGTGCTCTTGTGCCAGGCTAAGTGCACTTTGAGGCTATCATGTGCAGTGTGCAAATCTCGCTGGCAGGAGGTCATGTAACAGACCAGGGTGTTATGGGTTAACAGACTGAGATGACCAGCAGTACATGTCCAAGCTGGACAAAGCTCCCGTGTACAACCTACAGAGACTGTTAAAGCCGGTTCTGTCCAGCACGCCTCGTGCCATACATCAACAATTCGCCATTCGCCTCCAACTCCTCCTCTGAGTGAGCCGCAATTACCAGGTCATCGGAATACATAACGTGGTTGACCAATAGGGAGCCATCCCTTGACCGCACACGGGCATCGATCAGCCTCCCATTGTATCTGTACCAGATGGAAATTCCTCCGGTACAGCTACTGAAGGCTTCACGAACTACGTGGTTCAAATAGATGTTAAATAATGTTGGAGCCAGAGGACATCCCTGCTGCACCCCAAGGTGTACAGGGAATGGCTCTGACTCCCGGCCACGTAGTTTTACCCGGGCCCGCTCACCATCATGAAGGTCCTTAATGAGCGTGAGCAGAGGGTCAGGGACTCCGAAAGCACAAAGGACAACCCAGAGCCCAGGCCTACTGATGGTATCATAGGCCTTGACCAGGTTAATAAAGCAGAGATGTAGGTCTTGTTGGAATTCCCTACACTTCTGCTGTAGCAGACAGACATAAAATATGGCATCTGTGCAGGACCACCCACACACACACAACGCGCACTCACACACGGACATACCCACTGTTCCGTCCAGGGCCACTGAACCTCAAATATAAACACATGGCCCGAGCATGTAGCTACAGGGTAAGAGCCGTGAGATTCCGTGGGTCGCTCTTTCTCGTTGAATAACTCCCCACAGCGGCATAGTGGTGAGGATTCGGCGCTGCCCTATCACTGTAGCAGCCTGGATTCGCTTCCCGGAACGCGTTGGGGGCAGCGACGCGGCCCAGCACTCGCGTGTTCGCTGCTCGTTGCAGAAGTTCGCGATTTTAAACCGGCAGGCTGTCCTGATTAATAGTGCAGCACGTATGTTAACCGTACAATGATATTTGTAAACACATGTTCAACTAATGCTATTTGCCATCTGCTTCACAGTGGACATTACAGATTCCCCTGATGTCGATTGAAACGAGGAATCTATTGCGTGCCAGAGTCTAAAGTTGCCAAATTTGAAAAAAATTGCTGCACAAATTACTCGATTGGGATGAGACGTCTCCCCCGACTGTAAAACTACTAAACACAGCAGCGCCTTCCATCGTGACCGCCTTGTGCAATACAAACAACAGTGCCAACACCAAATGTACTCAATTATAGTGATTAATTATGATTAAATGCATTGAATAAATTATCTTACAGGTCGTTTGACTTATTGCTGGAAATCAAAAACACAGCTCAACCCGTCTCGTGATATTCAACCGTAAACGAGTTAACCAGGATAACAGGAAAGAGATGTACGTGACGACCGGTAGCAGCGGTGGCGGTGGCGAGAAATCATTTCCGTTGCTACGATGAGTGATGACTCACTTTGAATCCAGCCTGGAGCGTTCCACGCAGAGATTGACCCCGGTCAGCTGCAGCTGAACAAGTCTCGCTCAGACACGGAATTCTAATTCGGAGGTGTTCGTGTGTGTGTGTGTATGTGGGTAGGAAAGCGGTAGTGTAGTGGTTAGCGCGCTGCGTTACGAACCTGGCGACCCGAGTTCAATTCCCGCTCACGGCCAACACCAGCTATCTGAGCCGATCCTGGGCCTCCTCTAGGTCGACTCAGCCTCAAATTAGTACCTGGTGCGGTGTGAAAAACTTCAGCACTGGGGAGACAAAGGCGGCTGGGCGTGGTGTTGGCCACCCACCCCCTCGTTTGCCGTGCCAAACTTCATAGGTGCTCGCGAACGGCACTCGCCCCAACAGCCTGTTCAGGCGATACGGGGGATCTTTGTCTTTGTATCTGGGTGTCCATGTGTATTTGGGTGTACATATGTATTTGGGTGTATGCTTGTGCATGTATGTACGTGTCCCATGTGTGTGATCATGTGTTTGTGTGTACATCTTCTGTCCACGTGTGTGTCTATGTGTGTGTCAGTGTGTCCGTTTCCCCGTTTCTATGTGTGTCCGTGTGAGTGAAGTGGTTAGCGCATTGCGCTATGAACTCAAGACCAACATTAGTGACGATTATCTGAATCGGTTCTGGGCCTCCCCTAGGTCGACTCAGCCTAAAGTAACTTCCTGGGGCTATGTGCAAACATCACTACTCGGGAGACAAAGGCGGCCGGGCGTGGTGCTGCCTCCCCCCCCCTCACTTCATGCGCCGTGCCGACTTTATAAGGTGCTCGCTAACGGCACTTTCCCTGGCAGTCTTTTAACGGCGACACGGCGGATCTGTGTCTTTGTCTACCGTGGGTGCCTCGGTGGTAAGGCGGCTCCACACGTGGGTGTGCGCGGGGGGCGGGAGCGAGGGGGGGATTAGCGGCGGTGGCCGACGGCACAAATCCTCCTCCCACACGCTCGGCTCGTGCCGCAGCCCGCTCGCCCCCGCGGGAGGGGTGCCGGCAGTCCCTCGGAGATCAATCGCACCACGTTCCGCTCGCGTCACGCGCTGCGCATTGCGTCGCACGCGGCGACCCTCGCAAGCCAATTTGTATTCTAAATTATTCATCGCCATCTTCGTCATCACCATCGTCAAAAACGGCGCTTAATTGCTCAGGGAATATTCACCGGCCCCCACCCCCACTAAATCGCCACAACCTCCCTGAGAGTAGGGAGTAGGTAAATGTTTTCCGGAACTCAGCCCCCGACAGCTCCAGCTGAAATTAAGCCTGAATAATAAACCTTTTCTATCACAGAGACAGAGTTGGTGGTAGTTATTGAGGAGTGAGATTGTTAGTCTCTCCCGCAAACCAGACGGTGTTGTTCGATTCAAGAGTTCACTGGACCGAGTGTTCCAGCTAACATGATCTCCCGGCGCAGCAGCTAAAACAACGGTGAAAATTCCTTCAATCCGCCCCCTCGCCACCACCCCACCCCGCCCCTGTCCACCCCGCGGTATAAGCGGGTTCCACCGCAGCCACTTGATCGGCAGGTGGTGTGTGGTAGGGTCAAGTCTGGGTACTCCCCACCTCTTCCAAGAAGAGGAGCGAACCAACCCCCCACCTCTCGAGGGGCCCTCTCGCGCTCCCCCGAGTGGAGGCCCTCACACCGGCAGCGGCGTGAGCGACCGTTCGCAGGGGCTCCGGGTCGTAGCGCGTGACGCACAACCCAATAACACATTCGTCAATAACACCGTGGCCTCTGACAAGAAAGCGCACATCGTCAAAAGTCAACTCTACCTCCTCTGTGAAGAAGGGCCATTGACCGAAATGTTGTCCATTGAACATTTTTTAAGGCCAGACTGTTTTTAAAGACGAGCGTGTTGAGAGTTTTCTTGTTTGTGCTTGTGCACCACTCGCTGCCAACGCAGTAGCAGCAGCAGCGTCTCTAAATAATTAGTTTAGCCCAAAAAGCACACGGGAGATCCATTCAACGGCGACAACTCCTCTGGCAGCGGGAGGAGACGTCGGCGAGACTCGACAAGTCGCGCGCCTCTCAATTCCAGCCGCGTTTAACGATGCGGCACCACTCGTGAATCGGAGACAACGGGAGGAGAGAGCGAGCGAGAGAGAGAGGAAGATTTGAGATGGACAAACAGGCCGAGGACCAGACGCAAAGAGAATGAAGAGGAGAGAGAATGAAACGAGGGGAGAGGCGGGGGTGAAGCGGCGACCGGGATGGGCTTGGCAGGCGACGCAATTATTTCCCATGAGCCGTTTACGAGGGGCACATTTTGTTACGCACTTGAACAAATTAAATGTGGGTCCTATTCCGCAAGATCCATTAGCCGGGAGGTTTCACGCATTTGTTGTGTGTGTGTACGTGTGTGTGCGCTGTGAGAATAAAGGGTGAAAAAAGGCACGACGACGAGGGATCAATGGAGAGTACGCACTCGGCATGGCGGGGGACACAGAAATGCCTGCAGACGGACGAGCCATTAGCGCGCCAACCACTCCCCCACCACTCCAGGGCTCTGTCCCCTCCTCCCCCTCCTCCTCCAGCTATTCATTCTCCACCACCTCATCCTCCTCCTCCTCCCCAGTTCTCATCTCCCCTCCTTGCCCCCTCCTCTCCTCCCCTGGTCTCATTATTCAGGAACAGACGATCGGTGCCCGAGGGCACACGCGACCCGAGTCACCCTCTCCTCACCGGCATGCTGCCGGGAGCGCCAGCAATGGTTTTCTCTGCACCCCGCAAGCTTCTGCGAGTGGCTGCCACAGCACAGCACACACTGCCTTGCTAACAGCCAACATCGTCGTCAGCCATGGTCAATCCACTGCTGGATGAAGGAAGACACAATTCATCCCGCTCCTACGCTCGAGCTAGTCCCACCGCTCCATCTCCTCCGGGGGTCGTACTGCATGACCTTGGCGTGCTCTGCGAACTGGGTAAAACCGAATTCGATTCCCGGCCATGGTTAGCATCAGTGGTGAGCGATATCCGAATCAGTCCTGGTCTTCTGCCTGTTTGACCAGGCGACGGAGGACTCATTTAAAATAAAGTTGTTGACTGTACTGGAAATCAATACAGTTATTCAAATTCTCGTCACATAAAAAGGCCACGTATATAGATCTATCTAAAAGACACCCTCCCCCCCCACCGTTTGCTTTAGAAAACAGGAGAATACGGTACTTCTCCTTCTTACCACCACCACCACCATGACTGCTGCTGCCATGATGACGTGCAGCGTGTAAATGTCAGCAGGCCCCCTGGGAGGCGGCCGTTTGACTGAGAGATTGACCGGCGGCTGGGGCCACCTCACCCGGATGGGCGTGCGGCTGACGGCGAGTAAAGTAAAAACTCAATCTCCGTCTCTGTCTCTCTCGTGCCCGCGCGCGTATGTGTGTGCGTGCGTGCATGCGCCTGGGTATTTACGACAAAGATGTACGGGGGGCAGGTGGTAAGTGCCCCCGATCACGCCCGCGCAACACCTCAGCCGTAACTGAGGAATGGGAGACGGAACAGTAGGCCTCCAGCGCAGAGCAATCCGCACCCTTCGCTGACGCCCGATAATCCAACCCTCCCCAACCGCACTCCCGCAACTGTGAAAAACACGTCTAGCAGAGTGCTTGTGACGCTGTGTTAGTGAATGTTGGCGCAGTGGGGAGCACAAGTGGTGCGTCTGCCAGTTATCTCGGCCAGTCATCCCACAACACCTGGGGTCCTCCTCCTGGCAGCAGCGCGAGACTTCCACACTTCTCAGTGACTCAAAGTGCACCTAGCCTGGCACAAGCGCCTGGTGACGTCGCCGTTACTTAGTGGCCAAGTCCGACTGTTGTTGTTGTCGTTGCACGTGTGCGTTAAGATGCGCGTGTGTGCGTCTGTTTGCGTGCGAGTTACCTTGTATCCGTGGTGCTGCACGTACGCGCTCTGCGCTTGCATCGCCTCCAGCCTCTGCCTGCGCAGGCGCTTCAGCTGCACCAGCTCCTGGTACTCGGGCGTGAGCCTGAGCGCCGGCGGGATTCCCTCCTCATCCTGACGGCGCAGCACACAAGGCAGAGTTACGGGCGCCCGGCTCTTACTTTCCGGCGGGGGCGTCTTCCGCTCCGGAGAATTTGGTGAACGTGGCAGGGGTTGCGGCTCTGCCGCTGCCTCACCGACGAGTCGTCGTCCACGGCCGCCCCCATGCGGCCTCCCACGAGGCCGTGCATGCAGCCCTCGTCACCCTCCTCGTCCTCCTCCTCCTCCATGTAGACGGGCGGGTGGTGGGAGCTCATGAATGTCGACGGCCTGAGGAGGTGGCGGTTGAGCGGGTGGTGGCGGCGGCTGGGGCCCTGCTGCTGCACAATCACGTTGCCAAGTAAACGACTGACTGTTAAGCAGCAGTGACAACAGACGATGCGTTCTCCCTCTTCGCCCCAACGCTACACAGAAAAACAATAAACGTGCGTTTAAACCCAACGTTACACAGGTCTTGCATTATCCCTGTTTTTTATTTCATCCAGCAGTGGATAGGCCATTACTGATGGCAATGAGGACCGTGATTGTGAGCAATGAATCAACGAATCACTACCTGCCTAAATAATGAACAGAGTAATTGGCAGACGGAGCGAGACAGCCCTTGGCGTTGTGCGTTAACAGATCAGGATGATTGGCAGGAGATCAGAGGACAGCCTCAGGTGCTGCGAGTTAACGCACTCGGCTGACTGATGCTCACAGACACAACTGCGGTGACTCCAGCTCACGGGAACGCAGCACAGCACAGGCTTAACGGGGCACAGTGGGTCTTTTTGGAAATAGTTTTGTGGCTTTCCCCAATTTGGCCGCGACTGCGCCATCGCCGTCGTGTCATCAGTGCACGACACGCTATGAACTCGACAACCAATGCTCGATTCCTGGCCACAGCTAAATTCGGTGGCGAGCAATATCTGAACCGGTGCTGGGCCAACTCCCTTAGTCAACCCGCATTGGCCAGTGTAGTGAAATATGGGCAAACAACGCCCATGACCGACACAACGTGGGTATGCCTTCATTCAGCATTGGATTTAACAATGCTGATGATGGTGTACACGAGTGCAGGAACACATGTAATCATGGTTTTTGTGCGGTCATTGGTGACCAGGTTGACACCAGTATCTCGCCACACTTGAGAACCCGGTTTAATCACAGGTAGCTCAAACCCAGGATCTCAACAATGCCGACTCAGTGCTCTGACCTCTTAGCGACCCAGCAACCTCGTTGCAGGCGAGTGTTGCAGCTGAGTGCTGCAGATGAGCGGTGCAGCTGAGCGGTGCAGGTGAATGTTGTAGCTGAATGGTGCAAGTGAGTGTGTAGCCGAGTGTTGCAGGTGAGTGTTCCAACTGAGCATTGCAGCTAATTGTGCAGCCGAGTGGTGCAGCCGAGTTGTGCGGCTGAGTGAGTGGTGCAAGGCGCAGGGTGGGGGAAGCAGGGGCAGCAGGCAGGGGCTGGGCCGCGGATTGCGAGCGCACCTTCTTGGTGTACATGAAGAGGTTGGGAGTGCGCCCGGGCACGGGCAGGCCGGCCTTAGCCAGCTTGATAAAGTACTTCTGCACTCTGCTGGCCACCTGCGGGAAGCACACAGAAGCCCCAGCGCAGCCGCAGTCACGACACGGACGCGCGACGAATCTCTCACCGTATTCTCCACTTTCTCTTCCTCTCTCTTTACAACCCTAGCGACCGTAGGAATGTAATATATTAATTTATACAAGCCTCACAGAGGAGTCTCAATCTCTTGTTCAGAGGGGTCCTGCATTGGGCTATCATTATTTTGTACGACTGCTTACAATAATAATTCACAGCCCCTTGTTAATCCACTGCTGGTAGTGGAGGCCGTGTCAGTGATGCTATTTTTTAACCATACTTTACCATGCTGGTCAGTGAGGGATGGTGAAGGGGTGGGGGGGATTACTCTGCCAAGACCGGTTCAGATGTCATTCACTCGCTGCCAATGTTAGCCTTGGCTTGGAATCAAACTCAGGTTGCCAGGGTAAGAGGGCAATACACAAACTGCTGTGACACTCCTCCTCCAGCAGCAGTGGTGGCACAGTGGTTAGCGCACTGTGCGACAAACATGGTGACCCGAGTTAGACTCCCACTCAGACTCCCACTCACGGCCAACACCAGTGACGAATATCTGAACCGAGCCTAGGCCTTCCCCTAGGTCGACTCAGTCTTAAATGAGTACCTGGTGCGGTGTGAAAAACTTCAGCACTGGGGAGACAAAGGCAGCTGGGCGTGGTGTTGGCCACTTAACCCCCTTCGTGTGCCGTGCCGGCCTTAAGAGGTCCTTACTAACAGCACTTGCCCCGGCAGCCTGTTAAAGGCTATATGGGGGATCTTCGTCTCTGTAGATATAAATGGAATGCTATGGTAATGCGGCTGCAGGCACAGGGCGGCGAGGTAAGACGTGGAGTGGAAATTGGCTTCCTTGTGTCATCATAACAACCCGCTGTGCAGGCATATGCAGAACCCATTAAAAATCAATGCAGACTCCTGGTCCAATTCATGTTTATTAAATGCGTGTGTGCTCTGTTTTGTAATCATGTTAACCTCGAATAGAACATTTACATTCACATGCATCACGTGTAACGGTACACATACATACATAATATATACGATGCTTCCACACCTTTGCTCCCCGCCTTTATCTATCCCCAACGAACAGCGTGGTGAAGTATGGTCAAATAGCCTTGCGAGTCACATGGTGTTGGCATGCCCTCATCCAGCGGTGGATCAACACAAGGGCTGTACGTGTACACATTAACCCAATCGCTATAGCTGCACAGCATCGGCTCACACCTACTAGGTGGTTGGCGCACCGCATCACGAACCCAGCGACCCCAATTCAATTTCGCGGCATCAGTGGCGAGTGATAACTAAACTCGCACCAGTCCTAGGCTTCCCCGAATATAACGTACAATAATCATCCCTGGGAAGACAAAGGTGGCCAGGGGGTCGTGCCTGCAAGCCACACCACGCCCTTGCGGTCTTTCAGGCCTTCACAGATGCTCGCTAGCAGCCCTTGTCCCAACAGTGTATTAAAGGCTACGCAGGGGACATTTGTATTTGTCTGCGTACATGCACGTGCGTGGGTACATAAACATGCGTGCTTCTGTACACACACACACACCTGCTTGGGTGTGCGGTTGCCAAGGGCGGTGGCGATCTTCTGCCAGCGCCGAGCCTCCACTTCCTCGGGCGGGTGCTGCACCAGCAGCTCCTCGAGCCGCTTTCTGCAACGGTCGCCATGGTCACCATCGCCACGGTTACCATCGCCAGGGAAACAATGCAAGCTCTCTCTCTCTCTCTCCCGCACG
The DNA here is from genome assembly GCF_015708825.2 of Lethenteron reissneri. Lineage (NCBI taxonomy): Eukaryota > Metazoa > Chordata > Hyperoartia > Petromyzontiformes > Petromyzontidae > Lethenteron > Lethenteron reissneri. The sequence continues at coordinate 778,916 of NC_083790.1, forward strand.
CCCTGTGCTCCACTCCCCAATTACTGCCGAGGCAGCAAGAATACAGCTGGCACTTTGTGGCTGAAGGAGTGTACTGGTGGGTGGGATGAGTATATTCGGAGGTACTAGAGGGTGGGAGATGGAAAAAAACAATGCTGGGAGATGGGGGATCAGGCTGGGAGGTGGGAGATGAGGCTGTTAGAGAGGGGAATAAGGTGGAAGACGGAGGGTCAGATTAGGAAACAGGAGCTCATATTGGGAATGGGGGATCAAGGTGGGAGATGATGAATCAGGTTAAGAGGTGGGAGGTCAGACAGCAAGACTGGGGGATCAGTCTAGCAAGTAAGAGCCTATGCTGTTGGATTAGGGAGCTGGTTGATGGGTGCAACGATGAGAAAGCAGGCGAGACAGGAGGCTGGTGGGTCAGACGGAGACAGCAGGTGTGACACAGCAGGTGAGACATATGCTGGCGGCTGGCGTACCTGCTCCTCCACCGTCCACAGCTGGTTGAACGTCTCAGGCTTTTGGCCCTCGCACAGACGTCCCCGTACCACGAGCCCCATGTGCGATGACCCCGGCGTCAGCCCGTCACCCCCCAGACTGCACTCGCTGCCACTGTTGCTGCCACTGTTGCTGTTGTTGCTGCAAATGTTGTTGACGTTGTTGCTGCCGCTGCTGCCGCCACCGTTGTTGTTGCTGTTAGGGGGAAGAGCGGCCGAGGAGCTGGCGGCCTCGGCGAGGGGCGGGAACAACTTCGGCACGCCCTGAGACTCGCCCTCGGCCTCCCGTGGGCCCTCGATGCACGCTTTCCGTTTGGAAACGTCGAGAGGACTTGCCGGACGTATTGGGTAGCCTGCGCACACAAAGACCAAGATCCCCGTATAGCCTTAATAGACTGTTGGGGCAAGTGCTGTGAGCGAGCACCTATGGAGGCGATCGAGGCACACGAGGGGGTGGGTTGCCAGAACCATGCCCGGCCACCTTCGTCTCCCAAGTGGCGATGTTTACACATTGCACCAGGTACTCATTTAAGGCTGAGTCGACCTAGTGGAGGCCCAGGACCAGTTCATACATTAGTCACAGTTATTAGCCATGAGCGGAAATCGAACTCGGGTCGCAGGGTTCGTAGCGCAGCGTGCTAACCGCTCCCCACTACCTGCGCACACATGCACACTGATACATGGGCAAAACAAACAAGGAAGAATACTCACGCTCACGCATGGATTCTATCTCCCTTTCAAACCTGCGTTTGCCCCCCGGTTCTGGCCATCTTCCCAAGCGCCCGTCTGCGGATTTCCGCACCCCCTTGCGAAATCTGTGCCCGTTACAAATTCTACAGCGTCTTGAGATGCAATCTGCATAAACGACGATGCTGTATGAAAATAACAGAAGATTACTTGTCCTGGGAAATGTTTAGCGATAATAACGTGACGCTTCATGCCGGACAACAAGGTGACGTCACGCGTCATAGTGTCATGTTATCTCCTTTGCCAAAAAGGCACAGCCATTTATCACCGTTATTGTATTATTAATTTTGCTGTTTTTAGAGGGTATGTGCCTTAGCATGAATCTTATCATACATAGTATGTATTATATACACTGGATATTTTTATTCTGTAGATGTTTCATATCACAGTCAGTTTTTCCCAAAATTGATAATCAAATATGAATCGGGTCGCCTCACTGAACAACGTATTGCTTTGATTCGCACGGTTGACTACATACGGTGCAAAAGATATTCAACATACACATTTAAAAAGCTACCCCCCCCCTCACCTTGCTATTGCACATATTTGTAACTTCGGATTAAAAGCCATGTTTGGGCCAGTGGCTCTAGGGTCAATGGTGTACCAAGCCCCACCTTTGTCGAAGCTGAGCTTGAGTCTGCGTGTGCAGTGCCTCTTGCCGGAGGCCTCCTCCATGGGGAAGGCGGCGACCCCCGACGTGTAATGGTCCCACGCCAGCGGAGGCAGCTGCACCACCCTCTGTGGTGTTGGCAAGCCCAGAGGTTCCTGGGAACGCACAACAATTACAGTTGCTAGTGCCAGGCTAGGTGCGCTATCTTTATAACGGATGCATTTGCCCTCCGAGTGGTCCGCACACCCATCCGCTTGGATGCACATGTGAGGAACGCGTAACAATTACAAAGACAACTGCAACACTTGTGCCAGGCTATGTGAACTTTGACGGCAGAGGTATGGCCCTACGAGTGACCGGGTTGGCAACCAAAAATGTTCCTGGACGGGCGTGGCGACAACAACAGCTGTGATGCACCTACAGCAGCACATGCGCCAGGCGAGAAACTTTCATTGCAGACTCACAGTCCCAGGAGCTAGTAATGTCATCGAGTAGATTCCAGGTCGCTAAACTCTGGGACGTGCAATGTGATTAGCCACGGCCATATTGAGGGGTATACTGGATGTGGAGAGCCGCAGAAACTTGGCTGAAATTACTCCCTCGGGGTCGGCAACCCGAGTTGTTCAATCATTACAAGCCGTGCTAATGAGCTCAGCGACGAACGCAGGCAAAAGATTTCCGTCGTCGCCCGCGCACCTTGTTCTGTATCTGCTGCACGAAGGTGATGGGGTCAGCTAGCGCGGCACGCTGCTGTGCTGTCATGCTGTCCACGTCGCGGATGGCCTGCGCTCGCTGGGCCTCCAGCACCACGATGGTTTGTAGCAGCCGCTGGTAGCTGCCCGGGACGAGACATGGCATGGGGTCGTTAACGGGGATGATTAGTGCAGCGCGCGCCACGTGCACCAGAGTAAACAAACGGAAGTTGACGCGGGCGTTCGTGCGACTGTTATACAATGACAACTGCAGCACTTGTGTTGACACCGGCAACGCCGTACCAACGCCATAAAGCGAAAGCTCGCTGAACGAACCTTGAATCGTCGCGAGAGAGATTCCAATGATGTCGCAAATGCCACGAGACAATTTACAAAGTATAGAAAAAAGTGACCTGATACTGGATCATGTCACTAGACACTTTACCAATTTTCTCGTGGATGTTGGAGCATTGCACTGCTTCCAATGGAAACGTCTGCAACTCAACGTATGATGCAGAGAGCGCAAGCGCTATATAACTTCTATCAAAATATGAAATAAAAAATATTTCACGACAAACATTAATCTCTGCGAGCAACCCACCCAATCGTGACCCAGCAAACTCACTCCTTGTTGTGTTTTAAGGCCACGTGATCCGACTCGAAGTAATACACATCTGGATCCTCCTCCTCTTCCTCCTGCTCCTCCTCCGGTTCCTCTACCTCTGGCGCCGGCTGCACTTTGCTCGCTTTCTCGCAGGCCTCTGCTTGCGCCACCATCGCACAAGTCGCCTCGCTCACCGCCTCCGCCTTCTGCGGCATCTCGGTAGGGCCGGGCGATGCTCCGGCCACACTGTCTGCCGCCGCAGCCGCCTGGCCCGCGTGCCGACCTTTGCCCTTTCGCGGCGAAGTCCTCAGCGGCGTTTTGGGAGCTACCGGTGGGGCGGCGGTGGTAGCGGGAGATGCAACCACGGTGACTCCAGGTGCTTTACACTGCTGCTGCTGTTGTCGGTCAGGAGAGCTTGGGCATCCCTCCGTGACCGCGCCCACATGGTCCGGGGCTGGTGCTTTCACACCGTGGGGCTGGTGCGCCGTCGTGGCACTTGTACCAGCTGTGCGAGCCTCCTCCACGCACAGCCCCACCGGTGGTGACGCGGCACAGGGGGGCGCGAGGTGTGGTGTGGGCTCGGCGCAAATGCTGGCTCCTCCGTTCGCGAGCTCGCTCAACTCGGACACCAGCTCGCCCGTCACCAAGACCGCGCCCCGCGCGTCGCTATCGCATCCGTTCGTGGTCTCCGCGTTGTCGGCGCTGGCAATGGGGGTGGCGCTGGCCTTTTCCACAGCGTCCAGGCCACCGTTGTCCAAGCGGACCAGCAGATTGTCCTGTGCCTCGCATTTGTTACCACCACCACTGCCTTCGTCGTCATCATCATCATCATTGGCGCAATCCTGGATGGAATTCTCAGTTGTTCCAGCGTTTTTTCCGCCGCTGCACACACCGGGGGTAATCGGCAGCGCCTCCTTCTTCCTGTCCCCACTCGTCGGCTCAATGGTCTCCGAACGAGAGCAGCGCTTGGCTCGCTTGGGCACCGGCGGAGGCACGGCCGCCGCCGCCGCCACCGCCACCACGGCAGCCGAGGAGGGCGACAGTTCCGTGTCCTTGGAGGAAGGCGTGCGCTTGCGCGTCCCGGGGGTCCAGCACGAGCCGTCGCGCCCCCCGGCCGCTCCGCCTCCGGCTCCGGCTGCCGGTCCGGGCCCCGTGGCCGCTGGCGCCACCCCAGACTCGGGCCTGCACCGCGTTGGCGGTGGCGCCGGCGGCGGCGGCCCCGCCGCGGCGGCCTGCGTCGTCCTGGACGCCTGAGAGGCCTCGTCCTCGCCGGGGGGAGGCGGCGCGGGGGCCGGCGGCGCGAAGACCGGTACGGGCGGCGTGGGCACCGAGGGGGGCACCGGTGGGACCGGGGGAGGGAAGCTGACGGTGCGGTTGCGGAGGCTGCGGCCGCAGAAATTGTCGTCGAGGCCGTTGGCGCCGCCGCCGCTGGCGGTGGAGCGCGTCAGGCGCTGTGGTCTTGGAGCGGCCATCTCCCGCCCAGCGCCGTCAGCATGCTGCAGTCCGCGCCGCTCACACAGATGTTGAACCTGCAAGGGTCCGGGACGACATCAGGGTTGTAAAGAACAGACAACAACAGGGTTCTTTAGCTAGAGTTTATCCGGAGGCCGACATGATTTAATCGGCATGTGCTTGCGCGCCATCTTATGTTATGGCATTGCGCGGTATTGTGACATTGTAACGTCTGCACACTTGACTACTCCAGGTTATTCACCGACTCTTACACAAAGCAAACGAATGTAAATAATTTACAACTGACTTCCAATAGTTGCTCTTCATAAGCCAAACGAAAGGTGAACACCACCCCAGGTCTCTCACCTCTAACTCTTGTAAACCTCTTGTTCATCTCCCTAATCTTTATCTCTTGTCTACAGCTCTCTCCTGCCTCTATATCTTGTTAATCTGTCATCTCACCAATTTGTATCTCTTCTTGTGAGCTATATCTTCAAGCAATCCAAAGCCTGGCAGGATATTCCAAGAGCCTTCCACAAGTCACATTTGACCCAGATGTCGCCAGTTTAAGAAGCCAGCTCGAAAATGCTGATTGGGCTCATAAATTGTCGAAAGGACACCTTGGCCGTTGTGAGCAATGCTGTACTAATGTGTCAAAACGATGCCGAAATTACCCGCAACTAACATTATTCTTTACATGAAAAACACAGTCGAACATTATTAACCTGTACTCACTCAATCATCAGTTTCCTCAGGACAATAAAAAGTGAAAATGGTGCCAAATAATTTTATTTTAACAATTGTACTGTTCATACACTACTTACTTCCTAAACGGTTTAATACAAATGTTTGATTGTATGCCATTACCAGCACAGATGCTAATGCCAAAACAGAATTTCATCATGACTCTGGGGTGTTAGTTACGCTGAAAAAAAATGGCACGTCACTTTTACAAGTTGAAAAAGTGACTTTTACAAGTTGTACTTGTAAAAATAGCAGCAGCGTGGCAGAACACATGTTTACATTTAGTAGGACACATAATTCAATTTGACACATGTAGTACTATAATATCCACTGACAACCTTCCACTGCAGACACTCACCACCAAATCACCCTGAATGCACCGGGTCTTGTAAGAGCAATGAAGCTAATGTCTTACCCAGGTTAGTACTTGGATGGGAGATTGCTGAGTCTACAGTACCAGGTGTCACACGATTGAACTATTAAGTGGTCAGAACATATCGCTGTGTCGCAGTGGATTAATGAGATCTATCTGTGCTGAGCTTTGAGTGTTACCCCCCTCGTATGCATACGTGGCGAGTTCTTTCTGGGTTCTCCAGTTTCTTCCCACATGAAGCTGAACAATCATTGATGGAATTGGTCAAACATCCCAGAGTACCAGTATCCTCCTGACAGGAGCCTCGAGATTCAGTGAGGCTCTTCTGGAGGCGCTTGGCACCACACACACACACGGTTGCATGCGCATGGGCCCCACACGTGCACGCACGCTGAAGCACAAAACACACAACAGATTCATGCCACACCCTCCTCCTCCTCCCCTTCAACCACGCGCTCCACGAACACCAACCAAGTCCACACGCACAACACCATCCCACACCTCTCGGCTCACACCACCAAAACACCGCTCACGTGGACCACGCGCCCCCCCCCCCCACTCTGCACACCCCACTCTGCACCCCCCACTCTGCACACCCCAACACCGTGCCCACTTCTCCACCCAAACCTCGCACCCACCGCACTCCACACGCCTCGCAGCATGCACCTTCACTCTGCTCACTCGCACCCTTTCCATGCACAGCCCTGACACCACGCACACACCACCACCACTGCCCCCCCCCCCACCTCGACCGCCCCCACCCTGCCGCCCTCCGCGCGCCCCATCCCCGCCGCGCTTCTAGCCGAGCCCGTGGTCTCGCCGCGATCCCCGGGGCTCGGCTAGGCCGCACCACCTCCCCGCCCTCCGCGCCCCCCTTCCCCAAACCCTCGAGGTGGCCGCGTCGGCCGCCTCCCTCCTCCTCCTCCTCGTCGTCGTCCCGCTTCTGGCCCCCGCGGCGCGCTGGCCACCTCACCCAAGACGGCCGAGAACGACAGCGAGCAGCGAGGAGCGGCGACGACGAGGAGGAGGAGGCGGCTGCTGCTGCTGCTGCGAGCGGGCAGCTCAGCGCCGAGACGCGGGAACAAAAGCCATAGTGGCACAGGCCGCGCCGCCTCCCAGCATGCACCGCGCCGCGTATGGCGGCCGGGGGGGAGGTAGGGCAGGGCGGGGGGGCAGAGCGGGCGGGGGGGCAGAGCGGGGGCGGGGGGGGGCGGGGGGGGCAGGGCGGGGGGGGCAGAGCGGGGGGGGGCGGGGGGGGCAGGGCGGGCGCGGGGGGGGGGCAGGGCGGGGGGGGGCGCGGGGCAGGGCGAGCGGGGGGGGCAGGGAGCGGGGGGGGCAGGGAGCGGGGGGGGCAGAGCGGGGGGGGGGGCAGGGAGCGGGCGGGGGGGCAGAGCGGGGGGGGGGGCAGGGAGCGGGCGGGGGGGCAGAGCGGGGGGGCAGAGCGGGGGGGGGCGGGGGGGGCAGAGCGGGGGGGGGCGGGGGGGGCAGGGCGGGCGCGGGGGGGGGGCAGGGCGGGCGCGGGGGGGGGGCAGGGCGGGGGGGGGCGCGGGGCAGGGCGAGCGGGGGGGGCAGGGAGCGGGGGGGGCAGGGAGCGGGGGGGGCAGAGCGGGGGGGGGGGCAGGGAGCGGGCGGGGGGCAGAGCGGGGGGGGGGGGCAGGGAGCGGGCGGGGGGGCAGAGCGGGGGGGGGGGCGGGGGGGGCAGGGCGGGCGCGGGGGGGGGGGCAGGGAGCGGGGGGGGCAGGGAGCGGGGGGGGCAGAGCGGGGGGGGGGGGCAGGGAGCGGGCGGGGGGGCAGAGCGGGGGGGGGGGGGGCAGGGAGCGGGCGGGGGGGGCAGAGCGGGGGGGGGCAGAGCGGGGGGGGGCAGAGCGGGGGGGGCAGGGAGCGGGGGGGGCAGAGCGGGGGGGGGGGGCAGGGAGCGGGGGGGGGCACCGCGGCAGTGGGAAGCGTCCCACTGCCGCGGTGCCTCTTGGTGGTCGCGCGCTCGTTGCGAGGCGAAATGAATGAAAACAAAAGTGAAATAATGAATGTGCCAATCGATTTGTGAGGGGACGGTTTGTTTTGGTGGCAGTGGGTGTAAACTCATTTAATCATAAAACACGTTATATTGACAATTTTAAAGTAGATTTTTTTGTTTAGGGAAAACAACTCAAACGTTGTTGTTGGGGAAATATCACTTTTGTTGAGAACAAGCGTCAGACTTTTGTTTGGGAATGGTCCCTTTTTAGAAACTAGAATATTTAGTTTTGCTGGAAAATGTAAGTCTTTTTAGAGGGAATACATTTGAGACTTTTGAGAAACTTTGCTTGCCTGGGATCTATATTTTTCTAAGGGAAAATAAAAAAATGAATCAGTTTTTGCGGATACTTTGCTGTTTTATTGAAAATACATTTGAGTTTGTGTTAATTTCAATCCTTGGTTGGAAACAAAATGCAAATCTCTAACTTGGAAATTCTTCACTATTTTGCCTGGTTTTGTTGTAGACAAAGGTCAATATTGAACAAGACATCTCAATATTCGTTTCAAATCTCAACATTTTGCTTTGTTGGGAACCAATGTCGACTTTTGGGAACACAAATTGCTTTTTATTTTAGAGGAACAATTTTTTTAAAACTCTGCTTTTTTTATAAACAAAATTTCACACCCGTTTGGAACTTCTCGGTCGCTCGTTTAAATCTCTCCAATATTTTAATTTAGTTGAGAACAAATGATTGCTCATAAATGTTTAAAAATTTTAAAAACACACGTTGGGAACAAAACGTCAATCTTTTGTTTGGAACAACATTTTCAACCTCAATCTTAGTGTTTTTTGGGAAGTCTTCAACATTTTTTGTTTCACTGGGAGCAAATGTGAGCTTGTTTCGGGAACATGTTTTGAGCAAGATAAATATGTTGATGAAAAAAAAAGCAAGTTTTTTTTCTAATTATTTGGTATTTTTCTGAGGGAAAGAGCTCCCGTCTCCGACGAGTGGTTTGTTTGGAACTGGCAATGTCCCCGTCTGTGACTGCTGTACACAACGCGGACGCCAGACTGTTTCACTGACTTTATTAAGCGATAATGCGAGTCCCATACACAGCGGGCGATGAGATTATGATGACGAGGCATTGCTCGGCGCATGGTGCCGAGGAGCGGAGAGGCCGTTCGGTGAGAATGGACCCTCTAATTCACAAGCCCAGCTCCATCAGTTCCAAATGCACATTAACAAGTCCGAGCCGTTATCCCAACACCAATAACCATAAGACCAAACTTGGGCGAAAGGCTGCAGCCTTGTAGTCAAATAGTGATGAGATTAAAGCTAGAATCTCATCAGACTGCCTGCCTCGGGTTTATATCAGTCAACATTCAGAAGCCTTAGCTCGCGAACAGACAAGAGGATGTCACGGGGTCATTCTCTCATTAAGACTCCCCGTGGCAAACGACCGACAACATCAATGAGTACAGGTCACAACCGCGCTGCGTGGCAAAACGTCCCCGATAATCCGGACCAGCGAGTCGAGCCTGGCCAACCTTTGCCCTACAAACCTGGGCACAAACCCACAGCCACACGACGGATGCACAATTGGTTCCATCACCATCAACAGGCCAATTGTGCGATTCTTGAATCGGCGGCACAAACGCTACTGGAATGTCAATAAATTCAGCTGTTGGCCAACTCGTACTATAAATGTGGACTCTCAATGTTCGTATAAGGTGCCATGTGATACAAAATTAGGATTTGGAGGAAGGAAAAAGAACAAGAAGTTTGAGAGTTTATACAAGCACCGTTTCTCCCCCTGAATCGTTCTCACGACAAGTTCTGGCAAAATCGTCCTCGCGAATTGTGTGAATCAAGCTGAACTGACTTCACACGCTTCGAAGCTACCCTGTGCGTTTCTGGTGTCCGGAATGACGTCAAACTTGGAAATGAATTATGTATTTTCCAAGTTCCTCGTTAATCCACGAGAATATCCTGGCATCCACAATACAATAGTGTTTTCAATGAACCCCAGCCACCTCCTGAGACTGTACTTGTAATTACTGCCGTAACAAAGCACTACTTTGCGACCAACACAGACGCATGTTTAACGATAACTGACTGCAACTGTTAATTTGGCTTAATAATAAAATGAACCAACAAGAGAGCGTAATGCCGCACCGAACGGTAAGTTCGACGACTAAATACAACGCAAGACGTGTTATTATTTGCACTTGTTCTCTGTTGGTTACGTCACAACCTCTTCCCCCAAAAAAGGCATTGCCACCTCATTTTTGCAAACCGGCCTGGAAGATCGGCAACGCTCATTTGAAAGACAACCGGTCCGTCTGCTGTCAACAGCGCTACCCTCGGTCACGTGCCATTCGATCGAAACCTCACAACGTAGAGATGCACAATAAATAAAACGTAGAGAATGCGTACATCATAGCATATCGTTTATGCACAACGACCGGATATCCGTCAAATTCACCTCCACATCAGCACTGCACCAGCGACAATGCACACACGCACGCACTCAACTAGCTGCTTAGTCGGGGCGCACAGTATTTGCTAATAAACTTCGGAGCATTCTCATGGTCCCTTTCTCCAGTAGCCTGGTCCTATTTCACAGTACGCTGTAACGTCAAGTGCTCGACAAAGATCATTCTAATTGGGTTAATTGCACGTCACTCATCCCCTCTACTATAAATTACTTGCTTTACTCAGTCACGCACACTCAACTTGCACACAACTCGACAGCGCAGCACTGCAAAACAGCCCAGGTGATGGACTGCCACGACCCTGCGTCAAGGGGCACGCAATGGAAAAAAACCCACCACAGGCGCGGGGAATAAAGAGGCAGCAGGGGTATGCAGGTAGACGGGTAGGTGGCTAGGCGGCTAGGCAGATGCGTACACCCCTGCTACCTTTATTTAACTGCTGTAGTAGCCACCATGATTCTACCTGAAACCACTTCTCTCCCCTCCACCAAACACGAAACAGCAGGACCTTCGCCTCCTTTCACGCCACATCTAACTCCACTTCCATCTTGGTCTCCAAAGTGGAAGTGTCTTCACTGTCTTCACTTCCAGCTGTTCCTGCTGCTGCTCCTGCTCCTCCTTCTGCTGCTGCACCTCCTACTCCTCCAGCTCCTCCTGCTGCTACTGAGACCAAGGCTGGCCGCACCACCACCTCGGAGACTTGCGAGGAAGGTGGCGGTGGTGGCACGTGCGGTGGCAGCTGGACCGGCACTTGGGTCGATGTTTGGACTGGTACGGCCTGAGCCGTGGCTTGGGCCTGGGCCGCCAGCCCCTGGCCGGAAGAACCCTGCGATGAGCCCTGGCCCAGCGTGATTTCGGGGCCGCCCCCGTAGAGGGAGACCAGGTAGTTCCAGGTCTCCCGGGAGATCTGCCCATAGTCTGCACCTGTAGTGGTAAGAGGGGGTCGACAAAGGTTCACGATTGTCAGCTGTTGCTCGGAGTTGCTCGGAGTTATTCACATCCACCGGTAATTTAATTAAAGCATTACACACGTGACTGTACTTATACAGGAGGTACAGATGTTACATATCGAGCAACTCCTGATGCCATCGAAAGAATTACCAGATTCGACACAGTTACAATTTCGTCAGTTGCTTTTCAAAATCCATGTGATTGAAAGAAAAGATTACACACAACACAAACTAAAAAGCGTGCATTGTTACAATTGCGATTCAATGCATGTATCACGAACTTTTAAACAATATTCATGCTTGTATCACAAACTTTGAATCGATATTCATGCATGAATCGACGCACGGCTACACTGCTTAATCATGCCATCTATTATAATACAAGTAGCTGCAACGTGAGCGCTACATTCATGACGGTTGGTTATTTCCCATCACCTGCTTTAGCTGCGATGTGGCCGCCCTTGTTAACTGCAATTTTGCTGTTGTCGATTGGCCCTGGTGCTTCTGCAACACAAACGCAAAACACACTCAACAGTGAACAGCAACAGACCATACTTCACCGTGCTGGTCAGCGCAGATTGAAGGGGGCAGCAGAGATATTGGAGCACAGAGGTACAATACAACACTTCGATTTTGCTGCACTGCTCTGTACTGCCCACAGCATGCATGGTGGTAACCACCCCCCGTGGGGGTTTCAATATTGCTCACTGCCGATGTTAGCTGTAGCTAAGAATCGAACTCGGGTCGCCAGGTTAAAAGTGTAGTGCACTAACCACTGCGCCACCGCCAATGGCGGAGCCAGTGGGGAGGTGGGGTTCACGTGCCCCCCCAATGATCCGATCAAAATCCCTAATTTCGATCGAATCATTGGGGTTTATTAGTAATACATCGGCATCTTGCGACCCCCACTGCCACTGTGTAGCATATTATCACGTGCCAGGGACACTCTGAGATGATAGGACAATAGTCCGAGTCCATAATTGGCAATAAGTAACGGCAAAGCAGTTATAAGTGACTCACATAATTGTGCGCAGTTGTGTATACAGGACACGACTTCCCTGAAGGCAAACACCTTCAGCGAGCGCAATGGCGATCACACACGGTTCGAATTCGACCCTCGATCGATGGCTGCGCCCATCGCCGCACACGCGTCGGATAAAAAGCAAGGGACAAGTCCTTACTTACTAACAACTCCTCTATCATTTTTCATTGCTGGAAGGTTTGCCCCCCCCCTACCTGAAAATCCTGGCTCCACCATTGGCCACCGCTGCACCCCCGATAAGTATTGTTGCATTTTGTCACTGCAATTGTAATGTGCCTGCAAGAACTAATTGATATTTATTTTCCTTGTATCAACTTTGTACTTTTAACCCAAAGAATGCCTGGATATCCAGGCGAGCCGCAGTCTAACGCGTTAAGATTCTCGCACGTGATCCCACACACACATCGCACTTCTCAAAGAGACCGACATTACGCACATATGGAGGCATCGGCCAGGGGAACTTGCGGCAGCTTACACAGCCAAACCCTAAGCCGCCCTCCTCGGCGATAATACTGCTGCTGGTGTTAATACTGCTGCTGGTGTTAATGCTGCTGCTGTTGATGATGCTGGTGGTGTTACTGTTGATAATGCTGATGTTGGTTTTTCTGCGACCGCCACTCACCGCTGTCTTTGCCTTTGACGAACCCCTCCCACTCACGGAACCACTCCATGCTGATGCAGTAGATCACGCCCGGGTGCTCGTCCGCCTGGAACGCCTTGTTCTTCTGCTCGCACCACACACAACGAGTCTAAATGGTGTGACCACACCTCAAGACTTTGGGACACATGCCCCTCATCTCTAGGGTAGGTCCCGAACAGGAACAAAACTTTATACCCAAGTTTTGCTCGTATCGGATCATCTTTACGAACATTATCGTGGGCCCCCCCCCCACCCCCCGTTAGAGTCAGACAAATGGGCAGACCAAAAGGCAGGTTGACTGAGCTAATGCATTAAAGCACTTTCAACCTGGACATTAAAAAACCCCTGACATCATTTGAAACGGGCAGACCATTTGTATGCCGGCATCATGGTTTGCCAAATTCTAAATATTACCCGCATATCAAATTAGGATTACACGCACGGGAATCATCGCCCCTGACTGGCAAGGCAAATGTCCGCTTGCAGGCCAGGTGCCGAGTGACCTTGCGCCGCACAGGGACAGCTGCTTTGAGATCCGGACATCTGTGAAAAAGAGCTTTCCAGCTCATCAGATGTCCTCTGATTCTGAGATTAAACGTGGCACAAGTCGCTTATCGCGTGCAAAGCGCTCCGAGACGCCCCGGCCGTAAAGGAGGGTGCTCTATAAAAACACAATAATTCTCATCAAACCTTAATTATCCTGATTATCATTAACCTCATTGGCAAAGTAAGCATGCATGTTGAACTTCTTTCTCACCGTACGGAGCCAACCGTGCTAATCGCAGTTGCGGGACGCTGCACAAAGAGGTAGCAAGTCTTAGCGAGTCTTGGCGACCTCACCCTGATGAAGGTGTCCATCTCGGTTTTGCGTCGTCTCTCGAGCCGGTCGATCTCCACTTGGCACACGCTGCACACGTACAGGTGGTTCACGGCTGGACCGCCCCCATATCTGTGCGTTGGTGGGGGGGGGGGGGGAGACAAGCAGAGATCCGCTATCAGCATGCAGAGCTCGTGTTTTTTTGTTACAGCATTTGAGAAGTATGATTTTAGACGTACAGTATTACCTCGTTACATAACGAACCGTGCTTGTAACCATCTCCCCATTTCGAGCAAACGTAGCCATAACAACGTGGATTTCTCCCTCCACATGGCGATTATGTTACGTCAGGGACCCCGCGTATCACGATCGCACGCAATGGCAAATGTCTAATTATTGCGTTCTTACACTATGCGGGACTGTATAGTACACATTAAAGTAAATAAGGACATTAAAACATCATCACCGCAAATGTGTAAATGTGTATGTGCACAGCTCTCCTGGTCAAATGCAAAAAATTAAAAACATGTACGTGTACAGTATTGCTTGTACAGTGCACACACATGTAGTTGTGTCGTGTTTTTGTATTTGTAGAACTGACCAATAACAACACCACACACGCCCAAAGAACGATGTTGACACCAACACCACCAACGCTGTTGTTACTGCTCGTTTTTGTACGTTTTAGCGAGTCGACAAGCCTCACCTGTTGTAAAGGTAATCCCACACGTTCTGCGGGAGGATCACCACCAGGTCGTCTATATAGCTCGACTTGTGTGGTGGAACACCTGGTGAAACACACACAAAGACAGAGATCCCCCGCATAACCTTTACCAGACTGTTGGGGCAAGTGCTGCTTGCAAGCGCAACGCACACTCAATGTAACAATTTGACAAATAATACCGACAGTTGTGTGTGTGAATGTGAGAGAAGCAGGTGACTTTCTAACTCAACGACCAGCCACACAGGGTCAACGGCGGTCACAGCCGCACCTCCGTGGGAGCACAGGAAGTCTTGGTTGGTGATGGGCCCAGGCTCGGCGAACGTGTTGAGGCGGTTGAGCCACTGGCGGGAGATGTAGAACTCGAGCAGACTGGGCTCCTTGAGCCCCGCGAGCGACATCACCTTCTGCCGCTCGCGCATGGCCTCCTCGTTACTCTTGCTGCAGCGGGGAGGAGAGAGGCGAGAGAGGCGCAGAGGGAACAGGAGGAGGGAAGTGAGATATGGAGTGGGGAGGGGAGAGGGGAGGTGCAGGGAGGAGAGTGAAGGAGATTAAGAAGAGAGGCGTGGGAGGTGAGCAGTGATGATGAGTGGGGCGGCAGAGCGAGTTGTGGAGAGGGGAGTGGAAGAGAGGGGAGGAAAGATGAAGCGAGGTATGGTGAGCGGGAAGGAGCGAGACGGAGAGGGAAGAGAAGGGAAAAGTTGAGATGAAGGGGGGGAGGAGAGGGGAGGAGTGGCACAAAGACAGGACGAGTGGGGAGGAGGGCAGAGGAAAGGGGAGGGGTGGAGAATATCCGTCTCAGGGTCATTCCAAATTGACTTCAATAGAATATCCGTAATGATCAGCGTCATAATAAAATCGTGATAATTTTTGTTTAAATGCACAGCCCTTTCGTCAATCCACTGTTGGATGAAGGCCTCCCCACGGCGTATTGGACACAAGAATTTCTTTGTGGCGGGCTTTGGATATAATCAGGTGGTGAGAACTCAAAGAGGCCAGAGTGAGTGTCATTTGCAAGTGACCTGGGGCATTGGTCTGAAAGTGTGAGTTCTTGTGACCTGCAGTGTGATGGTTCAACAGTGTAGAATAAAACCAAGTCCTCAAAAGTGTGCATGAGGAATCGACGAATCAAGCTCAGGGGAACAGTAAACCACGGCAGTAGCGATTGAACAGCGTCAAGGAGGCGACGGACAAAGCGCTGGGTCACGGGTTCTCGGTTTGCACGCGCCGTGAACGTTGGGCGGCACTCACCGGTAGAAGAGAACGTAGGCCTCGGCGTTCTGCACGACGGTCTCGTGAACCTCGGTGACGCACTGATCGTCGAACTCGTACCACTGCCCGTTGATCACGTTCTGGCAGTACGCCACGTAGTGTCCGCCTGCGGGGTCACGGGCAGGGAGGGTGTCCGTGAGCCGTCGCCCCCTGTTACTCGAGGCCACGCAGCCGGTGCCGATAAATGGATACATATTTATAATGTACAGACACGGCTAGTTGACAGGTGGCTCAGAGATCAGAGCACTGAGCTGGCATTATGATACAATGTGGATTTGTATTACGTCTAATTTATAATTATAATTTTAAAAAATTGATTTATATAGCTTCATTGTTCATGCAAATTGCATCTCACAATTGCATGAACGCTGAGGAAGCAAGATGGAAGGCGGCGAGCTGTCACAAGCAGTATATGTCCGAGATCTGCAATCATCTATATATATTAAGACGTTATGAACCAATTAATGCGCAAGAGGTGGGACCCACTTCCAGCTGTTCCGTGGTGGCAGATGACGGAGAGGAGGTCGTAGGTCGTAACTTGGGACTGGCTCTCCTTGGCCAGGAAGGGCCGCATCTCAAGGCCCTCGGTGGGGAACGCCACATGGCTGCCGATTTTGGTGGAGTACATGAGTTCGTGCCGGAAGCGCTTGAGGTGGACGCAGAGGATCTGAGAGGGGGCACAGAAGTAGGGGGGGGGGGGTGCGCGAGTGGAATTGTTTCATCTCAAGGAAGCTCTCAGATTCATTTTTATAACATGACAGTGAACGTAGCGGTCGCGTGACACAGCGGGACCCAGAGGAGAGGCGGGGGTCCAGGTGTAACGTGCAATGGACGTGAAATGTCGTCGTTCACCGACCTCGGGCAGCTTGAGCACCTTGCAGTACTTGATGCCGTTGCGCAGCCTGCAGGCACAATACAAACACGTGGGGGTCAGAGTTCAGAGGGCAGCGTGAAGAGCCTAGGTGGTTCCATGCTCCCTGGATCTACTTGGGTTGAAGCTCAGATTAATGGGGTCAGGATGCTGTTAGGGATACGACTGGGGGCAAGGGTTAGAGTTAGGGCTTCCACGATGGTTAGGGCTTTTCATCATCATCAGGCCTTCTCCCACCTCCCCCTCACCCCAAGCCATTGCCATTACTCATGGTCTCTGGATGCAACATCCATCCAATTACTGCACACAATTTTATCTCATCGGTGGGTGGTAGACTGTGGTGGATGGTGGGTGGCAAGGTAGTGGGTAGTAAGTGGTGGGTAGTGAATGGTGGGTGGTAGGTAGATGGTGGTGGGTGAAAGATAACAGATGAGGGCAAGTCAAGAGGGCAGCGGTTGCGCTTGAGATGCAATGTGAGCAGTGGGAGTCACTCACTTCTTGCACCGCTCACAGCTGTACATGTTGTCTCCTATCCCACCGGGTTGGCGGGGGGGGGGGGACGGGGGTGCAGTGAGAAAATGTGAGTGCAGGGTGATCATCATTGGAACAACATCACTGTCATTATCATAAATGTTATGGGGCGGTCTAGGCTTTGGTTCACACGCAAAACAACAATTCCCATCGCGTCCAAATGTGAATGCAACTCAAGACATTTCACATCATGCAACACAAAGCCACATTGCGGGAGAGGAGGACGGAGGAGGCTGGGTGGTTAGAGCAGGGGAAAACAAAACTCCGGCACAGCCCAAAGGGCAAAATAACCGGGGCAGCACCAACGAGTTCCAGGGCATCCCTTAGGGGGGGGGGGAGGGGGAAGGGGGGGTTAGGGCCTTCAACAAAGTCGAGATCATCCCTTGAAAGGGGCTTGCACCATGCAATAACAAATCAACGATCCACCAATCGATAAGAAAAAGCCGTTAAATGGGAAGCGGCTGGTGTTGTGGGTTCAACTCCCGTCCCATGCTGCCGGAAACGGCAGCCTCTCCCCCCAACCGCATACAAACCCCACGGACAGCTGTCACGGGCACGGGCACTGGCGATGCGGCGCGGGCGGCCGCCCCAGCAGCAAGAGACAGCGCCGGCTGGACCTAAGTGAGCGCCGGCGGCCGCTCCCTCACCCTTGAGCTCGTCGGCAGCGAAGAAGGCGGCGAGACAGTCCTGCAGCGTCACCACGGGGCCCCAGAACCAGCTGGGAACGCAGGACACCACAAACCTGCGCGTCACGGTGGGAGACGCGACATGTGACATGCGCCCTCCGCCCCCGCCGGGCACTCCGCGAAGGGCACCCGTGCGGCCGGCTTGCCACAAGGGCGGCCACGTGGCACGTCAGCCGTGTGCCGAGCTCGCCGCTGCCGCGAACGCGTCCTCTAGCGATCACACGCGGCACGGGGGACCCTGCCCCCGGCGCGATAGGCAGCACGCTGGACTCACAATCTAGGGGTGGCCGGTTCGATCCGATCTCCCGACGAGGCAGTCGATACAATGGAGTTTTATCCGGACTTTCTGCCTGGATCTTGTCCTGACAACGCTCGACGCAATTTCAAACAAAACGGATTTGCAACATTTTGTTGTGAGAATTCTGGGGAGATGATATAATGATAATAAATACTGGAACACCACGTGACAATTTAATTTGTGTGGCCGTGTCAGGTGGTGAAAGGTCGTAACGACACAAATTTGGCCAGATAATGTACGTGGCCTCGACTACAAATCTATGATTTATTATCATTGTGATGTGTGTTAACCCAGAAAAGTATAAACGAGTCTCCAGACTGCATAATCAGGAGGGTCCCGCCAATATTGCTGTGGCTGTGTGTGATCTCAATTGAGTAATTTGCAGGTAATTGTTGCAGCATTGGCGATGCTTAGGCCAATACCAGTTATATTGTACAGTTTAAATTAGCTATGGGTGGAAACCGGAGAACCCAAAGAACAGGGGGAGAGAACCTATAGACTCCACACAGAAAGGTCGCCCGACTCGTGAATTAACCCCAGGGCTCTGAAACACTGCACCACCACCCTGCTGTCCAGACCCCTGGCAGGCGTTCCACCCACCGGCCCCTCCCGCCCCCGTCTCACCTCCGCACCACCCCCCTCAGCACCCCCGTGCCGCACTCACCTGCGTATGTAGTCCATGAGGAAGGTGAGCCAGCTCTGGGAGCTGTACGCGTCAGAGCACGCGCCGCCCACCTTGACGGCGGCGCCCTGGTGGGCTGCCGAGTGCAGCTTCGCCAGGTCCTCCTTGCCGGGGATCGGCAGCGAGATGTCCTGGAACGTCTCCACCGTCGCCGACACCTGGGCCGCACGCAGCCGCGCGCCACCGTCCACCGCCGGCGCCGCACCCACAGCCACAGTCACAACCACGGCCGTGACTGCCCTGCCTAGACGGCCCCGCGCCTCGGCGTCGTGGCTCATCGACGTTTTCAAACAACGCTGCCCGAAGGTCGTTTGAAAAATCGACGACCCCTCGCACTCGACCGCGGTTTCCAAACGACCCCCCCCTCTCCCCGACGTCGATCACCCGCTCACTTGGCCAACGCAATGGACCACTCCCTGCCACTCATTTAAAGCCGAGTGCGACCAGGTGTTTACTTAAGGCCGAGTCGACCTGTACGCGTGCATGTATGGACGTTGAACTTCTCTCGCACCGTACGTAGGCAACCGTGCTAATCGGAGGTGTAGGGTAAGGACCTAAAGGAGCTGCAAGACCGGCGTGGATATCGCTCACCCCCGACATTAGTCGTGGCCAGGAATGGAACCGAACTCACGTCGCCGAGTTAAGGGCACTGCGCGCAATCAACAGCACCACAGCTCTACCTCTTCTCAACCATCAAGCTAAAGGTGCAGCCCTGCAAGTGCTTGCTCGCGCTACTGCAGGTGCAAGGGGCCTCCACTAGAAGCAGCTCCCGAGATGCACCTATGGAATATATCTTGGCTTAATCTTCGACGCTGGCCGGGCGTCTTTCAAGAGGCAGGAGCGCCCACACTTGATCCCTACATCCCACACGAAGGAAAGGAACCACACAGTTCTACTCGGGCAAGGGGAGGCAGTGGCAGGGGCTCACCCTGTCGCACGTCAGGCACTGCACCGAGCTGAGGATGGAACCGTCAAAAATGTCTGAGATGACGCTCCGGAACTTTGGCTGCTGCCGCTTCTTCGACATGAAGGACGAGCCTGCGACACGCGCACACGCACAAACAACAGAGGCAAAGGTCCCCGTGTAGCCTATACGGGCCGTTACAGCAAGCGCCGTTAGCGAGCCGCACCTATGAAGGCCGGCACGGCGCACGAGGGGGTGGTGTTACCAAAACCTTAAGCGCTGTTGGCGAGCACTGATGGGTTTGGACACGTGCACTCACGTACGCACGGGCGACATCGCCCCCCGCTCACCCCCCCCCCTCTCCCCCTAGTGGCGACGGTGCGTACCCTTGCCGTGGGACAGCCCCGGTGGGGCACGCACGGGGCTGGCGCGGGGCGGGCTGCTCGACAGTTTGGTGTAGACGCGGTCACCGGGAGCCGGGCTAGACGGCCGCGACGGCGTGTACGCGCCGTGCTCACTCTCGGGGTCTGCACGGCACACGCAGCACGTCGCAATGTCCGATCCACTGCAGTCGTCGTCATCGTCGTCATCAGCCATTGTCTATCCACTTCTGGATGAAGGCCTCTCTCTCGTGCCAGGAAAAGCCCAACGAGTCGAAAGACTCGTTCTCAGGAGGGCCCTGCTACATTGGGATGTTTGGCAAATCGTAATAAAACTCGAGAACCAGGGATGAAACCCGCGCAGAACAGGGGAGAAACAAACTGCACGCAGAAATGAGCCCGAGTAGCGAGTGAAACTCAGGCCCTCCTTGATGCGAGGCACTGCACCACCACGCTGTGTACAAAAAGTTTCCCCGGAACTGGGAGTCGCACACAGCTGAATACCGGCCACGGGACCGGCAGCGCGCAGAGCCATCCGCGTCGCCAAGCACAGCGACGGAGCGACGGAGCGAAGCAATCGAACCGCCGGGGGGCGTCTCACCGGAGTGCCGCGGAGGCACGGGCGAGCTGCGCTGCGCCGGCGGGGAGGTGCGGCCGCCGCAGCCCAGCGAGTCGCTTGCACCGCCGCCGCCCCCCCCCTCGCACCCCGCCTCCCCCTCCGTCCCCTCGGCACTCTCCGAGTCGGCCGAGCTGGAGCGGCGCAGCCGGCGCTTGCGGTCGCGGTGGCGCGTGGTGGGCGGCAGGTGCTGGTTCTCTTGCGCCGCCGCCGACGACGCCATCGACGACGACGCCGTCTCGTCCTGCATGAGCATCTCCATCTCCTGGTCCTCGACGAGGTTGGCTCGCTCGCGGCACTGCACGGCGCAAGGGGTTGGCGGCGGCGGGAGGGGAGGAAGGTGACAGTGATGAGCACCGTTGCACGCACGTACGCTCACACGCGGCACATTGTCAGTGCACCCTCGCTTCGCTTGGTCTGCTAGGGTCTGGTGCGTTGGTTCACAATGAACGCCGAATACGGCCTCATCCAAAATCTCACTGATGTACGTATGTGTGCATGTTGAAATTCTTCCGTGCCGTACATAGCCAACTGTACTAATCGGAGGTGCGGACAGCTGGTGGTAGCAGTGGAGTTATTAGCAAAGTGGTGGACCCAAGAGAGCGAAGGGCGACCGTCAAGTCTCTACAAGGTCGGTGACGGACGTCTGCCTCATCTTAAACAATCCATGGGGGGCTTGAGGGCTCTACGATGTTGATGGCGAGTTTAGTGGTTTCATGAGCAGGGGTGGACTCGTCCATGTGTGCAACACGCCCAGAGAGTGAGTCATTCACATGCGACCAACAGTTCAGTGCGGCATAAATTACATCACTGACAACACATTGCACGGCCCACTAACGCTGATGCTGGAGGGCGACTGCCACCAACTGTACAAGAACATCCTGCACGAACCTCCTCTATAGAGGCCGATCTTGAGACCGCTGATAGCGGTCATCGGGAAGTCCACTCAGCTCCACATCCTCCTGTACCGCATCAGTCCATCTCCTCCCTAGCCCACGCAACGCCCATTTTCTTCCGTTTGATATTAGGAAGCGACTAGAACTATGCACTTTTAGATCGAGATTAAAAACTAATTTCTTTCTAACTGCTTTTTTGATTAGTTTGTCGTCCTTCCCCCACACCTCCGATTAGCATGGTTGGCTACGTACGGTGTGAACAAAGTTCAACATACTGTACGTACATTTAGCCCCCTCTATCTGGCCACGAACAACAATATCTGGTTTAACACACAAACACGCGCGCAAACACATACACACACGTACCCCAGATCGCGGGGGGCGCCCCCCCCTCACCTCGCTGCTGATGCCCGAGTCGCAGGACACGAGCTCGTCGTCGGAGTGGGTGCGGTGCTGCTCGCACGGTGCCAGCTGCTCCATTGCGGGCCCCGGCGCAGGGGCATCATCCGGCTCGGTCTCCTTGAGCTCCTCGTGCAGCTGGTCCATAAGGCAGCGCAGGAACTCCTGGGCGTCCTGCGAGAGGCAACCTCCAGTATAAGTAAATATTCTGAGCTGCCCTGGAACCGCAGTTTGTCATCAACCGGCAGTGGTCACCGAACCGCCATTGCTGGCCTGCCGCTACCGTTACTGTCACTGCACGCAGAAGTGGCGTTACGTAATCGCCACCACAATTGCATCACCAACGCACGAGCTCTATCGATGCCCCATCAAAACAGAATCGCGCTCATCGCTCCACCACCACCACTACAGCAAGATCAGGGTGCCGCAACCACTGCATCATTCCATCACCAAACCATCGCAATAGCATCACCACTATTGCCCAATAGTCTCACCATCACAAAGCCACGTCCTACTCAATGTGACCATCGCCATCTCTCCAACGTCATCAGGGTTCCAAAATCACAGAATCATTCTCCCACCAAACCACCCCAATCGTCACTACCCCACCAACGCAGTCTCACAATCACCAAGCCATCGCCCCTATCGGTGTGTCACAATCATCACTCCTATCATGTCACCACCGCACCGCCACGGTCTCATCATCACCCACCGCACCATGACCAGTCCACCGTCACCACCATAACTGCCGTGTCACCATGGCCACCCTGCCAGCACCACCACTGACCCTCGTGTACTGTTCTATAAGTAGCCACACGTACCTGCTGTGCGTAGCCCCGGAACATGGGGTTGATGAGTTTGATTCCATGAGCCAGAGTCGTGGGAACCAGGTAGCCGTGCCTACGATTGATACAACACACGACATGACGTCCCGCGAAATTGATCATTATCATCATCGGTCATGATCCATCCGCCGCTCCTCCTCCATGAAAGAGCACGGCAGCCACTCATCTTGTTTTCTCTAGATTGTATACTCATCGTTCCGATGGCGTCACTTCACTAGACAATGACATTTCTATTTGAAACCTTTGCAGGGGGGAGCGCACCACCTTCTGATCCCGACCCTGACGCACGCTCCCTCCCGCTCTCACCTCTTCTTGTTCCAGATGTCGGAGACGAGCTTGTGGTAGCTCTTGCAGAGCGCCGGCTTCTTGTCGGTTCGCACCAGCCCTCCACACTCGAGGAAGAACTGGGTGAGCGGAGGGCTACTCATGTCACACGCGCACAGACACACAGAGACACAGAGACACACACACAAACACAGAAACACAAAGATCCCCCGTATAGCCTGAACAGACTGCTGGGGCAAGTGCTGTTAGCGAGCACCTATGAAGGCTGGCACGGCACACGAGGGGGTGGGTGGCCAACACTATGCCCGGCCGCCTTTGTCTCCCCAGTGGTGATGTTTTACACACCACACCAGGTACTAATTTGAGGATGAGTTGACCGACGGGTGTTGGGCATGAGCGGGATTCGAACTCGAGTCACCGGGTTCGTAGTGCAACGCACTAACCGCTACACGACACACACACACAGACAACGACACACACACATGGACACACAAACAAGGGCAAACATGCAAGCAGAGACACATACACGCGCGTACACACATGTACGCACGCACACAACACTGCATTATTGCAGGTACATGATGTTATTCATTCCTCGTGATTAATTTCGGTTCGGTCTGTCCAGGTCAGCGACCTGCAAGATATTTAGACACCCAGCACACCACACCCAGTTTACTTCCTCCGACTATGGCCGTCGCTCTCAGTCACCCTTCATCTCAAGCACCGGAACGTAGGTCCACGCCGCCGATACCCCGCACGAGCTAAAGTGCGCGAGGTCAACGCCCCGCACGCCGAGTTTGGAGGGCCACTCACCAGTTAGACAGCGCCTGCAAGGCGGCATTCATGTAGCACGTGTTCCCAATGTTCTTCAGACCGGTGAGGCCTGTAAGGAAGAGGTCGCTCACTAAAACTCTCGTCTCCGCTGGCGCAACGCTTCCCTGCCTCTGGGTGCATTCCACGAGGCAAGCGAGCACATCGCAAGCCCAAGAATCGATTTGAATTGACGTTAAAATCTTTATCATCGTCAGAGTCATCGTCACGATAATTGGTGACCTTTCCACCGCGGCCCTGACCTCGGGGTCGAAGGTCGTCATCGTCGACCTCGGACTCTCCCTCCTCGCCGGATGTCCCAGGGATGGTCTTGATGGGCGAGGCTCCTCGGATGCCCCCGTCCTGGCGAGTGATAGTCCACAAGACAAAGATCTCCCATATAGCTTTTACAGACTTTTGGGGCAAGTGCCATTAGTGTGGGCACACACACCAATGCTGAAAAATAACCTGCAAATGACACAGCAGCAGCAGAAATATCACCCTCCCTCCTGCGAAAACTCGGCAGCACCCTCCTGAAAAATAGGCTTGAGACTCATCAGTGAGGCTTTCCTGGGTAAACACACATCAGTGCTGGCTGGTAAAGGTGAATGCCCAGGACCAGCTAAGATATCACTTGTCACTGATGTTCGGCATGGCCGAGAGTCGAACTCCGGTTGCCGTGTTATAGGGCAGCGTGCAAAATGTTGTTCTTCTTTAATATTGCAGATTGGCAACGTTTAAATGTCTATATGAAGTTTGGTGAGCGAGCCAGTGAAACTCTGCCAGCGAGTGATTGAAGCGGGCAGTGGCGTTACTATGAGGTCCATGGTTTAAGATATATACTAACATGGACAGCCATTAATTTACATAGAAACCCACAGATTGACATTCACCCATAGACTTGCATAGAGACTCATAGACTTGATGGACACGGGGAGTGGCGTTACCATGTGGGCCATGATATGAGGTTTGTGGCTCGCAGTCGCACTACGAGCTAATTACGAACTGCCCATCAGTATTGGAGAAGAGGGCTAAACATGCCTGCGATGTGCCGATGCGGTCGTCCAATAACGACCGGGGAAACCTGAAACCGTGACCATCTTGTGTGGGGTTAGCGATCAAACGCTCCCGTGAGCAACGCTGCCGCTGCTCCAGCTCAACACCCACTGCCACTCACGATTGAATGAGGACGCTGTTGAGTGCTTGCGCAGAAACCACTTGCGACATGAACACATGAATTTGTTGCAATGCCGATTGTCCCGATGTTGAAGTCCAGAATACACACCTCATTCAAGACCCAAACATCACATCTCCTGGAGCTGACATTACTCCTCGAAGAAGATGGAGTAACCATCAACCGCATCAGAACATCAACAGGCCGATGCGCGAGCCTCCTTCATGAGTGTAATAATAAACGACAAGGTGCAGATTGGTGGCCATGCAACTCAAAATATGGACCAAAAAGATAAACCACTGTACTCTGCACTCTTTAACAGAGGGATAAAATAGCAAAGCTACACGAATGATCTCTCTCCTCAAGCCCTCTTGTCGTTGGCAGCAGACCTCGACTGAACATATTGCTGGTGCTGCTGCTACTGCTGCCATCATGCACGTGAATATAACGGTCTTTACTCAAGACCTTCTTCCACGAGAGTGAGAATTTCTGAACGTTGCCAAATGCGTTTCCGGGTCGTACCGCACGTCGCTCGGCATGAGACAGCATCGGAAGAGCCGTGCACAGCACAACTGTAAACGCCGACACGGGCAGTATATTTTCCCAAGACGTCTCCACATAACTGCTAACGCAATCTTTTAAACAAAAGAATCGCAAACGTTTAAACGTCAATTACGCTTCGCATGCAATCGGCCTACATGCAGGCGAAGAGCCGCACCACTTAGTTTGCGTTGCGGCGGCAGGCGGTGTCGACAGCCGCTCGTTACATTATTCATTGACCCCGCACTGCACCTTTTATCTTTTTGCTTTTAATTTCACGAGGCCACGGCTGACGACCGACATCAAGGGCAACCGTGGCAACATGCGCTCCGTCAATAAAACTACCGCAAGCGCACAGACACACACGACATGAACGGCACTGGCCAAAACGGTCAAAATGCTAATAAACACATTACCGGAAAATTATTCAAACGCGATAACACATGGCAACATCGCAGCCCACTCTGCGAGAACTGGGCAGGACCATCCTGAAAGGGAGTGTTGAGACTCAGTGAGGCTTTCCTGGCTAAACAAGTGTGCCAATCATGATAATACAAAACCTGCAAATTATTTGGGAAACTTTCTCGGGTACGTAAGGTTTGTCGGACTACGTTTTATGTACCGCAGTACTCTGGTGGTTTTTACAGCAGTTCAAAGTAAAACTGCGATAAGCATGTTAAGGCTCTGGTGGATGTACACCTCATAAGTTAGCGTTGCAGAGTGAACGGTATTTACCCCTGTGACTCGCGACTTCATGGCAACGTTGCATATTACCAAATGGAAATACATTTCGCTCGCATCGGGTCAAATGTGGAGGGTGAGTTACTCATCGACCCAAAACCTGAACTGCATGCACACGTAGGTGCTATGGAGTTCGCAGCAGACAATGGTGCAGCAAATTATAATGTTGTACTGCACCGCCATGCCGGCCCATCTATGCTCCGAGCCTTCACCCACCCGTACTGACCGTGGTGAAGGATGGTCAAGTAACCCCCACGACCCACATGGCGCCCTCCCTCATCCAGCAGTGGGTTGACAAAAGGGTTAAATATATATACGCACGGCAGGCGTACACTAATTAAAATCTGCATGTACGATTGGTTGCATTTTACAGCGCTTGAAAACGCATCCTACTCAGTGTCATATTTGGAGGGCAAATTATTCTCAAAGCCCCAAACACTTTATCTGGAGCGTCCCACGTGAGCATGGACGGGGAAGCAGAAGTGCGCACACACACACGCACACACACACACGCACACACACACACACGAGGGCACACACACAAGCGTGTGCATACACACACACACACGAGCACGCACACACACGAGTGAGCACAGACACAGACAGACAAGAGCGAGCACGCGCACACACACACACACAAGAGAGCACACACACGAGAGAGCGCACGCACACACACGAGCGTATGCACACACACACATGAACGCGTGCACACACGCACACGCGTGCGAGCGCGGGTGCGATCGTACCGGCATGGGCTGCGCGGCGGCCGGCGAGGGCTTGCAGGGCGCGGTGCCGCCCGCCGCCACCGCCGCCTGCTTGTCGAGGAACACCTCCCGCTCGCACACGTAGCACCACACCCGCAGCGTAGTGAGGTTCACCGTCAGGCTGTGCTTGCTCGTCTGGGCACACGCACACACGCACACACGCGGCGCAATAAGCCGTCGGCACGAACGGCCGAAACCTCCCCGGAGTACGTGCGGCGGTAGCGGCAAGATAAGCGGGTTTGAGCCTGGATAGTGCTAGTGTAGCGACATAGAATGGGTCACTACGGCGCATAGCGCTGGTTAATGGTAGACAGTGGGATGGTGGGTGTAGTGGCCCGGTCTAGCAGCAGGGCAGGTGAAGTGTGCCCAGGAGTGTGTAGCGCCGGTTGCTCACAGTGAAGGGCATTTGAGGATACAGTGGCCGGTCTGACAGTTGGGCACGTGACAGGCACGGATGTAGGGTAAAGGTGACAGAGGGGACACGTGGGGCAGAGCCCAGAACCTTCTGGTAGGTTCTAGAAGGGGGCGTGGCCGAGGGCGAGCCAGGCCACGCTGGGGAGGATAAAAGGGAGGCCCCGACGCTGGTTCGAGGCTGCTGCGGTTTGGGAATGGAGTCGTCGTCCACGAAGTCTTATATAGTTATCCCCTAGACTGTGGAGAGTGTAGAATTAACGTGTATGCCTCCTACTATTAGTGTCTCCGAAGTGACTCGCTACACGTGGAAGGGGCCACTCCCACCCAGAAGATGCTGTTGGCTTCTGGGTGGCACAGCGGTGACACTTGGACTTCACAGAATGAAGGAACTGGGTTTAATTCACCAATTGGGCACCTTTGAGTGTGCAAGTTTGTATGTTCTCTCCCTGTTCTGCATGGACTTCCACCGGGATTTACGGTTTCTTACTATAGCTAAAAACACACAATATAATCGGTTTGACTGAAACCCCCAATGTAGCAAAACTTAAATAATACGTCTTCAGACCGAGTGTGACTGTATATTGTTGGATAAATAATAATATTATAATCACTGCAACTCAAGACAGTGATGCTCCAAAAACAGAAGTTGAAATTACAAATTTATTTTAATTTATCTCGGCTGCCTATTGCAGTGACAGCCGATGCATCACCTACAACTGACACACGCAAACTGTTGAGACCACATAACTCACGTGCATGCTGGATTGACGCATCATCATCACAACCACAGCCAACATATACACTCGATGCACATCGCCACTGCATTTATCTGAATGCACTTCGTGATCATGAATAAAATGGTGGGCGCCTCAGCACCACCAGTCAAAGAGAAACCATCATTTCCCAGCACCATCGTTTGCAGCGTACACAAACAAGGCTGTGTCACTCCACCCATGACTACATTTTCAGTTCCCCTTGGTGCGAGTCTATGCCTTCAGAGATGCTTTGTTTAGCCTCGTAGACTATTGGGTTAAGTGCTGTTAGCAAGCACCTATGAAGGCTGGTATGGTACGCAACGGAGTAGTGTTGCTGGCACCGTGATCGGTTGCACTGGTCTTCCCAGTGCTGATGTACACACCTTACCAGACACTCGCTTAAGGTTGAGGCAACTTAGGGCAGGTGGATGAGTTATGCTACCACTTGCTACCGATGTTATCCACGGCCGGGAAACTAACGGCGGTCAGCAGATTCGCAGCAGGGTGTGTCGACCATTTTGCTGCCACTCCCGATACATCCAGAGCAACAGTGATGTCAACATCGCTCTTGTGCCAGGCTAGGTGCAGCAGTTTGAGGCCACCAATGTAGTGGTGTCCTGTGACCTCCGGCAAACCCTCCCTCTCATGCTCGTGCACACAGCACGGGCACTCCCATGCGTACCTGCGCATGCAGAGTGCTGTGGTCAGTGAACGATTCTCCACAGCCCACGTATGTGCAGCCATCCTTTCCGGTGAGATGAACAGACGCACACAGACACGCGGGAGTGTCATGGTCAGGCGGGAGGCATCAAACACCTTTAACCATCGCGATCAACTTCATTGCTGGTGACGCGCGTACGATCGCAAGGTCCACACTCGGTAGTTGGCTCGAGTTGTAACATTTCTGTTAAGCTTGGATGAGTAATGCAGACGTGCGTGCACGTGTGTGTGTGCACATGTGTGTGTGTGTGCACATGTGTGTATGTGTGCACGTGTGTGTGTGCACGTGTGTGTGTGCACGTGTGTGTGTGCACGTGTGTGTGTGCACGTGTGTGTGTGCACGTGTGTGTGTGCACGTGTGCACGTGTGTGTGCACGTGTGTGTGTGTGTGTGTGCACGTGAATGGTGTTCACCTGCAGGCAGGCCCAGAGGTTGGGGCCAGTCGCTGCGCACGACTGGCAGGTTCCCTGTAACACACAGTGGGGCCACAGTGTTTAGCTCCACGACCAGAGCGAGTGTCAAGGCTAGAGTTAGTATTCAAGCTTATAGCCATCTGTATGTCCATCAGCAAAGATTATAACTTGATACATTTTGAGCTGTTGGGTGGCTTCAGGAGGAGCCTGGTAAATATCTGAAAAGTTTCCAGTGAATGAGCTTGGCAGGCAACGGTGTTACTGTGCGCGATTCGGTGTTTGAAATCGGCAATTGCGATCGCACAGCGGGATGTGATCATTGCTTTGAATAAGGGTGTCAGAGCTACGGTGACAAACTACGAATAGGGTAAGAGTTAGCGTTGAGGCTTTGGTTATTCCGAGAGTAAGAGCTGGGATTGGTGCGAGTGCCATGTTGCGTATGCACGAGGTGTGCGGAGACATGCTTTTTGGAGCCACCTTGGACTTCTGGATGAGCTGCTCCTTCGTAACCTCCCCAACGCTGCCGAGGTGCACACACTCCCCCTCAGAGCTGCCCATATCGTCGGCCACACGGCCCTGCTAGCCGCATCACAAACACCACACGGCAGTTAACCTGACCCCACAGCACACACACAGGACAGTTAGCCCAGCCGCACACCATGCATATACACAACTTCCGCGCCACGGTTAACCCAGTCGTGCACCACCACGCTCACACACACCAGGTGACACCACACACACACACCTGGACACAACCCCATACTCCCCATCCAGGTAACCTCTTTAAACGCAAAACCCCAGGTCTTACCTCCACACATCATGCTCACATCACTCACACACACCCCAGGTGTCATCGCCACACACCATGCTCTCTCACACACACACACACATCACGTGACCGACCCACAACACACACAGCACCCTGGTGAACCTTTCAAACACAACACACTCACAAAATAATAGGTGACAAAAACCACACACAGACCAGGCATCCCCTACACACACAAACACAGACTCTGGGTCTCTTCTGCTCCCACCTCCAGGTCTGCATTGCTCACCGTGAACATGCGACCTGGCTGGGGGAGGGAGCCTGGTCGGAGGAATGTAGCCTGGCTACCCGCGCGTTGTGTCTCGTGTACCCTCGCCTCAATGCCCGCATGCCACGCCTGCCTATGGGCAGCAGGCGAGGATTATTTTGCGATGGTGGGGCTGTGTTTTGTTGACGGTGCTGTACAGTGCCATAGTCCAACTACATCGAGATGTCGATTCTGTCCACTCCGAGCTGTCTTCCTCTTCAAGTTGCTGCATGCTCCCTGCCCACCCCCTTCATTCAAATTGTCGAGCAGCCTCCATGGCTGGTCTGCCTCCTGACCTCTACACCGACATTCACAGCCCTTCCGGAGATTCCTTCATCACGCTCTCACCTCTGTGAAAATGTGCCCCGCAGATCTAAACATTTGACCTTATTCTGGGTCATCATCATCATCACACATAGCATCATCAGCACCGCCAGCATCATCATCACACATAGCATCATCAGCACCGCCAGCATCATCATCATCACACATAGCATCATCAGCACCGCCAGCATCATCATCATCACACATAGCATCATCAGCACCGCCAGCATCATCATCATCACACATAGCATCATCAGTACCGCCAGCATCATCAGCACCGCCAGCATCATCATCATCACACATAGCATCATCAGCGCCGCCAGCATCATCATCATCACACATAGCATCATCAGCACCGCCAGCATCATTATCATCACACATAGCATCATCAGCGCCGCCAGCATCATCATCATCATCATCACACATAGCATCATCAGCGCCGCCAGCATCCTTTCGTAGCGAACTTCCTTCATCACGCTTTCACGTCTGAGAATGTGCTCGATTCTGGATTGCACTGGACGCCTCACTCCTCCTGAACCCGCAATAACATCTCGTTTCGTTCCTCGTAAATAGGGGCACTGTAAATGAGTAATCAGAGGTACAATTGAGATAAATTAATTTAAATGGATTTCTACTGATTGGCATGCTTTGTTAATCTCAAAGTAGTGTTTGACGTTGTCTGTGGGTTGGTGAAATGTGCTCGCGAGAGCGTTAAGCAGCAGTAATGAGACCCCTGCAGTGAAATGTGCCTGATCATCATGATCATGGGTGCAGCGACGGTTCGTGAAGCTGTAATCGCGACAATGTGGGTGCCGAATCTTGTGTAGCCGGTGCTAAATCGAGGGCGAGTGCAATGGCTATCGTTAATGGTCGGGCTAGTTTTAGTGGCAATCTTAGCTTTAGGAAGAGTGCGATCGTCAGTGCTACGGCTGTGGTTAGCGACAGGGCTACAACGAAGGCAAGTGTTAGTGCCACGGTAAGTTGTTATTGCTGCTGTTGGTGTCAGTGTTAGTGCTACGGTTTGTTTTGGCTGATGTGACACGTCTGGTGCCATGGCTCGTGATGGCATGGCTCGTGTTGGGGGCGAAGCCAACGCTCGTTTCGTTTCAATGCGAATCGCTGCCGACGCCACGAACCCAGACGCGAAACAACCGCGAGCTCGCATGGCTGTCGGTATCAACAACAACCAAACAACACTCGCAACACAACAACGTTGTTATAGAACAGACGTGACAATGACCTGCTGCTGCTGCTGCTGGTGGTGAAGAGGGCTCACCTCCTCACGATGACGCGGCCAGGCCTGATGAGGCAGGAGGAGGTGGTGATGGCGGAGAGGGGCAAGAGAAGGAGGAGGCGATGGTGGTGGTGCTGCTTGGGGGAGGCGATGGAGAGGAGGCGGAGAGAATGAGGAGGTGGTCAGGAAGGGGAGGACAGGAGGAAGATACGGGGGTGGAGGAGGGAAGTTGATGATGGTGGTGATGATGGCGAAAATAAAACGAGGTGAACAGAGGTCGAGTGGAATTAGAACGAAGAGTAGATCAGACCAGAGGATGAGAGAGACGAGGTTGAGAATCAGTAGAGGACGAGGTTTCTGATGGTGATGTTTGCGAAGATAATGCGTCTGCTTATGTCAGTGATGATGCCAATGATGACCAGCGATGCTGATGTTTTTAACGATGGCGATGCTGCTGATGTTAGTGATGCTGTTGCATGACGTTGTTGATGTTTGATGATGATGTTTTTGACGATAGTGATAACGCTATCATTGATGTTGCTGATGATGCTGTTAGTGCTGATGCTGCTGTTAGTGCTGATGGTGTTAGTGCTGATGGTGTTAGTGCTGATGATGTTGCTTATTCTGTTCGTGCTGCGAATGATATTGCTGATGCTGCTGATGAGGATGATGATGTTGCTGATACTGCTGTTAGTACTGACTACTGAAGAGGATGTGGATGTCGCTGATGTTGATGCTGCTGTTAGTAGTGACTGTTGCTGATGATTTTGTTGATGTTGCTGCTGTTAGTATTGACTGCTGCTGATGTTGCTGATGATGTTGTTAGTACTGACTGCTGCTGATGATGTTGCTGATGATGCTGTTAGTACTGACTGCTGATGCTGCTGCTGTTGTTAGTACTGACTGCTGCTGATGATGTTGCTGATGATGCTGTTAGTACTGACTGCTGTTGCTGCTGCTGATGTTGCTGATGATGTTGTTAGTACTGACTGCTGATGATGATGTTGCTGATGATGCTGTTAGTACTGACTGCTGTTGCTGCTGCTGTTGTTGCTGATGCTGTTGTTAGTACTGACTGCTGCTGATGATGTTGCTGATGATGCTGTTAGTACTGACTGCTGTTGCTGCTGCTGATGTTGCTGATGATGCTGTTAGTACTGACTGCTGATGCTGCTGCTGCTGTTGTTAGTACTGCTACTGACTGCTGTTGATGATGTTAGTACTGACTGCTGCTGCTGATGATGTTAGTACTAACTGCTGCTGCTGATGATGATGTTAGTACTGACTGATGATGATGATGTTAGTACTGACTGCTGATGATGATGATGTTAGTACTGACTGCTGCTGATGATGATGTTGTTAGTACTGACTGATGATGATGATGTTGCTGCTGCTGATGTTAGTACTGACTGCTGATGCTGCTGCTGATGATGATGATGTTAGTACTGACTGCTGCTGCTGATGATGTTGTTAGTACTGACTGATGATGATGTTGCTGCTGCTGATGATGTTAGTACTGACTGATGCTGCTGATGATGATGTTAGTACTGACTAAAGCTGCTGCTGATGATGATGTTAGTACTGACTGATGCTGCTGCTGCTGATGCTGCTGATGATGATGTTAGTACTGACTGCTGATGCTGATGCTGCTGATGATGATGTTAGTACTGACTGCTGATGCTGCTGATGATGTTGTTAGTACTGACTGCTGATGCTGATGATGTTGCTGCTGCTGCTGATGATGATGTTGTTAGTACTGACTGCTGCTGCTGCTGATGATGATGTTGCTGCTGCTGATGTTGCTGAGTCTGCGGAGTCTTCCTCTGCGCAACGGAAATGTCCGCACTGCAGCGCGCGCCACTTCCGGAACGGAAACGGAATCGGCTCCGGCGGGAAGGAGGGAAACAATCTGGCGGCCACAAATTTGTTCCGGTTTTGTGATGTGTGTTCCCCCTATCGCCCTGACGTAAATTTTGACTTAACACGCCCTGACCCTCTTCATTTGACTTGTGCAGTATTCACGGTTAACCGTCGATACGCGTATGGGAACTTACTGTATGTTTATCAATCGATGAATGCAATAGAGTGCTGCATGTGCTCTCGATGCGCAAATCAATGTGATGTTTCGAATCGTTTAGGGTTCCATAGCGGGGCTCGCCGCTCGATGTTCAAGGTCGGTGACGGAACAGCAGCCAAGGCATGGAACGCGTGCAGAGGGGTGGGAGCGGCCCCCGAGGAGATGGAGCGATGACAAAAGAGAATTCTCGTGGGTAGATTGTTACATCGCAGCATCTTGAGAGGTGGCGGTGACATGGGTTGGGAGGGTTTCATCCAGCAGTGGATTGACCATGGCTGCTGCTGCTGATGATGCTGATGATGATGATAACGCTGCTGTCCAATAGAAGCGACGTGCACAATCGCAGTGGGAGAATGCACTTGCGAATCTCATGGAGGAGTGAACAATCGTCGCCAGATCAACAGGGGTGACCACGAGGCGGCAGCACGACCCACGTGTGTGTGTTCGTGAATCCATCTGTGCGGATCTGCACGCCGAGCACACTCGGTTCAGATTTTGTATTTTTTGGGTCTGATCGCGAAATAATCGTGGATTAGAGTGGATCATAATACGAGTTGAATACTGCACCTTTTTACACCATGGCGCCTGATATTAATTTAATTAAATAATGTTTTTAATTATGACCAGCAATTAGACGGGCATACCTACTGTAGTCACCCAGCAATGTCTGTCCTTAACGCAGGTGACGTCACTCCACGTCGACCAGCCCCCCTCATTAATATTCATGAGCAGGTGACGTCACTCCACATGACCCCCCCCCCCTCATTAATATTCATGAGCAGGTGATGTCACTCCACATGACCCCCCCTCATTAATATTCATGAGCAGGTGATGTCACTCCACATGACCCCCCCCTCATTAATATTCATTAACAGGTGACGTCACGCCACATGGAGCATCCTCAATAATCATGAGCAGGTGACGTCACTCCACATCGAACAGCCCCTTAATTAATAATCATGAGCAGGTGACGTCCTCCAAATGGACCCCCCCCCTCCATCAATAATAATTAGCGGGTGACGTCACTCCACATGGGGGGGGCGAGGCGCCTCCTGCCCCCTCCTCGGCGTCAACTCACAAGCCTCACTACAGAGGCAGAACCCTCACGTCACGTGATCTCTGTGACGCTGTTGAGACATCAAAGTAAAACGGACGTCGTGATGAACAAGGGATTGTAACCTTTAAATGAAATAAGTCTGTGTCACCGCGCCCTTACAAATTGCACACTAATTGATGCAATGAATATCACGTCGCGGTCTGATTTTCGCTTGCAAATTTCAGATTTACTGCAAAACACCCGTCCTTGGACGGGCAAAAGGCTAGTTTCAACATAATTAACATATAATTAAACAATTTCACAATGGTACAGGCGTCTCCCCAATCTTTCCCTACCCAAGATGGCCACCAGATCCCTATCCCTGTCCAAGATGGCCGCACGATATCTATTCCTGTCCAAGATGGCCGCACGATATCTATCCCTGCCTAAGATGGCCGTGCGATATCTATCGCTGCCCAAGATGGCCGCACGATGTCTATCCCTGCCTAAGATGGCCGCACAATATCTATCCCTGCCCAAGATGGCCGCACAAATATCTATCCCTGCCCAAGATGGCCGCACGATCTCTATCCCTACCCAGGATGGCCGCACAATCTCCCCCTGCCCAAGATGGCCGCCCAGACTTCACGATGACGTCGCCGCCTCCGACACGCTACATCGCCTCGCCTGCTCTGCCTCGTCTCTCCCCCCACGTCTCCCGCTGCTTCTCTTGCCAGTGCCGATGCTGCTGCCGCCGCCGCTGCTGCTGCTGCTGTTGCTGCTGCAGCGGGAGACGGTTCCGCGCGAGGCCCTGACCGCTGCCGCCCGGCCCGGCACCGCCCGGCCCGACCCGACCCGACCTTGCCCGCGGTGAGAGAGAAGGACGGAGGTCGCGGGGCCACGGGGCCACGGGGTCACGGCCTCCACACAGAGACCGGTGACGGGGTCACGGACACAGAGGACCGAGGGTCGTGGAGACGCAGAGAGAGAGACACACACACACGGGGACAGTTTCACAAGAGAGAGCGACGCGAAGGCGGCAGACTTGGGGGAGACACGCGGTGAGTGGTCAGCCAGAGGGGGAGACGCGCCGAGGTATTCTGGCATTAGGCAGAGACACAGAGACACGCGGGGAGAGGCGCGCACGTAGAGGCAGGAACTGGAGGGAAGACGGAGAGGTGAGGAGACCACACTGAGACAGGGGGTCGGGACAGAGACGGGATGAGATCGAGGAGACGGACACACGGAGACGAGGAGGAGATCACAGGGAATACACCATGTCGTGTACTGTACATGCCCTTTGTATGTCCACTGCTGGATGAGTGCTTTCGACGGCGTGTTAATCAGAGCAGCTTTGTGGCCACATCTCACCACACTGGTGAGTGAGAGTCGGTGGTGGTGGTGGGGGAGGTCACAACAACCAGTTCGGATATCGCTCACCACTGACGTGAGCCGTGGCCAGGAGTCGAACTCAGATCGCCAGGTTCGCAGCAGTGCGGTGGATACAAGCAGCAGGCGTCACTGATGTTCCTGTGCCCTTCCATCCACTCAAGCTCCTCGCTCGCCTTCGTTCAGTCGCCTCCTCGCCACTCGAGTTACGCTCTTGCCGACTTACACGACCCGTGCCGCCGCACAGCGGCCCTGAGTGGTGCTCGCTAACCCCTGCCAGGCTAATGGTGAGAACCCCGGTGTGTGTGTGTGTCTGTGTGTGTCTGTGTGTCTGTGTATGTGTCTGTGTGTGTGTCTGTGTGTGTGTGTGTGTCTGTGTGTCTGTGTGTGTCTGTGTGTTTGTGTGTCTGTGTGTTGTGTGTCTGTGTGTCTCTGTGTGTGTGTCTCTGTGTGTGTGTGTCTGTCTGTGTGTGTGTCTGTGTGTGTGTCTCTGTGTGTGTGTCTCTGTGTGTGTGTCTGTCTGTGTGTGTGTATCTGTGTGTGTCTGTGTGTCTGTGCGTGTGTCTGTGTGTGTTCGGGTTTCGTGTAAAATCTCCCAAGGGCCCGATGCCCCGCTCCAGGTCCTGACATCACCATGTCGTCTCTCCTGTGAGGCTGCGCGGCATCGTTTTTCCTCGTCAACTTCGTCGACCTCGTCGACCTCGTCGTCACCATGGCCGAGTCGACGCTGCACAGCTCGTCCGTGCTGCGAGCCGTGGTGCTCACGGTGGCTGAACTGCCGCTGTTCCTGCACGCAACCTGCTCACAGGTGAGACCAGGACTCACCTACTCACAGGTGAGACCTGGTCTCACTGGTGAGACCTTGTCTCGCCTACTCACAGGTGAGACCTGGTCTCACCTACTCACCAGTGAGACCAGGCCTCACCTACTCACTGGTGAGTCCTGGTCTCACCTACTCACAGGTGAGACCTGGTCTCACCTACTCACTGGTGAGACCTGGTCTCACCTACTCACTGGTGAGACCTGGTCTCACCTACTCACTGGTGAGACCTGGTCTCACCTACTCACAGGTGAGACCTGGTCTCACCTACTCACTAGTGAGACCAGGTCTCACCAGTGAGTAGGTGAGACCTGGTCTCACCTACTCACAGGTGAGTCCTGGTCTCACCTACTCACTGGTGAGACCTGGTCTCACCTACTCACTGGTGAGACCTGGTCTCACCTACTCACAGGTGAGTCCTGGTCTCACCTACTCACTGGTGAGACCTGGTCTCACGGGTTAGTACGACTCATAGGTGAGTCCTGGGCTCACCTACTCACAGGTGAGTCCTGGGCTCACCTACTCATAGGTGAGTCCTGGGCTCACCTACTCACAGGTGAGAGTGAATAGGTGAAGGGTGAAGGGAAGAGGGTTACATGGCCGGTTTGGGTATCCTGGTCTCACCATCACTCGCCACTGATGTTTAGCCGAGGCCGGTAATCGAACTCTGGTCGCCGGCTTCACAGCGCAGTGCCCTAGCCACTGCGCAGCCGCTCCACCTCGTAATCATCATGATAGTGCTATATTTGAGCTATGTTTGTGTGTTTATTGGTGCTATCCACCCTCTTTCCCTGGGTTGAGGACTCCTTAAACACAAAGCGTTGTGGCCGCTCTCCACGCTGTTGCAATAGACGGCTGCTGGACCGATGCCCTTTTTGGATTCAACTTTTGCCGGACCGCGTCCGAGAGTGCCTGGGTCTTGAGTAAATCAGTAAATGGGTGGCGGGTAAATGAGAGAGTAAGTCAAAGGACATTACATAAGACCTTGTGCAAAGCAGCTAACAACTCACACGGCTAATTGGAAAGGCGCCCCAAAGTGTATGAGATGTTAAGACCACTGACAATCACGTGCCAAATATGGAACGCACAAGCTCCCACCGTGGCGGGGAGTGCACGGTGCAGGACTAAGCTGGAAGTGATTTTGAGCACCGACGCTGTACTCTGCTAATAGCAGGGCCCATCATCCCGCCTTGTGCTCCCTGCGTCCCTCCGCACATCGTCAACACGCCCACGGCCCCCACCAGGTGCGTCTGACCCCGGGCCTCAAGCGGCTGCTGGTGGCCAGCGCGGTGGGCAGCATGATGCTGTACCTGGCCGCGCGGCACATGCGTCGCCGGCGCTGTCGCAAGAAGGGGGGCGCCGTCGACTCCCCCATCGCCGACGCCGCCCTTAACCCCCTCGCGGCCATCGCCAGGCTGCCGGCCCCCCGGAAAGGTGACCCCCACTTCCCCCCTCCGACCCTTCCTCCCTCCCCCTTCCCATGCTCCCCCCCCTCCTTCCTTCCCGAACATGGGCTCATGGGACACGAGTCAGATTTTTGGCAGAAATGTGTTTTCCCTTTAACTTTGTGGCAGAAATAGATTTCCATCAGGTTTCGCTAAAAACTGATTTTTGGCGGAAACCGCTTGGCATCGACTTGCGGTGAGAGCAAATGTGCGTCAATCATTGGTGAGCACCGAAATCCACCGATCTTTTCTCTGCCACCGTGTTGATTAGAGTGTCCGTCATCTTGAGTCAAAGTGTCAAACTCAACATGTTTGTCAATAACACTGTGGACTTAAAAGTAAAAATATATTAATAGACAATGCTGCAGGCAATGGCGTTTCTTCATAGCACATTATGCGTTGTGATCATAGCTTATAATAGGCGATGTTCTTGCTCTGAAGAAGGGCCGATCCCCGAAACGTCACAATTGAAGGCCACCGTGTTATGAACAATTGTTGAGTTTTTTTGTTAATTGTGCTCGTGCACTACTGCCAATGCAGCATCACCAAGTTAAAGCATTGTACTGTAGTTGCTTGCACAATAAATCAGGCTGTAAAATAATTATTAAACAGTAAAATAATTTAAATCTCCCCAAAGTGCTCCATTGTTTAGTGTTTGTTGAAGGGCTTATTCCTTGAGCTGTTTCGCATGACTCCTGGGCGGGTGAGAGTGAGTGTGGGGTTGTGTGAGGAGTGTAGCGATTAGCACGCTTTGCTCCACTCACTGCCAATACCAGTGATGATTGTCTAAGCCAGTCCTGGACCTCCTCTAGGTTGACTCAGCCTCAAATGAGTACCTGGTGCGGTGTGTAAAAACTTCGGCACTGGGAGAGACAAAGGCGGCCGGGCGTGGGGCCGGCCACCGCCACACGCGCACACGCGCGTACGTTTACCGATTTATCTTGCGTCCGCACGTTGTGTGTTTGTGCGCAGGCCGAGCAAGCGGCCTCAGGTCGGCAGGGGCCATGCCCCCCGCGAGGGGACCGGCTGGAGCCTCCTCCGCCAACGCCGCCAACGCCGCCAACGCCGCCGCTACGACGAGCAGCGCAGGAAGCGTCGCGGGGAGCGACGTGAAGCACTCGACCTCGGTGCAGAGCCTCGCCTCGGTACGGTCCGGCGCGACGCCGCTGCCACCGTGCTCGCGACGCTCCACTCGCTCGCTCTGCGTCGCCGCGGAGAGAGAGAGAGAGGCACCATCGAAAACGAGATGCAGTGGAATGCGGAATAACAACGGGAGTGTGTTTCCCACCGAGTAAAGCCCGGAGAGCTAAGAAACTCCTTTTCAAGGGCGATTCGGCCGGCAGACAACATCAAAGCATGAAAAAAAACGTCATCGTAATAGCAATTAGGTTGTAAAATTACATTCACACTTAAAATTAATAGTCGGTGTAAATAAGGCTATAGATGGCAGAATGGAGATGCCAAGAGACGAAACCAAGTAGTTACACAACTTTGTGGCAGCTACATTAAATGCATTTGATCCGAGTTATGTGTGAAATCTGGAAACTATTAATAGACAACCAGACGCGCGTCGCAGATTTTTAGGATTGCTGGTTGGTTATAACAGGTCATGTATTTATGTATGTTGAACTTGTTTCGCACCGTACGTAGCCAACCGAGATAATCTACGGAGTTCACTTCGGATTTACCGAGTGCCTGCGACCGCATCTCGCGACCCTGCACGGATAACGTGGGGGCACACGTGCACACGCACGCACATCTGTCGAGGCTACATGGGAGGGGGGATCTCTGTCTCCGTGTAGCTGCAGGCGGAGAGCACCAGCAGGGGCTGCGACTCACGAGCCTCGGCCAGCCGGCCCTCCCAGCTGCGCTCGCGCCACAGCTCGGTGTGCGCGCCGGCCGGCAGCCCCTGGGAGCCGGCCGCCGGCGGGGGGGAAGCGCCGGCCGTGGGCAGCCACACCACCCCGGAGAACCTGTACCTGAGCGGTAACGCTCGCACGCTCGCACGCACGCACAGGGCCGTCCCTGGGTAGACAAGCGGAGTCGTGACCGAGTTGCCGTGCCATCACGGGCGTTGTCGTTTCCGGCGTCCAGGCATGGAGCTGTTTGAGGAGGCTCTGCGCCGGTGGGAGGAGGCGCTGTTGTGCCGCAACCGCAGGGAGCCCGTGGAGGAGCCGTGCTCCGACCCGGAGGTGATCCGCGTCGCCGCCGGAGACGCCATCGCCGAGGAGAGCACCGAGGTGCGCCGGGTGACCACAGATTTTCTCTTCGGCGCAACGGCACCAACGCGCACACGCGTGTGTGTGTGCGTGCGTGTGTGCGTGCGTGTGTGTGTGTGTGCGTGTGTGTGCTCTCTGCGAACCTGGTGACCCGAGTTCGATTCGCAATCACGGCCAAAACCAGTGGTTATTATCTGAACAAGTCTTGGGCCTCCCCTAGGTTGGCTCAGACTCAAATGAGTACCTGGCGTGGTGTGTAAAAACATTGCCACTGGCGAGACTAAGGCGGCCGGGTGTGGTGCAGGCCACCCACCCTGTGTGCTGTGCCGGCCTTCATAGACGCTCACTCACAGCACTTGCCCCAACAGTTTGTTGAGGCTATATGGGGGATCTTTGTCTTTGTGTGTTCTCCTCCGGCAGGACGTGATGGACGGGGAGTTTGTAAACAAGCTGGAGACGCTGCTGACGCGCGCGTACCGCCTGCAGGAGGAGTTCGAGTGCACCATGTCGTCCGCCACGCAGACCCCGACGCGCGACCTCGGTGCGTGCGTCTCTGCGTGTGTCTCTGCGTGCGTCTCTGCATGCGTCTCTGCGTGCGTGTGTGTGTGTCTGCATGCGTGTGTGTGTGTCTGCATGCGTGTGTGTGTGTCTGCATGCGTGTGTGTGCGTGTCTGCGTGCGTGTGTGTGAATGCATGCCAACATGATGTCCCCTCCTGATGGCTACCCAAATCCAGCCCACATGCAAGCCTGCATTCAAGCGCTAGCCTAAATCCTGTCGCCTATAATCACTCATCAATTGGCTGAGAATATCCTGAATATATATAGAGGACCACAGAGCTTGGGCAATTGTTTGTAGTGCCGGCTCATCGTTGCCTGGCTGCTGTGTTCCAGCTTCGTGGTTCCGCAGCGATTGTGATGTGCAATCTGCATGAACAACGATGACGCTATAGATAAAAGTAAACATTCTTATCCTTAACTCTGTCACTAACCCAAACTTGAACCCATAAACCATAACCTGAACACGTAAACCCACCAAACCTAACTCAAACCCACCAACCCTTACACTAACCCACAAACCCTAACACTCACCCACAAACCCTAACACTAACCCACAAACCCTAAAACTCACCCACAAACCCTAACACTAACCCACAAACCTTAATACTCACCCACAGACCCAAACAAACACTCACCCACAGACCCTAACACTCACCCACAGACCCTAACACTCAACCACAAACCCTTACACCAACCCACAAACCCTAACACTAACCCACAAACCCTAACACTAACCCACAAACCCTAACACGTGCACACAGCAGCACACATACATACAAACACACACACACACGTGCAAACTCACCGTGCCACTCTCACGGTGTGACTTGATGACCGGGTGACCTCTGACCCTTCCCGACCCTCCGTGGCACCTGCAGAGGGCGACATGTCCCTGGCGGACCACTCGGGGCGGCTCTTTGGGCTCGACACCCTGAGCCTGTCGTCCGGAGAGTCCTTCGTCTCGGCGGCAGAGGTACGCGTGGAACCACCTCCCTCCGTGTCTGCCCAACAAGCCCTCGCTGTCCGTGTGCACATGTGCGTGTGCTTGCATGTGTGAATGTAGGTGCGTGCGTTTGTGCACGTGGGGAGCAGTGATTGCAGTGGTGAGCGTGCTGCGCTACGAACCCGACGACCCGAGTTAAATTTCCCGCTCACGAGCAACAGCGGTGATTATGTGAACATCGCCACTCGGGAGACAAAGACGGACGAGCGTGGTGCTGGCCACCCACACCCTCATAGCCGTGCCGGCCTTCATAGGTGCTACTCGCTTCCAGCACTTGCCCCAACAGTCTGTTGAAGGCTACACGGGGGATCTTTGTATGAACGCGTCTGTATACGGACGCGCGCGTCTACGTGCGGACCTTTGTCTCTGCGCGTGAAGTTGGTGGAGGAGCTGGGCGTGGAGGCCCAGCGGGGGGCGCGGGGTCGCCTGGCGCTCTACGAGGAGGCGGCGCGGCTCGTCAGGGGCGGCCACGTCACCTGCCGCAGTCTGAGGTCAGCGCGGCGCCGACCCCGTGGCCGCTAGCCCAGCACAGCAACCACGAGCCGCTAGCGGCCGACCAATGGACACTCGCTCGGCAATGCACAACACAGGAGCCCACCGCTAGGCCGCCGCTAGCCCACCACACCACCGTTCCCCCCTAGTAGTGTTCGCTCGAGAAACGAGCAAAAACAACGGCAGCCGTATTAGCACCACCGGCCGTGTCGGTCGGCTGCAGTAATATCTGCCGGACGTTGTGACGTTGCGCGCTCCGTTGAGTCTGTTACGACGGCGCGCGTGACGTCGATGACGTGGAGATTTGTCTAATCGTGCGTGCGCGTGCTGGCAGGACGGAGATGCTGGACTGTTACAGCGACATGGACTACCTGGCTAAACTTCACTGCGTGCGGCAAGCCTTCCAGGTGCCTCTCGATCGCCCGCGCCGCGCATCCGCTCCACCGTCCCGCTCCGCTCACTAGCAGCGCTTGCCACTTGGTAATATAATTC
Organism: Lethenteron reissneri; assembly: GCF_015708825.2. Classification (NCBI taxonomy): domain Eukaryota; kingdom Metazoa; phylum Chordata; class Hyperoartia; order Petromyzontiformes; family Petromyzontidae; genus Lethenteron; species Lethenteron reissneri. The sequence goes on from NC_083790.1 coordinate 822,402, forward strand.
TACGTGGGGATCTCTGTCTCACAGCTGCTGCTGGAGGAGGAGCTCAACAAGAAGATGTTCTCCAACATGGGGCGGCTGATCATCGCCGGGCTGCTAGTCAAGGCTGGCAAGGTACCGCTGACGATCACGAATAGCGCCAAACCCCCCACCACCACACCCCCCTCCCGAGGCGCGATCGCTGCCCAGGAACTCCCGCAATTCGGAGACCGCATTTAGGGTGAAGGGAAGAGTCGCGGAGGTTCTTCTTGCATTCCCGTCACGTGGTACATCATCATCGTCGCGATGTGCGTCGTGTGCACGCAGCCCAGTTGGGATGATTGAGAGTGCAGGCGGGAGGTGTGCCGGCCGTGTAGATGGGATGGGTGGACACTAGGGGGCGAGCGTCGGTTAGAGTTGCGGTTTACAGGGAGATCCATATTGGCTGATGAGGCGTAATCGGTGGAGCGCTGCCGATCTACGGAGTTCTGCTGAACCACAGAGAGGCGACAACGCGACTGAGTGTTCACCAAAAATCGCTCAAAAGCAGTTCCCATCGCCAATTGCGAGCGTGTCCTTGGGAGCGTGGCGGTGTCGCGGTGCGCCGGCGTGTGCTGAGCGCAGGCCCAAAGGGGCAAGCGGCCAGCAACAACCAGCGCTATTAAACATCGCAATAGGTAAGAGTTCACGAGTCTCTTGATTTAAGCAAGGTTATTATTGTAACAGCTTGGGGAGAAGAGACAATGATGACGATGATGATGGGAGGAGGGGAATCCAGAGTGGAACAGTGCAAGGGAATAAGCCGGAAGGGAAGTGAGGTGACCTGCAGTGTGGCGAATGATTGGGTGAGTGGGTGAGAGAATTGTTGTGAGTAAACCTGGGTCTGTCCCGTGACCTGTCAGCAAGCCTTCGACACTTCGCATGGCCTGTACCTCGCCTGGCACAAGGGCTGTGGTGACATCACCTCCACATAGTGGCGAACCGCGACTGTTGTTGTTGTTGTGTGTGCACCTCTCAGGATCCCAAGGGCTTTGTGGAGTCCTACGAGGAGATGCTGCGCTACTCAGAGGAGGCCGAGCACTGGGCCACAACGCAGGCCGAGCTCGAGGGACGTGGGGTGAGGGCGGCACCAGCAGCAGCACCACAACCAGCACCACAACCACTACCACAACCACGGCCACCATCACGACTCACTGGCGAGGTGCCCCACCCCTCCCGCCCCGTGCCCGTGCAGGTGCGCTGCATGAACTTCTTCGACATCGTGCTGGACTTCATCCTGATGGACGCTTTCGAGGACCTGGAGAGCCCACCGTCCACCGTGCTGGCCGTCGTGCACAACCGCTGGCTGTCCGACGGCTTCAAGGAGACGGTAGCGCTCGCTCCGGCCTCTCTACTCTCTACCGCCTCCCGCTACACACCTCCCACCCTTCACTCCCTGCCCTCGCGCGCACCGACACGCACGGGGGCCGGATCGCTGTGTGGCGGAGCCTGCGTGTGCGACGCAGACGCGACGATCGATTCGTTTTCCCGACCGGCAAGCGGCGCTTCGGCGGTCGGTCCCAGAGTCGCGCTCGCCCGGCTGCGCAAACCGCAGGCAGCCTCCCCTAATTGGCAACGGGCAGCGGTTTCTCCCCGCATCCCCTGGGCCTCGAAATACTATTGCCGCCACTTACCGCCCTGCCGCCCCACCTCCCATCGCTGCCCACCCCCCCACCCCTTACCTACTCTCACCTTCTTCCCCCCTCGCATCAGCGCCATCCTGTGCCTAACGCTACCCCCCTCCCCCTGCATCATTGCCCCGTGGCACTGCCGCCCTCCTGGACCATTGCTGCCCAGTCCGTACCGCTACCGTACCCTCCCTGTCCCGACCAGCGCTGACCTCTCCGGCCCTTGGGTTCCAACCCAGCTCCATTATTAAGGAGCCGCGCTAACACGCCACTGAGCTCCGGCGAGAGGTTCCCTGTCGGGCGTCGTTCGTCCCTACCCCCGGCAAAGGGCTCCGCCGGATTCCGTCAGCAGAACCGGCGCTGCTAACGAGGCCTCATTAGCGCGGCGCGGCCATGCTCGGGGGGGCGGCACGTCGCGCGAATATTGGCCGTTTGTCCGGATCTTGCCGAGTCGGCGGCACGGGCGCGATGATTGCCACACTCATCATATGTTTTTTTTTATTTTTGCACAGCATCGCTCGTGAAAATTGCAGCGCAGAGCGCCGCGCAATTTGTAGCGCATGCGGTTTTTGCATGGAGGCGCGGGAAACCGCAAGCAAGCCGCTTGGCAAGGCAGCCAGATCCGGCGCCAATCGTTGCCTGGAGCATCCGGAGAAAACCCCGCCATGCCTCTTGCGCCAGGAGTGGCGCCGTTGGCACAGGCGGCCACGCAGTGGCTCAGCGGTAGCGGCACGATCGCCGCTCGACACAAAAGGCTCGCGGTTTGACTCTAGCGGCCCCCTATCAAACATTGCGGGAATTGAACCTGGGCCCTTGGCGCCGTGAGGCATGCGTGTCACCACCGCGCGCCCGCCCTGCCACCCGTGACGTGGCTCTCGAGTAACGACCGTCGATCACGCGCCCAAGACGTGTGGGCGAATCACACGTTCGTGTCCTTGCTGAAATTGCTTTTTGTCTTGATTAGAAAATATGTTTCGCCTCGATTTTCTGAGTGACAAATTTCACCCTATGATTCTGTTTGCAGCCCAATTTGTCCCACGCAAAATAATCTTGTGTCTCCTTGGGCTCTCGCGTGGTTCGTTATCATTGCCTGTGACAGGACTCGCCCCTTCAATCTGTTACAGATATACGGAGGTAGGAAAATTGTCTTTTTCCTGATGACGACCGCTAGTGTTTCGATCGAAGATTTTTTATTATTTTCTTTGAACCTATCTCCAAAAGACCCAAAGAATATGAATTACTGCAAGTCACGAAAGCTTTAAGTCAAGATATACGGAGGATCATTGATCTTTGTCTGTGTGGGGGTAGTGTAGCGCTTAAGCACGCTGCGCTGTGAATCCGACCACCTGAGTTGGATTCCCGCTCACGGCCAACATCAGTGACGGATAACTGAGCCAGTCCTGGGCCTCTCCTGGGTCGATTCAGCCTCCAATAAGTACCTGGTGCAATGTATAAACGTCACCACTAGGGAGAAAAAATTGGCCGGGCATGGTGCTGGCCACCCACACACGTGTGTGCCGTGCCGGCCTTGTGCGTATGTATGTATGTTGCACTTCTTCCGCACCGTATGTAGCCAACCGTGCTAATCGTAGGTGCTCCTCGCTAACAGCATTTGCCCCAACAGTCTGTTAAGGCTACACGGGGGATCTTTGTCTTTGTGTGCGTGCAGGCGCTGGCCACTGCCTGCTGGTCGGTGCTCAAGGCCAAGCGGAGGCTGCTGCAGGTGCGAGTGCCGGCGACCGTCCCAGAGCCGTGCCGAAGCCCTGCACGAGGGATTGACATCGGGCCTTTGTTTGGCGCTTGGCTCTGGCTCGAGTGAGCCACGCGGCTCAAAGCCACGCGGCTCAAAGCCACGCGGCTCAAAGCCACACGGCTTAACTTGAATTCGGCTCGGAACATGGTCTCCGGCCGTGCTCGGAGCTGAGTTCCGTGGGTTGAGCCCGGGCCGGGGCGGGCCCCTCGCGCGAGCGCCTTTAGGAGCAGCCGAGCGGCTCAAGCCTGAGCTGGGCCGTGTTGGAGCCGAGCCAGAGCCGAGTTGAGCCGTTACTGCGAATTCAGCTCCCCGGGCTTTAAGACAACGTCAAATGCGTGTCTTACTAACACCAAACACACCGATGATTCACAACATGGAACGCATGCCTTACTAACACCACATTGTCTCGAGGCATTGAAGCGCGTCCTCTCTTGAGCATTGTGACCATTTGTGACCTTGGTTTTGTTTTTGCAGCTGGGGTGGATGGGGGGGGTTGTGGGAGGCACGGGGTCCGAGCGGTCTGAACTTTGGGGGCCGGTGTACCAACAATGTTGAGCACCACTGATTTACCCGGTGATCTGCATGGCAGGAGGCACGGTGCGAGGAAGGGGGGGGGGGGTGTGGGGCGACGCGGCCGCCCAGTCCAATCTGTCTCACGCCGCTGCCACCGCGCGCAGCCGTCAATCGTGGAATGAATCCACGAGGCACGGCGGTCGTCGCGCCCCAGTTCACGGCTGGCATAGCCAGGCTCCCCGCTTCACTCGGCTCATCCCAGACAGGCTCCCCGCTTCACTCGGCTCATCCCAGCCAGGCTCCCCGCTTCACTCGGCTCATCCCAGCCAGGCTCCCCGCTGCTCCCAGCCAATCCCAGCCAGGCTGCCCGCTGTTCCCGGCCAATCCCAGCCAGGCTCACCTGACCTCTGACCTCCGGCATCCACCGCCGCCACCTATGCCCTCACAACCACCGACATGACCACCAATCACCATGACCGCCACCAACGCTCCGCTCCCCGTAGGTCCCGGACGGATTCATCTCGCGTTTCTACGCCATCTCTGAGCACGTGAGCCCCGTGCTGGCCTGGGGCTTCCTGGGGTGCACGCAGCCACTCCGCGACCTCTGCAGCTTCTTCAAGGTCAGCCTGGGGTGGACTCGCGGATTCCTCCACCCCTGTTGGAGACTCGGTCTACCAGACACTGATTTTCTCTCATCCACGACCACCATGCTACTGAGACAACAGCCGCCATTTGCCATAGAGTGGCAGTGACATAACGAAGTTTGTGCCAGGCTAGGTGCACCTTGCGGTTCAACATCACACCGCACACTCGCCACACTGCAGGTCACCTCACTTTGCTTTCTACTGGAATTCCCTCCTCCCATCGTCGTAGTCATCATCACCACCATCGTCTCTTTCCCCCCAGATATTATAGCAATAACCTTGCTTAACTCAAGAAACACGTTCATTTGTCTCTTACATCAATGACTTTGAGACCCAGCGACGTGCACAGAGAGAGCTGCGTATCACCTCTGGCGAGCAGATGGCCCGGAGGAGGATTTCTCGCACCAGATGTTCGCGTGTTTTTTTTTGTTTTTTTCGAGCCGCACGTCCCCCCGGCGCGCTACGAACCCGGCGACCCGAGTTCGATTCCTGCTCACGGCCAGCATCGGTGATGATTATTTGAACCGGGCCTCCCCCTAGGTCGATCCAGCATTAAATGAGCACCTGTTGCGGTGTGTAAACAACAAGCACCGGGGAGAGACAAAGGCGTCCATACGTGTGCGGTTCCACTTTCGTAGGTGCTGCTTGTTAACAGCACTCTGCCCAACTGTCCATCAAGGCCATCCGGGGTATCTTTATCTTTGTGCGTGCGAGCAGGAGCAGGTGGTGTCGCTGCTGCGCGACGTCTTCGACGCGGAGAAGGTTCGCTACTCGCGCCTCGAGCACCTCGCCGACGACATCATCTGCCTCTTCCGCCGCCGCTCGCAGATCCTGTGCGCGTACCTCGAGGTGCCGGAGGCCGCGGTGGGCCCCGGCGAGCTCGACGCCGCCGCCGCCGCCCCAGAGGCCGGCGGCGCGACGGAGGCCACGGTTCGGGCCAACGGCTCGGTGCGGCCGGGTGGCGCGATGCAGGGCCGCGGGGACGGGGAGCTCGCCAACGGCCTGACGTGGGGCGACTGAGACGACGACGGCGACGATTGTGAAGGTGGCGGCGGCGTCGTGGCGGCGACACTTGCGCCTAACGGCAAGGAGCTGGGCTCGATTCCCCGACGAGGGCGCCTCTCTGTGCGGAGTTTGTGTGTGCTCTCTCTCTCTCTCCCCCTGTTCTGAATGGGTTTCCTCCGAGTTCTCCGGGTTTCCTCCCATGCTGAAATAACCCACACTCACAATGTAACCGCTATTCACCGAAACATCCCACTGCTGAGAACTCACGTTGCGAATTACTCGATTGGTATCTCAGCAGCAGCAGCAGCAACGACGCCCCCTGCCCATGAGTCTTCAGACTCTGCTGGGTAATCGAGCGTAAGGAAGAAGATGGCAACGACGATGATGACGACGATTAAGATCCAGGGCTTAATAAACTCAGCCGTGTCTGTCTGTGTGGGCGAGCCCACAATAGAATTCACACTCCGTCAAGCACCGCTCCTCTCGCTCGCTCCCCGCCGGCTACGGGTCGCGTGCCACTTATTCCGCTAGAAGATGCCAGCGACGAGCCCTGATGGAGCGGGATGGTGGGATCGGGGGGGGGGGGCGTGGACAGCGTTACAACTGCCCGTCTTGGTATTCCCCGGCACTGATTGTTGGCGTGCCGGGACGGGTACTCGTTTAAGATCGGCCTACGACAGGCGCAGGATATTTTTTAACGCTCGCCGCGTGTAACCGGGAGTCGAACCTCGACTTCCGGGGTCAGAGTTCAGCGTGCGACGGCTACATCGCCCGCGACCCACTGCTGCGGGGACGTGTCACACACGCGAAACGCGGCACAAGTTCAAACCCAGAACGCGCACGTCGGCAGCAGTCATCGGCCCCCAATGCCAGACTAATGTCCGCCTGCAAGGCCAGGTGCTGAGTCACCTTGTGCTGCACAGGGGCAGCTGCCACTGAGGGTGCCCTTTTGCGATGTAAGTTGGGGCAAAGGGTGTTCTATCAAAAAGAAATGATTATTGAGAGCGAAATGATTGAAAAGTCACCGAACTTTCGATCGCACGTGTGTGTGGTTGACTTCTCGTGGAGCACAGAGGGGCGTGATGAAGCTGGCACTACACGCATCGACGCGCGTACGTCACAGAACGGATGTTTATTATTTGCGAATGTTATATTTAATAGGGGGCGCTACGCTCACCCTAATATTTATCTGCAGAAGCCGTAGAATCGGTTCTTCACTTGAATCGTGACCATAATTGCCGACTGAGGCTGTGGAATCACGAAGCCTCTGTTAAACGTGCACCCGACCCACCCACCCACCCTTGACCGCATTCCGGCCGCCCGAGTTCTCGTCCACTGCAGCCAGGACGAGAGTCCCCCGGTGGGTCTGCCATGGCCCTGCTGCCCCGCTGCTCCCACCCCCACCGAGGCGTTTGCAAACATCTGGGTTTTGTCGCCGGTTGAATTTTTTTTTCTGACCTCTCGCTTGACTTCTTGATCGGGGCACAGGGACGGGTGCGCGATTGCCTGGGCGGTGGGAGGGGTTGGCAAAGAGAGAGATGGGCAGCATTTAAATGTCATGTAATTCTAATTTTAATTACATGTAATTTTAATTACCTGTAATTTACATCGCGGGGGAGTGGTGGCTCTGCACGTGGCTGCTGTGATCCAGCGCTGTGTGGAGGCAGTGGCGAGGGTTGGTGGATCGCTCACAGGCAGAGCCCTGGGTCGCCCAGTTTCCTCCCACGTGAATAATAATCACGACTCATCGTTAACTCATCAATAATAATAATCATGACTCATCGTGATTGGCTGAAAACATCTTGCAAATAAAAACCCAACGTAGCATCGGGACCCTCCTGAAAAATAGTCCTACGGCTCGGTCTGTCTCTCCTGGATGCATAGATATTGTTACGTAATGAATTTACATAGCAGTATAAATATGCAATTTCATTACGTTTGTAATTGTTATCTAAATCGCACACCTAAAATTAATCCGTGTTTAGTATCTAAATTCCGGGAGACTGTGTCGATCGGTGTGGCTGTGGCCACGTTACATTAGCCCAGTGGGTTGTCATGAGAGCGTTTGCCCCATCGATGTCTGCAGCGGAGGCAGCGAGTGGTCAAGTTGCCGGGCCTCGTAAACTCTAAAACGATCAACTATATTTTATTAAATCAGGTAAGGCCCACTGAGCTACGTAGCTCTCTTTCAGAAGCGACCTGGCGATCACAAATGATAGCTCAACAAAGTGGCTCATCATCATCACGTGGACATTCATAGCAGTAGCCAAATACTCTGAACGCGTGGTGACGTTGATTCTAAATGTGGAGGGGAAAACCCGGAGGACCCGGAGAAAAATCCACGCGACCACGGGAAGAGAGACACGCAAGGTGTAGGCGCCAGGGTCGGGATCGAACCCACGACCTGTAAACCAGGCGAGGTCGTTAACATCTCGTGGTGGAGTGGACGTGCCTTTGTGAAAGTGGGCCAGAGGGAGGGGCTGCCTTCTCGAGTGGGACACGTGGAGAAACCGTGTCGGTGGGGTCACGGCGCTACGTGCGTCCTGGTTCGTCTTGTGATTGAGTGGCCGTCTTGTGAGTGCGTGGCCGTTAAGAAAGCTGCTAATTGTTTTGTGATCAAAACCCTGGACGACGATGCGTTCCACGCAGAATGATTGTATCGCACGCATCCGCACCGTGAAGACGTGATTAGAAACATGTAATAGTGTAACCACGGTTACTGGGCACAGGCCCAACACGTCAAGCGGTCGGCAACAAACAGCACTACTGAAGGTGTAATATACGAGTTGGTGCAGCGCAGTGCGAGGAAGTGGAAATAGACGTCTCTTGTCCTGTGGTGTGGTGTGTGAGTGGGTGAGTGGGCGAGCGAGCGAGTGGATGGTTGAGTGAGTGAGTGTGTTGTGACCTGCAGTGGGATGGTGGTGGTGATGGTTGAACACTGTGGTGGCTGAAACCAATGAGTCGGTGTCCGGTGTAGAACAAGTCCTCGAAGTGGGTGGATAAATTAACGAGCGAAGTTCACGCGGGCTGTAACCATGGCGGTAGCGGAGCGATTAAACAAAATAAACTTTAAACTTGAACGTGACGACGAGGGCGTCTGAGCGCTGCATCACCGATCCAACCGGCGAGAAATCCCCGACCCGGGTTCCAGGTTCCCCGGCCTCCCGACCTTCGCCGCGGCCTTCCCCCAAGACGCCGACCCCGCGAGCGGTGACCACGGCGAGCCAGACCGCCCGCCGAGACGGCCGTGGCGGCCGTGGCGGCGAGGGCTCGAGTCCCCGCGAGCTGCCTAGACGCGTGGGGCATTCCGCGACCGACGTTACGTTTGGGTCGGGTCGCGTGAGTAGAATGCCGCCGTGCGTGTCGTCGTCTGTAACCCAGTGCCGTGGGGGCAACGGCGAGGGTTAGTGGATCGCCGCACGCGGATGGGGTGCGGGAACTCTCCTCCACCTCGCGCATGGTCACCGCCACCGCCCGGCTTGGCTGTCGGCGGAACACCACGCGGCATGCGCCGATCTGTGGCCGCGACCGGTGGATGAGGGGTTGGGGGGATAGTGGAGATGAGCGAGACCGTGATTAGAGGCTGCCACCCGCTCTCGACCGCCCCGCCGCGAAGCGCAGGGGAGGAGAGGTCTGACGAGCAGGACATTTCAGGCCTGCACATCTATCTCCGTTCTGTGGCTCCGCATAGCCGGGCGGTGGTGGTGGTGGCGGCTATGCTGCTGCTGCTGCTCCACGTGGCTGCCTGAGACCCAACACTGTGTAGGCACCAGCCAGGGTTGGTAGATCACACAAAGATGTCGTGACACTCCCTTCCCGTGAGCGTCGCCAGGAGAAGGCAGTACAGCAAGTAGACTAACCACCATCTGTACGGGGATAGAGTTGTACCCCCTCACGCAAGGCGTGGAGTTTCTCCGGGTGCTCCGGTTTCCTATCCGCGTGAATAATAATAAACACCGCTCGTCATAAATTATATTATATTTAAATATCTTACAAATAAAAGCCCAATGTGGCGAGGTCTGTGTTACACCTCGCGATGTGCTCCCGATTTTAGGATAAAAAAATAAAAAAGAATTACTAAACCTCGGGCCGAGGTACCGAGGCTCGGATCTGGTTCGGGCTCGGATTTGGCTCGGATCTGGCTCTGGCTGGGATCTTGCTCGGGCTCGGATTTGGCTCGGATCTGGTTCGGGCTCGGATCTGGCTCAGATTTGGCTCGGATCTGGCTCTAGCTGGGATCTTGCTCGGGCTCGGATCTGGTTCGGTCTCGGATCTGGCTCGGATCTGGCTCGGGCTCGGATCTGGCTCTGGCTGGGATCTTGCTCGGGCTCGGATCTGGCTCGGGCTCGGATCTGGCTCGGATCTGGCTCGGGCTCGGATCTGGCTCTCGCTGGGATCTTGCTCGGGCTCGGATCTGGCTCGGATCTGGCTCGGGCTGGGATCTGGTAGGGCAGGATGAGCGACCGGCTCAACGCGCACGCTCGCACCTCGGGTAATTCGATCCAAATAAACAGCCAGGCCAAGGGCATCTGCCTCATCGCCTCGGCCACTCAATCTGTGGTAGCACCCTCCCGAAAAAGAGTATTGAGTGAGACTGTTACGGGTAAATTGATTAAATAGCCGATGTGTCGTAGGCAATATGATCTTACAGACACGTTGAGATGTCAACAATTTGAGCGTCTACGTGAATTCTAATTGGGTCCCTTTCTCTCTCGGCATTAATCCCCGACACTCACGCGCGAGTGGAAATTCACGGTGCGCGCGCGAGATAGCGAGAGATCGAGAGAGAGATAGAGAGATCGAGAGAGATCTAGAGAGAGAGATCGAGAGAGAGAGATCGCATCGCACGTTTGCCGGTCCGGCTCTTGCCTCCCGCTCTGGGCGATCGAGTGGCATCGGTACCAACGGGCGGGACGCCGCCTGGGAGCTCTGTCCTGCCGAGACGATGACGAATGCGGCGCTTTGCTAATTGCGTTGGAGCCTCAGTCCCTCGATGTTGTTACCCTCGCTGAAAGTGCCGGATGAAGCGCGTGCGGAGCCTGCAGCATATGTTTATAAAGGAGCCCTAAAATGAAAATAAATTAAAACACATTTGTAACTTGCATGGTAAAGCTATTGTATTTTTTCATTTGCTATACAGCCAGATAATACGACATAACGCAACCTTAAACACCCAGTCGTTCATGAAAGTTGAAGGCGGGACAGTACTATAGTAATAGAGCAAGTGCAGAATCACTAAACCGGAATTGATAGCTTGAAAGCATTTAGCGCGGGGCCCTTGAAAGTGCGAGGCCGTAGTATTTGCGACTTGTGCTACGAGGATAATCCGGCACTGATCGCTGAGAGCCTCGGCAGCTTCGCCGGCCTCACTGCTCACACGCGGCCGCGCCCTCGGAAGGGGCCGTGAGCGGGAACGTCGTGCGGTACCGGCCGTCGAGTCACGGCCATAACCCTACAGAGGCGCAGAGAGTTACAAAGAGCCAGGGAGTTAGCGATACAGAGAGTCGCATGGAGACACAGAGAGTCGCATGGAGACACAGAGAGTCGCATGGAGACACAGAGAGTTGCATGGAGACACAGAGAGTCGCATGGAGACACAGAGAGTCGCATGGAGACACAGAGAGTTACATGGAGACCCAGAGAGTTGCATGGAGACCCAGAGAGTTACATGGAGACACAAGAGAGTTACATGGAGACACAGAGAGTTGCATGGAGACACAGAGAGTTGCATGGAGACACAGAGAGTTGCATGGAGACCCAGAGAGTTACATGGAGACACAGAGAGTTACATGGAGACACAAGAGAGTTACATGGAGACACAGAGAGTTGCATGGAGACACAGAGTTGCATGGAGACACAGAGAGTTGCATAGAGACACAGAGAGTTGCATGGAGACAGAGAGTTGCATGGAGACACAGAGAGTTACATGGAGACACAGAGAGTCACATGGAGACCCAGAGAGTTACATGGAGACACAGAGAGTTACATGGAGACACAGAGAGTTGTATGGAGACACAGAGAGTTACATGGAGACACAGAGAGTTGCATGGAGACACAGAGAGTTACATGGAGACACAGAGAGTTACATGGAGACACAGCGAGTTGTATGGAGACACAGAGAGTTGCATGGAGACACAGAGAGTTACATGGAGACACAAGAGAGTTACATGGAGACACAGAGAGTTGCATGGAGACACAGAGAGTTGCATGGAGACACAGAGAGTTGCATGGAGACCCAGAGAGTTACATGGAGACACAGAGAGTTACATGGAGACACAAGAGAGTTACATGGAGACACAGAGAGTTGCATGGAGACACAGAGAGTTACATGGAGACAGAGAGTTGCATGGAGACCCAGAGAGTTACATGGAGACAGAGAGTTGCATGGAGACACAGAGAGTTACATGGAGACACAGAGTTGCATGGAGACACAGAGAGTTACATGGAGACCCAGAGAGTTACATGGAGACACAGAGAGTTGCATGGAGACACAGAGTTGCATGGAGACCCAGAGAGTTACATGGAGACAGAGAGTTGCATGGAGACACAGAGAGTTGCATGGAGACACAGAGAGTTGCATGGAGACACAGAGAGTTGCATGGAGACACAGAGAGTTACATGGAGACACAGAGAGTTACATGGAGACACAAGAGAGTTACATGGAGACACAGAGAGTTGCATGGAGACACAGAGTTGCATGGAGACCCAGAGAGTTACATGGAGACAGAGAGTTGCATGGAGACCCAGAGAGTTACATGGAGACACAGAGAGTTGCATGGAGACACAGAGTTACATGGAGACAGAGAGTTGCATGGAGACACAGAGAGTTACATGGAGACAGAGAGTTGCATGGAGACACAGAGAGTTGCATGGAGACACAGAGTTACATGGAGACAGAGAGTTGCATGGAGACACAGAGAGTTACATGGAGACAGAGAGTTACATGGAGACACAGAGTTGCATGGAGACACAGAGAGTTACATGGAGACCCAGAGAGTTACATGGAGACACAGAGAGTTGCATGGAGACACAGAGTTGCATGGAGACCCAGAGAGTTACATGGAGACACAGAGAGTTGCATGGAGACACAGAGAGTTACATGGAGACAGATAGTTGCATGGAGACCCAGAGAGTTACATGGAGACACAGAGAGTTGCATGGAGACAGAGAGTTGCATGGAGACACAGAGAGTTACATGGAGACACAGAGAGTTGCATGGAGACACAGAGAGTTACATGGAGACAGATAGTTGCATGGAGACCCAGAGAGTTACATGGAGACACAGAGAGTTGCATGGAGACACAGAGTTGCATGGAGACCCAGAGAGTTACATGGAGACAGAGAGTTGCATGGAGACACAGAGTTGCATGGAGACACAGAGTTGCATGGAGACACAGAAAGTTACATGGAGACACAGAGTTGCATGGAGACACAGAGTTGCATGGAGACACAGAGAGTTGCATGGAGACACAGAGTTGCATGGAGACCCAGAGAGTTACATGGAGACAGAGAGTTGCATGGAGACACAGAGAGTTACATGGAGACCCAGAGAGTTACATGGAGACACAGAGAGTTGCATGGAGACACAGAGAGTTGCATGGAGACCCAGAGAGTTACATGGAGACACAGAGAGTTACATGGAGACACAAGAGAGTTACATGGAGACACAGAGAGTTGCATGGAGACACAGAGTTGCATGGAGACCCAGAGAGTTACATGGAGACAGAGAGTTGCATGGAGACACAGAGAGTTACATGGAGACAGAGAGTTGCATGGAGACACAGAGTTGCATGGAGACACAGAGAGTTACATGGAGACACAGAGAGTTACATGGAGACACAAGAGAGTTACATGGAGACACAGAGAGTTACATGGAGACACAAGAGTTACATGGAGACACAGAGAGTTACATGGAGACAGAGAGTTGCATGGAGACCCAGAGAGTTACATGGAGACACAAGAGTTACATGGAGACACAGAGAGTTACATGGAGACAGAGAGTTACATGGAGACACAGATAGTTACATGGAGACACAAGAGAGTTACATGGAGACACAGAGAGTTACATGGAGACAGAGAGTTGCATGGAGACACAGAGAGTTACATGGAGACACAGAGAGTCACATGGAGACCCAGAGAGTTGCATGGAGACACAGAGAGTTACATGGAGACAGAGAGTTGCATGGAGACACAGAGAGTTGCATGGAGACACAGAGAGTTACATGGAGACAGAGAGTTACATGGAGACAGAGAGTTGCATGGAGACCCAGAGAGTTGCATGGAGACACAGAGAGTTGCATGGAGACACAGAGAGTTACATGGAGACAGAGAGTTACATGGAGACACAGAGAGTTACATGGAGACACAGAGAGTTACATGGAGACAGAGAGTCACATGGAGACACAGAGAGTTGCATGGAGACACAGAGAGTCACATGGAGACCCAGAGAGTTGCATGGAGACACAGAGAGTTACATGGAGACACAGAGAGTCACATGGAGACACAGAGAGTTACATGGAGACAGAGAGTTGCATGGAGACCCAGAGAGTTACATGGAGACAGAGAGTTACATGGAGACACAGAGAGTTACATGGAGACAGAGAGTCACATGGAGACACAGAGAGTTACATGGAGACAGAGAGTTGCATGGAGACCCAGAGAGTTACATGGAGACACAAGAGTTACATGGAGACACAGAGAGTTACATGGAGACAGAGAGTTACATGGAGACACAGATAGTTACATGGAGACACAAGAGAGTTACATGGAGACACAGAGAGTTACATGGAGACAGAGAGTTGCATGGAGACACAGAGAGTTACATGGAGACACAGAGAGTCACATGGAGACCCAGAGAGTTGCATGGAGACACAGAGAGTTACATGGAGACAGAGAGTTGCATGGAGACCCAGAGAGTTGCATGGAGACACAGAGAGTTACATGGAGACAGAGAGTTACATGGAGACAGAGAGTTGCATGGAGACCCAGAGAGTTGCATGGAGACACAGAGAGTTGCATGGAGACACAGAGAGTTACATGGAGACAGAGAGTTACATGGAGACACAGAGAGTTACATGGAGACACAGAGAGTTACATGGAGACAGAGAGTCACATGGAGACACAGAGAGTTGCATGGAGACACAGAGAGTCACATGGAGACCCAGAGAGTTGCATGGAGACACAGAGAGTTACATGGAGACACAGAGAGTCACATGGAGACACAGAGAGTTACATGGAGACAGAGAGTTGCATGGAGACCCAGAGAGTTACATGGAGACAGAGAGTTACATGGAGACACAGAGAGTTACATGGAGACAGAGAGTCACATGGAGACACAGAGAGTTACATGGAGACAGAGAGTTGCATGGAGACACAGAGAGTTGCATGGAGACACAGAGAGTTACATGGAGACAGAGAGTTGCATGGAGACACAGAGAGTTGCATGGAGACACAGAGAGTTACATGGAGACAGAGAGTTGCATGGAGACACAGAGAGTTGCATGGAGACACAGAGAGTCACATGGAGACACAGAGAGTTACATGGAGACAGAGAGTCACATGGAGACACAGAGAGTTACATGGAGACAGAGAGTTGCATGGAGACACAGAGAGTTGCATGGAGACACAGAGAGTTACATGGAGACAGAGAGTTGCATGGAGACCCAGAGAGTTGCATGGAGACACAGAGAGTTGCATGGAGACACAGAGAGTTACATGGAGACAGAGAGTTGCATGGAGACCCAGAGAGTTGCATGGAGACACAGAGAGTTACATGGAGACACAGAGAGTCACATGGAGACACAGAGAGTCACATGGAGACACAGAGAGTTACATGGAGACAGAGAGTCACATGGAGACACAGAGAGTCACATGGAGACACAGAGAGTTACATGGAGACAGAGAGTCACATGGAGACACAGAGAGTTACATGGAGACACAGAGAGTTACATGGAGACAGAGAGTTGCATGGAGACACAGAGAGTTGCATGGAGACACAGAGAGTTACATGGAGACACAGAGAGTCACATGGAGACACAGAGAGTCACATGGAGACACAGAGAGTCACATGGAGACACAGAGAGTTACATGGAGACAGAGAGTCACATGGAGACAGAGAGTTGCATGGAGACACAGAGAGTTGCATGGAGACAGAGAGTCACATGGAGACACAGAGAGTTACATGGAGACACAGAGAGTTACATGGAGACAGAGAGTCACATGGAGACAGAGAGTTGCATGGAGACACAGAGAGTTGCATGGAGACCCAGAGAGTCACATGGAGACACAGAGAGTTACATGGAGACAGAGAGTCACATGGAGACAGAGAGTTGCATGGAGACAGAGAGTTACATGGAGACAGAGAGTCACATGGAGACAGAGAGTTGCATGGAGACAGAGAGTCACATGGAGACAGAGAGTCACATGGAGACAGAGAGTCACATGGAGACAGAGAGTTGCATGGAGACAGAGAGTTACATGGACACAGAGAGTCACATGGAGACAGAGAGTTACATGGAGACAGAGAGTCACATGGAGACAGAGAGTCACATGGAGACAGAGAGTTGCATGGAGACAGAGAGTCACATGGAGACACAGAGAGTCACATGGAGACAGAGAGTCACATGGAGACAGAGAGTCACATGGAGACAGAGAGTTACATGGAGACAGAGAGTCACATGGAGACACAGAGAGTCACATGGAGACAGAGAGTTGCATGGAGACAGAGAGTCACATGGAGACAGAGAGTCACATGGAGACAGAGAGTCACATGGAGACAGAGAGTTGCATGGAGACAGAGAGTTACATGGAGACAGAGAGTCACATGGAGACAGAGAGTCACATGGAGACAGAGAGTCACATGGAGACACAGAGAGTTGCATGGAGACAGAGAGTTGCATGGAGACACAGAGAGTTACATGGAGACACAGAGAGTTACATGGAGACACAGAGAGTTACATGGAGACACAGAGAGTTGCATGGAGACACAGAGAGTTACATGGAGACCCAGAGAGTTACATGGAGACACAGAGAGTTACATGGAGACACAGAGAGTTACATGGAGACCCAGAGAGTTGCATGGAGACACAGAGAGTTGCATGGAGACACAGAGAGTTACATGGAGACACAGAGAGTTACATGGAGACACAGAGAGTTACATGGAGACCCAGAGAGTTGCATGGAGACACAGAGAGTTGCATGGAGACCCAGAGAGTTACATGGAGACACAGAGAGTTACATGGAGACACAGAGAGTTGTATGGAGACACAGAGAGTTACATGGAGACACAGAGAGTTGCATGGAGACACAGAGAGTTACATGGAGACACAGAGAGTTACATGGAGACACAGCGAGTTGTATGGAGACACAGAGAGTTGCATGGAGACACAGAGAGTTACATGGAGACACAGAGAGTTGCATGGAGACACAGAGAGTTGCATGGAGACACAGAGAGTTACATGGAGACACAGAGAGTTACATGGAGATACAGAGAGTTGTATGGAGACCCAGAGAGTTACATGGAGACACAGAGAGTTACATGGAGACACAGAGTTGCATGGAGACCCAGAGAGTTGCATGGAGACACAGAGAGTTACATGGAGACACCGATAGTTGCTTGGAGACCCAGAGAGTTGCATGGAGATACAGAGAGTTGCATGGAGACACCGATAGTTGCTTGGAGACCCAGAGAGTTGCATGGAGACACAGAGAGTCACATGGAGACAGAGAGTTGCATGGAGACACAGAGTTGCATGGAGACCCAGAGAGTTACATGGAGACACAGAGAGTTGCATGGAGACACAGAGAGTTACATGGAGACACAGAGTTGCATGGAGACACAGAGTTGCATGGAGACCCAGAGAGTTGCATGGAGACACAGAGAGTTGCATGGAGACACAGAGAGTTACATGGAGACCCAGAGAGTTACATGGAGACACAGAGAGTTGCATGGAGACACAGAGTTGCATGGAGACCCAGAGAGTTACATGGAGACAGAGAGTTGCATGGAGACACAGAGAGTTACATGGAGACAGAGAGTTGCATGGAGACCCAGAGAGTTACATGGAGACACAGAGAGTTGCATGGAGACACAGAGAGTTACATGGAGACAGATAGTTGCATGGAGACCCAGAGAGTTACATGGAGACACAGAGTTGCATGGAGACCCAGAGAGTTACATGGAGACAGAGAGTTGCATGGAGACACAGAGTTGCATGGAGACACAGAGTTGCATGGAGACACAGAAAGTTACATGGAGACACAGAGTTGCATGGAGACCCAGAGAGTTACATGGAGACACAAGAGAGTTACATGGAGACACAGAGAGTTGCATGGAGACACAGAGTTGCATGGAGACACAGAGAGTTGCATGGAGACAGAGAGTTGCATGGAGACAGAGAGTTGCATGGAGACACAGAGAGTTACATGGAGACACAAGAGAGTTACATGGAGACACAGAGAGTTACATGGAGACACAAGAGAGTTACATGGAGACACAGAGAGTTACATGGAGACACAAGAGAGTTACATGGAGACACAGAGAGTTGCATGGAGACAGAGAGTTGCATGGAGACAGAGAGTTGCATGGAGACAGAGAGAGTTACATGGAGACACAGAGAGTTACATGGAGACACAGAGAGTTGCATGGAGACAGAGAGAGTTACATGGAGACACAGAGAGTTACATGGAGACACAAGAGAGTTACATGGAGACACAGAGAGTTACATGGAGACAGAGAGTTGCATGGAGACACAGAGAGTTACATGGAGACACAGAGAGTTACATGGAGACACAAGAGAGTTACATGGACACAGAGAGTTACATGGAGACAGAGAGTTGCATGGAGACCCAGAGAGTTACATGGAGACACAAGAGAGTTACATGGAGACACAGAGAGTTGCATGGAGACACAGAGTTGCATGGAGACCCAGAGAGTTACATGGAGACAGAGAGTTGCATGGAGACACAGAGAGTCACATGGAGACCCAGAGAGTTGCATGGAGACACAGAGAGTTACATGGAGACACAGAGAGTCACATGGAGACACAGAGAGTTGCATGGAGACACAGAGTTACATGGAGACAGAGAGTTACATGGAGACAGAGAGTTACATGGAGACACAGAGAGTTACATGGAGATCCAGATGCATGGAGACACAGAGAGTTGCATGGAGACACAGAGTTGCATGGAGACACAGAGAGTTACATGGAGACAGAGAGTTACATGGAGACACAGAGTTGCATGGAGACACAGAGAGTTACATGGAGACAGAGAGTTACATGGAGACACAGAGTTGCATGGAGACCCAGAGAGTTACATGGAGACACAGAGTTACATGGAGACACAGAGAGTCACATGGAGACAGAGAGTTACATGGAGACAGAGAGTTGCATGGAGACAGAGAGAGTTGCATGGAGACACAGAGAGTCACATGGAGACCCAGAGAGTTACATGGAGACACAGAGAGTTACATGGAGACAGAGAGTCGCATGGAGACAGAGAGAGTTGCATGGAGACACAGAGAGTCACATGGAGACCCAGAGAGTTACATGGAGACACAGAGAGTTACATGGAGACAGAGAGTTGCATGGAGACCCAGAGAGTTACATGGAGACAGAGAGTTACATGGAGACAGAGAGTTGCATGGAGACACAGAGAGTTGCATGGAGACACAGAGAGTTGCATGGAGACACAGAGAGTTGCATGGAGACACAGAGAGTCACATGGAGACCCAGAGAGTTGCATGGAGACACAGAGAGTTACATGGAGACACAGAGAGTCACATGGAGACACAGAGAGTTGCATGGAGACACAGAGTTACATGGAGACAGAGAGTTACATGGAGACAGAGAGTTACATGGAGACACAGAGAGTTACATGGAGATCCAGATGCATGGAGACACAGAGAGTTGCATGGAGACACAGAGTTGCATGGAGACACAGAGAGTTACATGGAGACAGAGAGTTACATGGAGACACAGAGTTGCATGGAGACACAGAGAGTTACATGGAGACAGAGAGTTACATGGAGACACAGAGTTGCATGGAGACCCAGAGAGTTACATGGAGACACAGAGTTACATGGAGACACAGAGAGTCACATGGAGACAGAGAGTTACATGGAGACAGAGAGTTGCATGGAGACAGAGAGAGTTGCATGGAGACACAGAGAGTCACATGGAGACCCAGAGAGTTACATGGAGACACAGAGAGTTACATGGAGACAGAGAGTCGCATGGAGACAGAGAGAGTTGCATGGAGACACAGAGAGTCACATGGAGACCCAGAGAGTTACATGGAGACAGAGAGTTGCATGGAGACCCAGAGAGTTACATGGAGACAGAGAGTTACATGGAGACAGAGAGTTGCATGGAGACACAGAGAGTTGCATGGAGACACAGAGAGTTACATGGAGACACAGAGAGTTACATGGAGACACAGAGAGTTACATGGAGACACAGAGAGTTGCATGGAGACACAGAGAGTTACATGGAGACCCAGAGAGTTACATGGAGACACAGAGAGTTACATGGAGACACAGAGAGTTACATGGAGACCCAGAGAGTTGCATGGAGACACAGAGAGTTGCATGGAGACACAGAGAGTTACATGGAGACACAGAGAGTTACATGGAGACACAGAGAGTTACATGGAGACCCAGAGAGTTGCATGGAGACACAGAGAGTTACATGGAGACCCAGAGAGTTGCATGGAGACACAGAGAGTTACATGGAGACCCAGAGAGTTACATGGAGACACAGAGAGTTGCATGGAGACACAGAGAGTTACATGGAGACACAGAGAGTTACATGGAGACACAGCGAGTTGTATGGAGACACAGAGAGTTGCATGGAGACACAGAGAGTTACATGGAGACACAGAGAGTTACATGGAGACACAGAGAGTTACATGGAGACACAGAGAGTTGCATGGAGACCCAGAGAGTTACATGGAGACACAGAGAGTTACATGGAGACACAGAGAGTTGTATGGAGACACAGAGAGTTACATGGAGACACAGAGAGTTGCATGGAGACACAGAGAGTTACATGGAGACACAGAGAGTTACATGGAGACACAGCGAGTTGTATGGAGACACAGAGAGTTGCATGGAGACACAGAGAGTTACATGGAGACACAGAGAGTTGCATGGAGACACAGAGAGTTGCATGGAGACACAGAGAGTTACATGGAGACACAGAGAGTTACATGGAGATACAGAGAGTTGTATGGAGACCCAGAGAGTTACATGGAGACACAGAGAGTTACATGGAGACACAGAGTTGCATGGAGACCCAGAGAGTTGCATGGAGACACAGAGAGTTACATGGAGACACCGATAGTTGCTTGGAGACCCAGAGAGTTGCATGGAGATACAGAGAGTTGCATGGAGACACAGAGAGTCACATGGACACACATAGACCACAGCTCATAACTGAGGACAGTTGACGGCAGTTACAGGATATAATGGGCGGGAGGTAACGTGCAAACTAATTTTCCAAAAGTAACAGCCTCAAATTTACACAAACCCCACTCCAGCAACAACAACAACAGCGTCTAGAACGACGCTGTCAGGGACGTTCTTATGGCCAGGCCGCGTGCCCGACCACCGCGGAGCGACAGAACCGAGTGGCATCTGCGGTTTGTGGCAACAGCAGCAGCAGCAGCAACAGCAGTAGCAGGAGCAACAGCAGCAGCAGGAGCAGCAGCAGCAGGAGCAGCAGCAACGCTGACACACTCGGTCCGGGTGCGACCTCAACCAAGCTCCATTTGGAATTTGCAATTCGATATTGAGGATGTTGAGATGTATATTTGTGTACGACATGAAACCGGACCGAACTTTTCACTGCAAACCGGACGACCGGCGGGAGCTGGCTCTATAGAGTGACAACTTTGCGCAAGTTGTTGTTCCCGGCTCGGCGTCTCTGTCCGCCTGCGTGAGTCGCCATCCCATCACGGGGAGTGGCGTCCCCCGAACATTCACATCAGCAACACGCGTGGATTATTAAAGAGGCGCGCTCGGGACGGTGAGATTACACCGCCATTCTCCCCCTCCCTCTCTATCTCTCTCGTGCTGCCCGGGAATGAGCGATTAATAAATAATGACGACGCAGGAAAGCATTTCTCTGTCTTGATGGAAATCTGAGTTTTTCGTTTTTTGAAAAATGTGGATCTGACCGGATTCTAATATCCCCCATTGCCGCTCCTCCACCTCCTACCGCCTTCACCGAGGTCACCATCACATCTCCCCTGGCAACCGTCCCCATGGCAACGCGCGCCCTGGCAACCCTCGCCATGGCAACCGACCGCAATCCATCATCCCCCACCCCCCCGTGGTCTCGGATCCACTTTGCGGACGGATTTGGGTTGCGGTGGAGACGTGGGGAGAGCGGCACCCAGAGAGAGAGAGACGCCTGCCTTCGCTCTTGCTACCTCTTAACACGATTTCATAACACAGACTACGCCCATGTCCAGTTCTAACCTCACCAATCAGTTCACCTTCAGTACTGAACTCACCACACAGCTCAGCAGCACGATCCTCGCCACTCAGCTCACCAAGACCTATGTCCACGTGTCTTTGTGCAGTGAAATACAACGGCAGAAGTAGCAGCAGCACGGAGGAAGAGGCGGCCTTGTTGGACTGGCTGGGGACGAGCTTGCATCATCGGATATTTACACGATCCTGGTTCGACTCCGGGTCGCGTTAATCTCCCCGGCGTTGCGTTCTCGTCCGTGGAGTTCGGCAAAGCTCGCCGTGATCACAGGGTGCAATGGAGGCGGTGGTGTACACACGTGGTGGTGGTGGGTGATGGGAGGGTGTTGATTCGGAATGTTATACAGCGGGAGGTGGTGATGGGGGCGGTTGTGCGAGGAGCAGTGACGGCCCGAATTCGATTCACGCTCACAACTAATAATAACAATGGGGAATATATAGAACCGATCCTGGGCATCCCCTAGGTCGACTCAGCCTTAAATGAGTACCTGGTGCGCTGTGTAAACCATCAGCACTGGGGAGACAAAGGCGGTCGGGCATGGTGTTGGCCACCCACTCCCACCCCCTCGTGTGCCCCAAAAGTCCGTTGTATGTGTATGCATGTTGTATGTGTATGCATGTTGTATGTATATGCATGTTCTATGAGACATCTCCTTTACCAGTGGCAAAATATAGTAATAGGTTTTTACCCTTTCAACTGGTACAAGAACTGACACCTTTATACAAGGCATCATGTTTGCAATAACCACAACACAAGCAGTCAAAATGCAAACAAAAAGAAACAACTCTGATGATGATAATGATATGCACTGTCCTTGAAGTTGATTGGTCCACACCC
Organism: Lethenteron reissneri; assembly: GCF_015708825.2. Taxonomy (NCBI): domain Eukaryota; kingdom Metazoa; phylum Chordata; class Hyperoartia; order Petromyzontiformes; family Petromyzontidae; genus Lethenteron; species Lethenteron reissneri. The sequence continues at coordinate 845,290 of NC_083790.1, forward strand.
GAGACAGCTTTTCTTAGAGCCTAGTCTCCATTGGTGTTGGACCAGATGACGCCAAAAGGCGTACAACTCAAAAACAGCGCACTATCAGAGTATTGAGAGCTCGGGGTAAGCATTTATACTATGAGACATCTCCTTTACCAGTGGCAAAATATAGTAATAGGGTTTTAACCTTTCTTTTTGTTTGCATTTTGACTGCTTGTGTTGTGATTATTGCAAAATTATGCCTTGTATAAAGGTGTCCGTTTTTGTACCAGTTGAAAGGGTAAAAACCTATTACTATATATGCATGTTGTATGTGTATGCATGTTGTATTATATGCATGTTGTATGTGTATGCATGTCAAGGCTATACGGTGGATCTTTGTCTTTGTCGTGGTTTTGGGGTGAGGCCGTGCGGTGAGTGTTGTGGTTGGCTGTGTGGTGGTTGTGGTTGAGCGAGTCTGTTGGTCTGGTATTGATTGTTGCTGTGATCTATGGAATGTGTAATCAATAACAGCAGCGGCGTAGCTAACCGGTAAGTGTGCAGGCGGTGCAACTGCGCCAGGGATCCAGGGGCTGTCGGGATGGGGGGGGGGCATCCAACCCACGCTGCGCCTCGCCACTTGCGATTAGCGCGGTTAGCTACTGCGTACGGCGTGAAAGAAGTTCGCGTACATACTGCTCATTAATCCTGTTGCTGCTGCTCTATTGACACTTTTGGTCCGCGTATCGATCTCCATGGTGTGGCTCTCTCGCCGAGGTCGCGTTCGCGAGATGCTGCTGCTGAACCCCCGCCCGGCTCGCACGCACAACAACAACACACGCACAACAACAACACAGGCACACGCACGCACGCGCCGATCAATGCGATATCATAAACATTTGTGTGCCCCCCCTCGCCCCTGTCCGTGTTGATTTGCCGCATTCATTTCATGTCGCCGCGAGCGATGCGACCCACGGGATGGATGTGTGTCGGGCACTCGGCTCAGCGACCAGAGGGGCAAGGTCAAGTGAAGGTGAATGGGTCGCCTCCTGACATTCACGTGATTGCTGTAGTCACCGTGTGAGTTCGTGCTGCCACCAGTACGAACTGGCCCAGCGGTCGAGCAAAGCAGAAACTTTGAAGGTTGCGAATTCAAAATTTGTTTGGCGCGGAAGGGCGGGAGGGGGTGGGGTGACTCAGGCCATCATCCCTGCCGGGGTCGATAAAATAAATACCACTTCTTGTGGGGAAGTCGACAGCGGTTTGTCCTATGGATCACTCAGTCCCGGAATGGGAACGTGGAATTTCCACCACTGGCTCTGCAAGGCTGTGAACAGGAGATGGGCAACGATGTCGCAATACTCGTTTGAGCCGCAGTATAGATCACTCCGACTTGAACTTTTATTGAATGGTATCGTCATCCATCATCATCACTGATTATAATCGTAACATGATGTCATTACAGTATTATGGAATACCATTGATGTAAACTCAATGATGTAAAATCATTATTGAATATCAGCATTACATTCTATTACGTTCATCATCGTCATTACCACGGAATTAAAACGATTAAAGTATATATAAACATTGTATAGCTAAATTGTTTCATTTACTCATCACTGATATTATTCATATAATATTACCATCACTTAGTGGTATCGTTTTTATTGATTCATATCTTTCAATGATATCACAGATGCTTAATAAATTACATCATCCATTAATTACGCAATTGATTATATAATCTGAGTAATTAATTATAACCACCATTCAACAATATCTCCAGAATTGATCAATATCGTGAAGTGATATAATCATCGAATACAGAGTATCAGCATCATCATCAAATATAATCAATTTTTCCTGAACAATATCAATAATCATATCTAAACAATATCATCATGGCACATAATCATCATCAGTGAACAGTAGTACCACCACAACTCGAATGGATGAGCATCATGAACGCACCACTATCATCACCATCATGAAATCATCGTCATACACCTCTCCCAACAGTCTTCTCAAAACATCTACAACGAATAATATAATTCAAAATCATCATCATATCGATCCAGGATCGATAAAGTGAGTACCTACTCTACAGGAAGCCGTGGCTGTTCTATGATACTGGTGCCCACCACAGCAATGTGGAATGTCCACCCACTGTCTCATGGCCTGCGTGAGTGGACAGGCAAACGTCACCTCGACTTCGCTGACCAACGTTGGTTCTCACACGTGACCCAAGGAGTGGTTATGGAAGTCACGTGATGTAGATAGACCCCCCCCCCCCCCTGTTACCCCAATTGTGCTCTCGGTGCCACGTCCAGAAGAGTCCATTCGGAAATCTCGCACAGCAGCAGTGCAACCCTCCCCACTGTGGTAGTCCGTGGAAGCAGATGCCACAGAGCTACTTGTGAGATCCCTTCACGTGACCTCCGGTCTTCACAGAAGCGGGCAGCACTTATGCCACCGACCCTGCTGTAGAGATAAATGCTCGTCACGTGACAGTGAAATCGATATTATCTTACGAACCAAACTGGGTGCCGAACCAAAAAAATAACCCGATCATTTCTGTGTGCGGTCATTGGTGACCGGGTTAAGAACATCAACTCGCTACACTTAAGAACCCACGTTAACCACAACACAGTCCAAGGGGCTATATGTGAGCCTGTGGGTCTCTATGTATGTCTGTCGGTCTCTATTTATGTCTGTGGTTCTCTGTAAGAGTATATGGGTCTCCACGTGAGTCTATGGGTCTCCACGTGAATCTATGGGTCTCCACGTGAGTCTATGGGTCTCTAACTGAGTCTATGGTTCTCTGTAAGAGTCTATGGGTCTCTGAAAGAGTCTACGGGTCTCTGAGAGAGTCTATGGGTCTCTGTAAGAGTCTATGGGTCTCTGTAAGAGTCTTTGGGTCTCTGTAAGAGTCTATGGGTCTTTGTAAGAGTCTATGGGTCTCTGAGAGAGTCTATGGGTCTCTGTAAGAGTCTATGGGTCTCTGAAAGAGTCTATGGGTCTCTGTAAGAGTCTATGGGTCTCTACGTGAGTCTATGGTAACCGAGCTGAGGCCATCAACATGCTGGCGGTTTCCATCCCAGTGGGCGGCTGAAACCCAGCAGGGGGAGGGGGGCGAGGGCAGAGGGGAGGGAGGAGGGGGCGGGGGGGAGGGGGGCACCAAAGACGCCCCCACTCCCAGCCTCTCCTAATATTCCCTGTTCACTCCGGTAAGAGGCAATTGACGTAATATTAAGAGCCAAAGGTACATATTATTTATTAATACGTGCTTTTTTACTGTTGCAAAATCCATAACGCATTAAACATGTAAAATAAAGTAGCGTGGATTTGTGTTGCAAGAAGACCGACGAGCAGCACGGCTCGTTGTGGAGCCGCTGCAGCTCACGAGTCGCAACTCTCCCCTGGCTCTGCCCCCCCCCCCCCCCCCCACTGCGAGTTTCTCCTCTCACACGCGGCGGGGAGGAGTGCCAGCAGTGGCCAGGGTGATGGATGAACCGGCACCCATCACCGAGTCGCTCCAGCCACTCGCGAGCTCGCTCACCGGCGGTCAGTCGCCTCCTTGTCGCCCTTCTCACGCGACTACTACTACCCTGCTGACTGTTCCCGCTGACTTGACACTCACTCATTAGAACAGCCGTGTCGAGGACTCGGTCAAGCAGACTCACCGTCTCATTGACCACCCTGCAGGTCACCACAACGCACTCACTCACCCACTCACCACACTGCAGGTCACAACAACAATCACCCACTCACCCACTCACTCACCACACTGCAGGTCACCACAACGCACTCACTCACCCACTCACCACACTGCAGGTCACAACAACAATCACCCACTCACCCACCCACTCACCACACTGCAGGTCACCACAACGCACTCACTCACCCACTCACCACACTGCAGGTCACAACAACAATCACCCACTCACCCACCCACTCACCACACTGCAGGTCACCACAACGCACTCACTCACCACACTGCAAGTCACAACAACACTCTCATCCACTCACCACCATGCAGCTCACAACACTCACCCACTCACCCACCCACTCACCATACTGCAGGTCACGACAACACTCACTCACCCACCCACTCACCACACTGCAGGTCACGACAACACTCTAACTCACCCACCCACTCACCACACTCCAGGTCACCACAACGCACTCACCCACTCACCACACTGCAGGTCACCACAACGCACTTACCGACTCACCACACTGCATGTCACAACAACACTCTCACCCACCCACTCACCACACTGCAGGTCATAACAACACTCACCCACCCACTCACCACACTGCAGCTCACCCACCCACTCACCACACTGTAGGTCACAACACACCCACTCACTCACCACCATGCAGATCACAACAACACACTCCTCACTCACCCACTCACTACACTGCAGGTCACCACAACACACCCACTCACTCACCACACTGCAGCTCACAACAACACACTCACCCACTCACTCACCACACTGCAGGTCACAACAACACTCACCCACTCACCACACTGCAGGTCACCACAACACTCACTCACCCACTCACTCCACTGTGGGTCACCCCACTTCTCTTTTTGCCTCTTCCCTCGCAACTGCTCCACTTTGGAATTCCCTCCTCCCGTCATCATCCTCATCAGCATCATCTCCCAACCTCTTACATCACTCATACCCCGGCCGCTCAATTCAAGAAACGCGTGGCTACACCAGGATCCAGTCCACCTTCAGCCGTGCCGTTTGTTGCTGCCTGCTCGGCGTTTTGGCCCTCGGGCCTGTGCTTGGCAACCGTCGTTTCAGCATAAATTAAACCACTTGTATTGTGTGTAAACATTTATTATTGTAATGAATCCTCGTTACACGTGAATAATAATAGTAGTGGTTTACCTGCAGGCAAGTTCCCCAAAATGAACCCGAGCTCGCCACACAGCTCGGAAGGAAGCTAAGCCGGGCTTCAGCCTCGACAGTGCTTGTATGGGCGACCACCATGCGTATAACAGGTGCTATAGGTTACAGGCTGCGGGGAGGAGGGAGGGGGATACAAGCCGGAGAGCAGAGGGGCAGTGCAGCAACATGAACGGTCGTTCTGTACTGTGACGCCTCCACGGCTGTGACCTCCCCTGGCTGAGTGCACGAGATGGCACGACGGGAGCGATGAATCGAGCAAAATGATTAAACTTTTCGTTTCCTCGTGGTCGACTCCTGGTGCCCCTTTAAAGATGGTGGCCGCCCCCCACGTCCTGCCTCGCGAAGGCTGGAAACCCCCTACAAGCCACGCCCAGCGTGGCACGGCTGACGATGCTGTTGACCTCCCGTCCAGTGGCACAAGTGGGACCAGGGTCGGTATTTTTTTTTTAACCCCCAATCCCCCGGAATGATTTTCACGTATGATGTATCGATGAATCGAACCAATAATTGATAGGGTAAATCCAATTACTTAATTAATCGAATTACAGTCCATCTCGAGTTCAAAGTAAATTACCTCCGACGCAACAGGGAGTACAACCTCTAATATTGTGTTATAGCCTGTTAACTGTATATGTACACTCACATCCAGCAGCAGATAGAGAACGGCCGATATCAGCCCCACGCACCCATCACAGCTCCACGTCACCGCTATCGATCCGAATTTGTTGAAAAAGAAACAAAATGAAATCGCGACTAAAACGTTCAAAAACGAAAGTGCGCACGTAAAATACCCACCGATAAAAGAGACTGGGTCCCCTCCCCCCAATCCACCAACCCCCACTGACCAGCGTGGGGAAGTATGGTCAACTGATAACGAGATTCGGTACAGGCAAGGAAGCGATGCCCCCCAAGCCGCCACGAGGAGGTGCCCCTGAACGTGGTGGTCGAGAGGGTTGAGGATGGTCAGAGCACAAACCCTCCATTTGAGGCCAACACTCGTATCAACCCTCGCCCTTCCCTTACCCCCCCCCCTCACCTGAACCCTATAACCAGATCCTATACCTCCCTAACCACAAATAAAACCCAACCTCGACACTTGACCCTAATGCCACCCATAATTCAAACTCTTCCCCAGCCCAACCCTACTCAGTATTCCAACCCAACCATTATCTGTAACCCTATCTGTATCCCAATCCCAAACGTTACCACTACCCTGAACCCTGCACGCACTCCGACCCTGCCTCTACCCCATAACTCTATGCCTACCCCTAACTCAACCAGTAACTGTAGCCATAACCCTCCATTTGCCCTCAACACGACACCCTTAACACTACCCCCTAACACTACCCCCTAACACTACCCCCTAACTCAGCCTCTACCCCATACCGAATCATAACCCTTATCTATAACGCTACCCCGACCCAATACCGCATCTCCAATTTAAGTTAAAATCCCACCGTTTCGTTTCAGTTTTCATTCCAATTCCAGCCACCGGATGTACGTGTGTTGAACTTCTTTCGCACCGTACATAGCCAACCGTACGGGGGAAGGACAACAAAATATGCATGCCACCACATGCCACCCTTGCCTGCTCACTGACAGTCTATAGGACTATATACAGTCTATATATACAGTCAACATTGAGTACGCATCACCACGTGGGCCGCATTGCCACGTGACGACTCGCTGGGCGACACCGCTGGCGTGCGCGCTGGGGTTACAAAGTCTGTGCCATACTCATCGAGCCAAACTAAGGCACCCCTATGAGGGTTCATCGAGCCAAACTAAGGCACCCCAATGAGGGTTCTGTGTGGAATGAGACGATGGTTCTGGAACGGATGTAATGAGGGTTCTCTATAAGATACATTCTCAAATGCATGAATGCAAGTCAGCCCATTGTGAAGGCTACCCGGTCAACCGTGGGAACACAGGACACACACACACCACCTATACATCATGAAATATACAAATGCACGCAAGCTGATCTGTACAGGTGCGCACAGGTGTGCATGGGTAACAGTCCCGCCCTGCAGCCAACGAACAAATACATCAATAAAATTAAAATGCAACCCATTACAATCATCATCATGAGCATAACGCGCTTATTCTGCTGGCTGCGTGTGCACGTGAGAGTCGTCTTACTGTGAGGGCTTTGTACAAGCAACGCACCGTGGTGGGAGCCAGGGCCAAACCCAGCTGGCCAGATCTCACCGGTGGGAAGGGGAGAGAGGCCAACACGGAGGCTGCGCAACTGGCGGAGGCCGAGTTAGAGTCCAGGGTTGCTACGGGCGTCTGTGTGCGTGTGTGCATGCACATAGCCTGGCACCAGCGCCGTGGTGACGGTCACCATGTTGAAATGTCTGCGTGTTAGTCCCCAAGGTTGTTTTTGTGCAAGCGCTCGCAGGGCTTAATCTCAGCTGGGTCTGTCCCGCTTGCTGATCCTGCAATGTCATTTCACCACCTGGCACACCACATCCAGTATACCCTATTGCTATGGCTTCTGTGGTTACCCGTCACATGCCACACGCTCCAGTTTACCAGTGCGCTGTAAAATGATTAGTTTGAAATGAAGCCCCAGATGTTGGTAGACGTGGGTTGAGCCCGTGGTTAGTCCAAGAGGGGGGTGGGGCGCGGGTGTCAGACACGGGTCAGAGTCCAGGACTTGCTGCAATGCCTCGGCAAGTCAAAGCGCCTTGCGTTGCATCTCATCTCGACCGTTCCAAGGCCCTGCTGCAGTCCAGCCTAGGGGACCGCCAGTAGCAGCTGTCTCTGCGTGGTACAAGGTGCACGAAGAACCGGCCCGCACACGGGCATGACTCTGCCAGTAGGTGGCGATGTTATGTGCTTTTATTTCCCAATAAAATAATTGGCGAGGAAGTTATCAAACTTTATAAAATGTGGACCGTGACACGGGCACACATGGTCACATCTTTTCCCAATGATGTCACGGGACCTTTCACGTTCATAGTCGGAGGGGACAACAATTATCTTTGCGGTGAATAAACCCGCAGTTGTGCAATGGGCAGCACAGCCCAGAGGGCATCGGCTCGATTCCACCTCCTGGCGCGGCAGCCGAAACAACGATCGCAAGTTTCTTAAATTCACCCCACACCACCTCTGTCCGCAGGCGGTCGAGTCGGCAGGCCGCGTGAGTGGTAGGGTAAAGTGTGGGTACTTCCACCTCTTCTGAGAAGTCTGCCCAGCATAAAAGAGTCGGCCAACACTCCGTTCCAATGGGCTGCCCGATAGCTCGCGCGAGCGGAGGCCCTTTCCGCGGGCAGTGGCGTGAGCGAGCACTTGCAGGGCTGCACCTCTACCTTAACCGGGGTAGCTGGCGGGCTCGAACGGCGAGCCTCTGTCACAAGCAGCCCGGTGTGGCTCCGTGCCGTGCCACAGAGTCTCAGGGGTCCTCGGGGGGGGGGGGGGGGGGGGGGGGGGGTTGGGTGAGAGCGCTCCCCCCCCGGCCTCCCCCCCGCCGCACCGACCTTGGCGGGCCCGGCTAGTGACCCCCCGGCGCCCAGTGGGCCTCCTCGTGACCACGGGAGGCGATCACCACCACGCAGGTGACGATGGCGCACAGCACCAGCGCTGCGATGCCCACGGCCAGGCTGATGAAGGCGAAGTTCCGCGCCTGGCGAGAAGCGATCTCGGCCGCCAGGACGTCGCCACGCAGCAGGGCCGCACGTGCCTGTGGTGGTGATGGTCGTGGTGGTGGTGGTGGCGGCGGTCGTGGTGGTGGTGGCGGTGGGGAGAGGGAGGGAGAGGCAGAGAGAATCGTCAGCAGATTCGGCAGCATCACCAGAAGTAGTGGTGCCATCATTGGCAGCATTAATATCATGATTATCAAAAGTAGCAGAATAAAAGTCATCCTCATCAGCAGTAGCAGTAAAATCCTTGTCATTATCATCATCATCACTGCCACATTCATAAATCCCCCTCCTTAACCTCCTCTCTTAAAGCTCACCTATTCTCTATCACCCATTCTCTTCCACTTCCCTCGCCCCTCCACTCCTTTCCGTCCCTCCCATACCCCGTTGTGTCACTCATTCCTCAATCCTTGTAGCGCCCCCCTGCCATCTACATCGTTCCATTGTCACCGTTTTGCAGGCAATGCCAGGGTTAGATGACAGCCATCACAGCGAGCGATGGTCATCTTCATACGACTCTCGGCCTCACCGCCTCCATCTCCGGCACACCTCGGAAGAACCGGCGGATGCCATTGGCAGGCTCGGTGCATCTCCCGGCTACCCACCTGCACGGCCTTGAGAATGGCGAACACCCCCGTGGGCCAGAAGCAGCACACGGTGCTGAAGACGGCGATGGGCAGATAGTCGTGGGGGGGGGCCCGGGGCTCGCCTCCCAGGAGGGTGCCCCCCACGTGGATCCCCACAGAGGGGACCCCCCCGCCCCCTAGGCCCAGGGGGAGCGGCTGAGCGTGGCCGACGGCGGTCGTGCCGACGGGGACCGCGCCGTACCCCGACACGAACCCCTGCGGGAGGGGTGGGGGTGGGGTCAGCGTCAGGGGTCACTCATCCAGCAGTGTGCGGCCGTATCTGTGTGTGCGTCTGTATGTGTACGATCAGACGCGGTGCTGGCCAGCCACCCCCTCGTGTGCCGTGCCGGCCTTCATAGGTGCTGCTTGCTAACATCACCTGTCCCAACAGTCCGTTAAGGCTATATGGGGGATCTGTGTCTTTGTTGTGTGCACTTGCCCAAAAATCCTGTTGAGGTTATCGGGGGGATCTTAATCTTGCCTGTGTGTTTCTGTATGTGGACATTGTATGCGTGCAGTTCATTGTGCAGTTGGCTTACTCGTCTGTGTGTACGTATTCCATTGCGTATTATTTCAGTGTGCGCATGCCGGCACGTGTATGTGTGTGTGTATATATATCTGCGCATGTAGATATATTATATTTGTCATATATGTACGCGTGTGCAAACTATGTGCTTGCGTCATGAGTATTCATGGAGAGCCAGTAACGTAACGAACGCTGACTCGTGTGGAAACGCGGAGTTTTACGAACGCCGAGAATCAGCCGCGTTGATGGAGTGACAAATGGGGACTTATCGCGAAGAGCAGCGGAGAGGTGACCGACTTGTCGAGGTCACAGCAAGAGGGAAAGACGACGCGTGCTCGGGGCACGTGATGAGACGATGGCTTGGTACTGATCTAGATTCTAGAAACTACCTAAGGGGAGGTGGGGGGGGGTCCCAAAAATAGCCCCCACCACCCCTACATTAGTAAAAGAAAACATTTGATGCATTTTCTCTGCCAATATCAATACAATATCAACTTTCGTGGTCTCGGGGGGAGGGGAACGATTGAAATGGCGTCGACGGGATTCCGTCGCGCGCAGGGCCGGCACGTGGCGCGTGATGTCACCATCGGCATGGCGACGAGGCCTAAACCCTTCGAGTTCAGCCTCCACGTGGCAGCGCGACTCGAATTGTCGTTCGTATTGTGTCCCCTTTCTCTGTCACCTCCCCCGGTTCAGAGAGATGGACGATAACGCGTCGATGGTGGTAATGCTACAGCCGCACTGCAATGGAGTGCGGTGCCGTGGAGGCAGCGAGGGTTGGCGGATCACGCACACGTTCATGAAACTCCCTTCTTCCCGTAGGCGTCGAGGTCGCAATCTCCCGGCTTGCCGGGGTTTGTCGGCAGTACATCAAGTGGGTTAATCTGCATCTCTGTTCCGTCAATATGGAGTTTAAGTGTTACCCCCACCGCGTCGCACGCATGGGGCTTCTGCAGCTACTCCGGGCCTGTCGTGCCACGTGTATAATCACTCGTTAATAGTTTGCCGGACATCCCAATTGTAGGACCACCGAGCTTGAGCAACTTTGGGTCGCGTGGGTGCCGTCTGTGCTCCCCCCCCCCCCCCCCCCGCGTTTCCGTGCGAAATGTGAGCCGCGCGTTACAAATACTACTTGCGTCTTGAGGTGGAGCTTGAATGAATGACGACGCCGCTGTACGCAAGCGAAGCGAAAAATAATATTACAAATCATTATAAAGCTCGTGAAGAAGAGTGGTGATGAGCGACGGCAGTGAAGAGTGTAAGCACACACTGACCCCACCGACGGGGTAGGCCGGCATGAACCCCGCGTAGGGGACCGGGTAGGGTCCCGGCGCGGCGAACCCCGGCTGTGAGAACCCCGGAGGGGCGGCCGGGCAGGGGCTCACGGGAGCCGGGGTGTACGGGGGCCCGGGGTAGGACCCCCCTGGACCGAGGGGGGTCTGGGAAGGGGTCTGCACGGGGGCCGAGGGGATGGGGGGCATCACCGCCTGTGCGTACTCAGGGGGAGCTGCGGGGTCTGGGCGTGAGAGAGGTGGGGGGGGGGCCGAGAAATATCAGCAACAGCATCATCAGCATCAGTATCATCAGCATCAGTATCATCAGCATCAGTATCATCAGCAGCAGCATCAGCAGCATCATCATCAGCAGCAGCATCAGTATCACCAGGAGGCGCTTAGTGATACTGATGATTATGATACGGATTCCCCATAGCCCCGTGCGAACTGCTAAGCCCCCCCGCCCCGACACCTCCCTGCCTCCCCCCCAAAAAGCTCAGCCCCCCAAAATTCTTATAGTCAAGTAAAACAATGTTGGTGTCACATTTCTCCAAATACCTAGGGGGTGAGCGCGAGAGCGGACACCCTTCCGACCTCCGCTCGGCTCTTAATCTCCACGTGAATCCTTGGGTGGTGCAGAGTCCACCCGGCACGCACATTGCCCAGTAGCCGGAGTACCGGGACGTGTGCCAGCCGGTACTCTGGCCACCCGGTAAGACCAACTGGTACACAGACTAAGCACAGACAGTCTAACTGGTACACAGACTAAGGACAAACAGTCTAACTGGTACACAGACTATGGACAGACAGTCTAACTGGTACACAGACTAAACACAGACAGTCTAACTGGTACACAGACTAGGGACAGACAGTCTAACTGATACACAGACTAAACACAGACAGTCTAACTGGTACACAGACTAAGGACAGACAGTCTAACTGGTACACAGACTAGACACAGACAGTCTAACTGGTACACAGACTAAGGACAGACAGTCTAACTGGTACACAGACTCGACACAGACAGTCTAACTGGTACACAGACTCAACATAGACAGTCTAACTGGTACACAGACTAAGCACAGACAGTCTAACTGGTACACAGACTCAACACAGACAGTCTAACTGGTACACAGACTAAACACAGACAGTCTAACTGGTACATAGACTAAGGACAGACAGTCTAACTGGTACACAGACTCAACAAAGACAGTCTAACTGGTACACAGACTCAACACAGACAGTCTAACTGGTACACAGACTAAACACAGACAGTTTAACTGGTACACAGACTCAACACAGACAGTCTAACTGGTACACAGACTCAACACAGACAGTCTAACTGGTACACAGACTAAATGGTACCTAGGCTAACCGGTACACAGACTAACCAGCACTTAGGCTGACTGGTACACAGATTTATCGGGATGCAGATGACCCATCCACACAGCCTCACCAGTACCTAGACTAACTGTGCCCTCGACTAACCAGTACCCAGGCCAACCAGTCCACGGACTAATCATCACACACACGGATCACACACACAATACACTGATACACTTGTCAATACAAAAATCGGTCAATCATTAAACTGACATTTGCTGCGAAGCTCATCACCTTGACGGACAATTGCTAATCACGTGGGACACGTTCGTGATCTGTATTAAATCTCTGCGTGTGTGTATTTACAAGCAAACATTTGGAAGAAAATAGTGAAATCTGGTCCCAGACCCACACACACACGGGGTCTTGGCAATAACTACCCCCAAACCCCCCGTGTGGGGTCCTAAGGGGGTCTGGGGGGTACACGAGGTATGAGAGAGTCTGTGGGGTACACGTGGCGTGTGTGGATGGGACGGGGTCTGTGGGGGTACACGTGGCATTAAGGGGGTCTGAGGGGGTACACGGGGTCCTAAGGGGGTCTGAGGGGGTACACGAGGTATGAGAGAGTCTGAGGGGGTCCACGTGGCGTGTGTGGATGGGACGGGGTCTGTTGGGTTCCGAACGGGTCCCGGAATCTGAGTGGATGCGGGTATATGATGATGTCCTAGGTGGTATGAGGGGGTGGTCTGTGGGGGTACACGAGGTATTAGGGGTCTGTGGGGGTGCACGGGGTTCCTAGGGGGGGGGGTCCGTGGGGGTCTCACCGTGGGGCCGCTCGGCCATGGCGCGGCGCCTCCTGTCCCCGCCGCGGGGCTCCGAGGGGGTCGGCGCGGCCGGCGTCTGCGGGAACCCCGTGCATCGGGGCCCGGGCAAGGAGACCCCCACGACCCGCTCGGCCCACGACCCCTACGACCCGCGGGGGTCGTGGTCCCAAGCGAGGAGGAGCAGCAGCAGCAGGAGCAGCAGCAGGAGGATGAAAGAGGAGGAGAGGGCGGAGCGCGCCGCCAAGGGGACCCGGGACGATGGAGCCCCTCGGTCCGCGCTGGGAGACCCCCGACACGAAGAGCGGCGAGGGGGCCTGGCGGAGAGGGAGTAGCGCAGATCACGACTCGCTCTCTCTCTGCCTCTCTCTCCTCTCTCGGTGTCTCTCTCGGTGTCTCTCCCCGTGTCTCTCGTCTGTCACGAAAGGCCTCCCTCTCTCTGTGCGTCTCTCCTTGTCTCTGTCCCCGTCTCTCTCACGATCTCTCCCGGCTCCCCGTGTGTCTCTCTCCGTGTCTCCTTGACTCTCTCTTCCTATTTATTGCTGCCCCCCTTCCGTCTTACTCCTCATTCCTCTCCATGTCCTCTCTCTCTGCCTCTCTCCTTCTGCCTGTCTCTGTATCTCCCTCCCTGTTCACTCTCCCTCCCCGTCTCTTCACATTCTGTCTTCTCTCTAGCCCCGCGTGTCTCTCCCTGTTCTCTCCATGTCCTCTCTCTCCGCCTCTGTCGCCGTCTCTCTCTCTCACTTGGGCTCTGGCTCTTCCTCTCACTCTCCGCGTGTCGATATCTCGCCTTGTATCTCTCTCCCTTTCCTCTCCCCCCTCCACCACCACCACCCTTCTCCCTCCGTCTCTCTTATCGCTTCCCTCTTCCTTCCTTCCTTAATTTCCCCCCGACTCTCCCTCATCTCCCCCCTCTCTCTCCATTATCCCTCCGCTATCTTATCTCTCCCCTCCCTCTCCTTTAGCTCTCCCCGAATCTCACTCCCCTCTGTCCCCGACGTACCCTGTTTCTCCCCTTGCCTCTCCCTTGCCTCTCCCCCGTTCCCCCCCCTGTTCCCCCATTGCTTCTCCCCCCCCTTGCCTCTCCCCCCCCTTGCCTCTCCCCCCTTCCCCCCTTTCGCCTCCCCCCCCCTTGCCTCTCCCCCCCTTGCCTCTCCCCCCCTTGCCTCTCCCCCCCTTGCCTCTCCCCCGTTCCCCCCCCCCCTGTTCCCCCCCCGTCCCCCCCCTTGCCTCCCCCCTTGCCTCTCCCCCGTTCCCCCCCCCTGTTCCCCCCCCGCCCCCCCCCCCGTCCCCGCCCCCCCCCGCCCCCCCCCCGTCCCCGCCCCCCCCCTTGCCTCTCCCCCTGTCCCCCCCCCCCTGTCCCCCCCCCCTGTCCCCCCCCCGTCCCCCCCCCCGTCCCCCCCCCGTCCCCCCCCCTGTTCCCCCCCCCCTGTTCCCCCCCCTGTTCCCCCCTCCACCCCCCCCCCCCTCCGCCTCTCCCCCCGTCCCCCCCCCCGTCCCCCGTCCCCCTCCCCCGTCCCCCTCCCCCGTCCCCCTCCCCCGCCCCCCCCCCTGTCCCCCCCCCTGTCCCCCCCCCTGTCCCCCCCCCCTGTCCCCCCCCCGTCCCCCGTCCCCGCCCCCCCCCCCTGTTTCCCCCTCCGCCCCCCCCCCCTTGCCTCTCCCCCCGTCCCCCCCCCCGTCCCCCCCCCCCGTCCCCCCCCCCCGTCCCCCCCCGTCCCCCCCCCCCGTCCCCCCCCGTCTCCCCCCGTCCCCCCCCCCCTGTTCCCCCTTCCTGTTCCCCCCCCATCCCCCCCCCTGTCCCCCCCCCCGTCCCCCCCCTGTTCCCCCCCCCGTCCCCCCCCTGTTCCCCCCCCCGCCCCCCCCCCCTGTCCCCCCCCCCCGCCCCCCCCCCCTGTTCCCCCCCCCCGTCCCCCCCCGTTCTCCCCCCCGTCCCCCCCCCCCCCCGTCGTCCCCCCTGTTCCCCCCCCTTGCTTCTCCCCCCCGCTTGCCTCTCCCCCCGTTCCCCCCCCTTGCCTCTCCCGCGTTCCCCCCTTGCCTCTCCCTTTCCTCTCCCCCGTTCCCCCCCCTTGCCTCTCCCCCCCCCCCCACTTGCCTCTCCCCCCCCCCCCACTTGCCTCTCCCCCCCCCCCCCCACTTGCCTCTCCCCCCCCCCCCCCCACTTGCCTCTCCCCCCTTGCCTCTCCCTTTCCTCTCCCTCGTTCCCCCCCCTTTACCTCTCTCTTTCCTCTCCCTTTCCTCTCGGCGTGCTTCTCTCACGGGGACGGGCGTCGTCGGAGAGCGCGGTGACGTCATCCCACCGGGATCGGTGACGTCATCGAGGCGACGAGGATTGTCTCAATGTGTGTGCGTGACGTCACTACACGCGTGAGCCCCCACGGGTAGAGGCGCAGCTCTGCAGTGTCTCGTTCACGCCGCCGCTGGCGGAAGGGCCTCCACGAGAGGAGGGTCTGAAGAGCCCCTCCAGAGGAGAGTGATTGGCCTACTCGTCCACGCTCGTCGGCCAATGAGTGACGAGTCGTGTTTATTATTGTTGTTGTTATTCACGTGTAGGGGGCAACGCTCTATCCCCGTGCAGACGGGACACACAGATGGCGAGTGGTCCACCGGCTGCGCCGCCTTCTGGCGAGGCAGGGTACGGCACCTCCTCGAGGCCCACGGGGGAAGAGAGATGCATTCACACCCCATCTGTGCGGTGATCCACCAACCCTCGCTGCTGCCTCCACAGTCCTGCAGACGCTGCATGTCCAGGTCGCTTGACGTTTCGTCTGGTCAAACAAAGCAAACGTTCGCGTCATCGCGAACCGCTCTCGAGTAGTAAATTGTGAGCAATTGTCTGCAAAGCGCGTCAATTACAAGGAGTCTGCCACCTGAACCCTGTCACGGGGTCCCACGTGGCCTCGGCGGGACCTCCAACGTGAACACTTTGCTCCTTGCACGCTGCGGGAGACCCGGCATGGAGCTTGCTGTATGTGGGACATGGAGCTTGATGTATGTGGGGCATGGAGCTTGCTGTATGTGGGGTGGGATGCGGATTTGAGTTGGGGTGGGTGGGGTAGGTGAGGCTGGTTGCTTAATACTCGAGAGCTTATGTTAAATGTGGTGTTTTTCAAAATGTAAATTCCATCGAATTGCACTGTGCTGAGCTCTAAAGATGCATCTACAGAACCACTCACGTAGAGACCCGCAAACTCACACACAGATCTCTATGAAGGAGGATGCACCATCACAGCAATACGCCACTCCGCGACTGCTGACGCTGGCTAAACCACCTGAGTGTAACGTTGCAGCTGTTGCGCCACATGAACCATACAAAGCACGAGAGAGAGAGACAAAGGCGGCCGGGCGCTCACTGACAAGCCACGTGACGCAGTGACAACACCTCACCAACAGCACGTGGAGTCAACCTTCATCATTTTAATGCAATACAAGGTTCTTTACAACGGCCCTTCAGAGAGATATAAAAAAACAACCACAAACACCCAGGGAGTCCAACTTGGACCTCGCAGGTGTGTTGAGAGAAGAGAAATGACGTTCCTAAAGGGATTTCTAAAAAAGAAAATCGTTCAGGCGACGCTGACGGATCCCAGGCACAGGTTGTCGGGTTGGGTGAAGGCGCAGCCCCTGCAAGTGCTTGCGGGCCTCGCCACTAAAAGCATCTCTAGATGAGAGCACACCCCCCTTACCCGCCAAGAGGAGAGCAATTTCGGCCTCCTCTTCCACGCTGGTGCAAATGTCTTGGAAGAGGTGGGAGTGCCAACCCACACTTTAAACCCACCACGCGCGTCCTGCCGACGGACTAAAGCGTGAACCCATCCCGACCGCTGGGTGGACAAAGACGGCGGGGGTGGTAGTGGTGGTGAGGGATTTGAGAACCTCACCCTTATTGCTTTCACTGCCGCGCCGGGATGTGGGATCGATCCGGCGCCCTCTGGGCTGCAAGAACAACGGGAGAAGTGCCGCTGATCGACGTTTCACCACCGCTGTGGTCACCCGCAACGCGCACGGTGTTCCATGAATTCGTAAAAAAAAAATCACCAGCCAATAAATAATATAGTTCGTCAATATTAAATTGTTTTCCATTTTTACAAAATTACTATTTACCGTATTCTCCGGATTATAAGACTGACCGTTTCCAATGTACAGTGTTTTAAAGCCAATGTTGGTTGGCTGCGTCTTTCGAGTCCGGTAGCCATGTGCGCGTGTTGTTATTGTGTGTCTGGGGAGCGGTGGCGCAGTGGTTAGCTCACTGCAATCCAAAACCAACGACTCGAGTTCGATTCCCGCTCAAGACCAACACCAGTGGCGATTATCCGAACCGGTCCTGGGTCTCCTCTAGGTCGAATCGGCCTCAAATAAGCACCTGGTGCGATGCGAAAACATCAGCACTGGGGAGACAAAGGCGGTCCGGGCGTGGTGTTGGCCACACCCCCTCGTGTGCCGTGCTGACCTTCACAGGAGCTCGCTAACAGCACTTGCCCCGGCAGTCAGTTAAGGCTATAGGGGTGATCTTTGTTTTGTGTGTGTGACCAGATCTGTATAACTTTATTGAAAGGGGCACACGTTTTGGAGTGCGTCTTACTTTCCAGAGCGTCTTATCAGCCGAAGAATATAATATTTCTGTTTTTATTACAAGTTACAAAAAAAACACTGCAAGGTCATTCGTATCATATTAAGTTATAAAATATATATCACACGCAGGGCTTAATTTCTAACTTCAATCGGAGCTGTCCGGGGCTGAACTCCGGAAAAAAAGATTACACCCCACGAGAAATGAAGCCCTGATTGCACCTTTTGTAGTAACAACTGGGTGTGTGCCTCCCACACGGAGTGAAGTCGCCTCGATGGGGCTCCAACCATCGACAACACGAACATTTATAAATATGTTAAATACTATCGGTGGACACTTTCTTCAAAGGAAGGCGTTAGTTCGCCCAGAGCGTGCGAGACGCGCGGTCGATCTGCCCACCTTTGAGACTGCCAAGGCAAAGTACGTAAGACGTAGCCTTCACAGACTGCACGTAGCATTGTGGTTCTTTTATATTCGACGGCTTTTCGCCAACAATATTACGATTCATAACGAGTTTATTTTGGGTGAGATCGTGCCTGTAAAAATGTGAATTGTATTGACCGTAACCCTCCCCACACCGAGCGACAGAGCCAATCAACTCACGTTGTCACGTGGACGATTGTGGCCGAGTGATTTGGGTTTTCAGCACAGACCAGAGGGAGGGAGGAAGGTCCAAGCAACATGTTGACAACTGCACATGAACGATGCTTATCTGGAGATTATATCCAGCATCATCAGGCGTGAACAAAGCTCAGCTCTCGCTGACATTATACCTACACGATCTAAACCAAAAGAAAATTATTACGAATCAGAATGTGCTCGTGTTTCCGATGGGTCATCGTAATCCTTAGAAATCATCAGCAGGACCATGCCCACCTGTAGAATGCCAAGGAAAACAGTTTGTTATAAAAGTCATCTTAACCTTTAGTGCCCATCAGCATGCCATGCTTACTCATATGCTGCAAAGGCAAGCACGGAGTGTTATATTGATCTTCGTAGTTCTTGAGTCTCATCAGTGCATTATGCCCAGCTACAGGCTGACAATAGTATACAATAGTGTTGTGTCTTAATGACCACCACAGTTCATAAACAAGGCCATGCCCACTTACACACTGCCAAGACAAGCACGGATGGTTATATGGGTCTTCGTCATCATTCTAACTCATCAGCAAGCTATATACTTCCGAAGACACACTGGGGCATTACCAGTGTCTTCATAATTATTAGAGTTCATCAGCAGACTATATCCACATACAGACCTTCACAGACACTCGAGTGCCGTGTCTTCATGATCACCGTCTCATTAGCAAAGCTAAAGACTGCCAAGTTAACGTCAGTCTTATATGGGTCATCATGGTCATTTTGTCTCGTCAGTGACCCATGGCCACTTACGTGCTGCCAAGGCCAGTACAGTATTCCTATATCTATAGCACACGTGTCTTCATGATCACTGGAGCTCATCAGCAAAGCAGTGCACTGTCACAGACAGCCAAAATAAAGTTTAGTGTTATATGGGTCATCGTGATAATCAGGCCCCATCAGTGAGCCCATGGCCACTTACACGCTGCCAAGGCAAGACACAGCGCATCCATCACGCCCGGACGTGTCAGCCCTTAATTAAATCAGCTCTGTCGAACGTGCAGGCCACCCTTCAAATTAACGGGTTCCTCCATTCCATTAATCACCTACGATTCGTGGGTGGAAGGGGGGCGGCCGGGGCATGCCTGAACTTATCACCCCGCCTCATCTTGCGTTTGGCAATAGTAATAATAATAACACTACTACACACAGTGTTATAATTACTATTGTGTGTGGCTCTGTACGAAGTCTTCGTACTTTGTCAAAAGTACGAAGTCTACGAAGTTCCCGTCCTGTGCGCCGGTAGCTTCTTCAGGAGCTGACTTAAGCAGAACCGGTGTTGCCGCTTCGATCTTTTACACTATTTGAAGTTGCTGATTTGCTTTGTCCGGGAGCAAACCGCAGTGCCCGGATAAAGCTGCTCACTCGTACGTACGAGTGAGTACGAGGGCACAAACCGAGGTCACCCGGAGAGCTGATCAGTTCAGTTCGCGTAAAGATGCTCCCCGGCACGTGGAGCGAAACATCGGACATCATCCACCAAACAACGCGACGACACATCGGAGAGCTTACACAGTTTGGCACTCGCCTAAAAGCGGCAACAGCCAGCCACGCCGAACACTGAACAACAACATGGTTCTAACACTTTCTCATAGGCACGTGCGGGGTTTAGCACCACCTGGTGGTCGAGTGGGGCAGTTGCCACCTGCAGACCCACAGCCCCACCACGCCCGGTTGTCATCACCGCGCCCCGTGGCCCAGGCTATCTTTTTCTTAGGTTTTTTTCGGTAAAGTCACGTAGGTAAAACATCAAAATTAATAAAAAATAAAATAAAATAATTTTGATGTTGATGTTTTACCTACGTGACTTTACCGAAAAAAACCTAAGAATATGAATCCTTGCAGTCACGAAAGCTTCAAATCTAGAATCAGGCTGTCTTTGTCAAGGTGATTTCGTGTTGTTGTGGCTGCTGCTGCTGCTGCGTTGGCACTGGTACACAAGTACAATTAACAATAACAACCTCGACACATCCTCATGAGAACTAAGCCCAGGAATGAATCACTAAGCGGATGGTATGCATAGTTGTCAATCCCTTATCACTGCCTACCTTAATACAGACCAATTCAGACTCAACGTTCACTCTACAAAGTCCCATCACAAGGGAGAAACACAAATAGACAATTTTGTTTTGCCCATATTAAAACGGCTGTACGCTGTATGGACCTGAAAACTCAAGTGCCCTTTACAAGAATACGGGTAAACCAGTTGGGTTGACAGCTAAGGGTATAAATACTGTTCATCAGGACACATTTGTATTATGTAATTCTCAGCGGGACCAAATTTATATTTTACTGATGTATCTATCCAGGCGGGCCACGCTAAGTAGTAGCACTCTCTTTCAGCAGGGTCCTGCATTGCGTTATGTGTAAGATGCGTTCAGCCGGAGCACCCGGAGCACACACTCTATCCCCGTACAGATGGAAACAGATGGCGATTAGTTTAACACGGAGGCTTTCGCGACCAATATCATCCATACGTTTTTTTTTTGGGTTAGATCGCCTAAATATATAAATGTGTCCTTAAACCCGCCACAACGAAGCAGTAAGGTTTGTCGTGTAAACGGAACATGCCAATTCGTGAGAGGCCAGCTCGCCGGTATTATGGATCCACTGGTTGTGCGACTGCCTCCTCCTGGACGGAGATCAGAATCTTTATACTGCAGGAATCCGATGAGCTATAAAGCGGTCTGCAACTCTTATCCGCTCTCTTTGTGCTGTGAACAAGGGTCATTGCCCGAAACGTCGCCGACGATAGGCCACGGCGTTCTTGACGAGAATTGCGTTTTGTCGCTGCAGCGCAGAAGATGTCTGTCGGTGTGAAGAGTGAGGAGGGGGGAGGGATGGTCACGTTTGGACGATGCTCCAGCCCCGACACAACTCTTGGCATCAAGTTGTGTTGGGTAGTGCCAGGGACGTAACGGAGAGGAACTTTGGCGAAATTCTTCTAAGGGTTTTGAAGAAATTGGACACAAATAAATACTGTAATATGGGAGCCCCCCCCCCCACACCACCCCCTTCTCGGCGTGACGGCCATGCCGGCAGAGGTGCGCCCTCCCCGGCAGAGCCGCTACGAGAGCACCGCTGTCTCAAAATCGGCCTACGACAAACAATTATCGCAGATGTGATCCAATACGAATACAATTTGAGTAGAAAGTTGTGCTGCTCTTAGGCACTTACTCGAGAGAAAATCCGGCGAAATTGATCAAAGCCTTACCCAGAACTAAGAGTTACCCGCTTGGGTAACGAGCGCTAACAGTTACCCGCCTGGGCACGACGGCCCTGCCGGGTGAGGCGCGCCCTTCCCGGCGGGGCCGCTATGCAAGCCCTGTGGTCTCGGTCGCGGCCTACGAACACAACGGACCCGTGCGCCACTGCGGAGCGGGGCCCCCAGGAAGCCGCGGGCGACGTCCGCCCCCTGGCGGCCGCGTGCGGGAGCGCGCACGGCAGCCGCGGCCCGTGGTGCCACCAAGGGTGGTGGACACAGCGGGGTCACATCCTGACGGCATCGCCGTTATCATCGAAGTACCTTGACAATGACCATCGTCATTGTCACCAATTCAGCATCACGACCATATACTGTATTCATTTTATATATGGCCGTGATACTACATGGTCCATAGCAAACGGATATTGATGTTATTGATTATGGTTTGATTCAAACCCATGCGACGCGGACTCGGCAACTCCCAACCGCTGTTCCACCCATCTGGGTCCAATCTAAATAATTCCATCCCCACCCATCTCCGCGTTAGATGTGAGGCCTCTCCAACGAGTACTTGTGGCTTCCCCGTGTAAATTCGGTGGTGTCAATGTGAGTGTAAGCCCCCCCCCCGACCCCCAGCCCTTTTTCGCAGCATCTCGGTGAGGTTGGAGTCAGCGGTACACAACCACCGGACCCTGTGGGTAAGAGATAATGGTCGTATATGTTTTGTGTTCTTGAGCATGATTGGAATACGCCGCCATGGTCATTAACGGTGGCACACGACCGGAGCCACTCACCTCTCCGTTATGTGTGTGTGTGGGGGGAGTTGTGCACCTGAAATTCTAGTTAATAAAATTGTCCTTCAGTTTGCGGAGTAAATCGGCTGTGCGTCGCGTAACCCGCGACGGGCTAGCGAGTGGCAGCAGCGACGTAAGCATGAAATAAAAAGGCATTTTTGTTGTTTTGTGTGTTTTTGTCGAGAACGGAGAGAGACGAGTCACAGGCGGTCGGGGTCGTGACCCCGGGAAAGGGCGGCGGTCTCTCCGGCTCTCGCTTGAGGTGGTCGT
The DNA here is from genome assembly GCF_015708825.2 of Lethenteron reissneri. Classification (NCBI taxonomy): domain Eukaryota; kingdom Metazoa; phylum Chordata; class Hyperoartia; order Petromyzontiformes; family Petromyzontidae; genus Lethenteron; species Lethenteron reissneri. The sequence goes on from NC_083790.1 coordinate 867,874, forward strand.
CGTGCCGACTGTGAAGGCAGAGGTGAAGCAGAGGGACGGGAGAATACACCCCCCGCCCACCCCACCCCCCTCCAAATCAACTTCATCTCCAGCGGTGAAGAGAACGACTGCTGCTGTTGCTGGCCTGCACATGCAACCCGGCTCAGGGTTCGGGCTATGTGGATCCTGACTCACGTATTATCCAGATCAGAGCATATGCAGTGGATCATCATCTCGTCCAGATCACCTCGATCTGGCTAAGGGTAAAATTCATCCGGATTCCACACAGGAATCATAAAAAATTAAGTTCAGGGTTTTGGATAATCTGGATCTGGATGGTATTTCAGATGATCTAGATCTGGCAAAGGAATCTTTATCATCCAGTTCAGGGTTTTGGATCATCAGAATCTAACCGATGAGTCCAAATCCAGCACAAGCATCATAAAAAAACTGGTTCAGGATTTCAGATCAACCAGATCTCACCGATAGTTCAGATGATGAGGATCAGGCGGGCGATTACAGATCATCTGGATCCAGGATGGATTTCATAATCAGACAAAATCCATTACGGGCATAATAAAAAATCCAGTTCGGGATTTTGTATGATTCCGGATCCGGCCAATGGTCAGGACGATGAGGCTCAGGCTGGGGGTGTGGGCCACGTGGGGTGGGAGAAGGCGATGCGGTGGTGCTTGGCCCAGCGGCCGAACACGGCCTTCTCGGTGAAGAAGCGGTGAGCGCCGGTGCGCGCCCTCTCGTGCACCGCGTACTCGCTGCACTCGTTGCGTCCCTGAGGGTCGTAGTAGTGGTAGGGCACCGTGCGTGCATTCGGCCGGCTGGAGAGAGCATGAGACGAGAAACACACGGACAAAGATCCCCCGCGTAGCTCTTGGGGGCAAGTGCCGTTAGCGACCACCTATAGGCTGACACGGAGTAAACCACGTCCAGCCGCCTTTGTCTCCCCAGTGTTGATGCTTACACAATCGCACCAAGTACTCATTTATGGCTGAGTCAACCGGGTTCGTAGTGCAGTGAAGCGCTGAATGTTGCGCCATCGCACGCTCGTTCGACGCACGGGCGGGCTCGGGCGTGCGGGTGCGCGTGTGCCTGTGCGTCACCGAGGCTGTTTGCTTTGTTTGCTTTTTTGAGTTCCAGACCCGCGACCGTCGCGCTCCCTCTCTGCGGCGATTCGTTCGCTAATTTCTATTTATTTTAAAATGCGTGAGCTTGGGCAGGACACGTCGCTCGCAGGGATAAGGGAATTAAATTTCTATTTATATAAAAACAAATGTCAGATTATACCGCACAAATGTCACATTGTACTGAGCGATTGTGCTGCTGCCCACAATATTATTGTAGTGATGTACAGGGTTATTTTTTTTATGTTGGCCAATTAGAGTCAACATAAGTGAAACCCCACGCATCCAGTACAGTTTATAAACGACTGTAATTCACTTTGATCAGTTTATTGTGGACTCCGCCTGTTCCATCTGTATGGATGACGGTGCTCTGGTTTCCTCCCATGTGTGAACACATTGATTACATCTTCATATATAAGGGACCACAGAGCTCGTGGGGGAATTTGGTACCGACTCACTCTCTATGTGCTCTGAAGAGCGGCCATTGTCCACTGCGGTACCAATTATATACCTTTTATTTTTAAGGCCACAGAGTTATCGATGAAGCAGTAGAGTTATGGGTGAGTGGGGGAGTAAGTTAGGGTCCATGAGAATAAGGAATTGGCATCTGCAGTCGAGTTACGTGTGAGTGAGTGATGGTGAGCGCGAGTGAGTGAGTGAGTGTGGTGAGGCACCTGCAGTAGGCGTCGTCGATCATGCCGTACACGTGGATGCTGTCGCACACCTCCATGGCGAGCACCATGGTGAACCAGCCCGTGCTGAGGTACGCGCCCGACTTCAGTCTGCGCCACGTCACACCACGCCACACCACGCCACATCACACCACACCGCGCCACACCACACCGCGCCACACCACACCGCACCACACCACACCGCACCATGCCACGACACACCACCCCACACCGCGCCATGCGTCACACCGCACCACACCAAACCGCGCCACACCACGCCACACCACAACGCGAGAAGGTGGAGGAGGGGAAGAGTGAGCGCTTGTTCACATCATCATAATTTCCAACATCATCTCTACAGAGCACTCATTTTAGAAAGCACTTCACGATACACGCACTGTACCTGACTTCAGCTTGGGACCAAATCTGTGACAGCGACACCGCAAAATTACTCCATCAGTGGGACCGCACGCAGCAGCGCTCACTGTCACGCCAGACAGCGCAACCACCGCAGCCTGGGCTCTGGCAAACCCAGCGGCGCCTCCCTTCCTGACGATCGGCCCGCGCGCTACGAGAGCGAGCGAGCACGCGGGCGCCAACCGCGCGGAACCCAACCACGCGAACTTACGACCGTTAATTAATTCATTAATCATGGGAGATGAAGTAGAGGCGGGCTGCGGGAGGGGTGGGGAGAGGGGGATGAGGAGATGCGTTGCACCGAAGCTCCCGGCACGCGGAGCCAAACGCCGGGCGTCGTGCCGAACGACGCGTGACGACAACCCAACAACGACCACGACGCACCGCCTAGACAGCCTTGCGGTTAGCACAACCGCGACAACCCGCACAGCAGCAGCAACGGAAGCATTGGCGGGGCAGGTTGGCGGGGCAGGTTGATGTGCGCAGCGCTGGAGGTGGAGTTGATCGGATTTACTCACAAAGTGGGATTATCACCTCTCCTCGCCACGCTCCGTGAGTATCAGGGTTTTACATGGCGTTTCAGATTATCTCGATCTGGCAAAGGGATCTTTAAAATCCGCCTCAGGGTTTCGGATCATCGGAACCCCAATAGCACAGGCAACGTCAAATATCTGGTTCGGGATTTCAATCGCTCCCCCCTCCCTCTGCCCCTCCCCTGTCCCGTGTCCCCCCCCCACCCGCTGGGTCTCACCGGTCCTTGCCCGTCTCGTTCTTGAAGATCTCATCGCACCGCTGCATCTGCTCGTCGGTGAGCGTGAAGATTTGCGCCCAAGGGAAGCGCGACTTCAGCGCCAGCAGGGTGCGGTAAACGGTGCCCGGCGGGTCGCGCTGCATGTTCCTGCGGGGGCCCCAGACCACGTACGTGGCGTTGCCCTCTACAGGGGGCGAGGGGGGGGGGGCAGAGGAGGCGCGGGTCACACGTCCGTGTCGGTGTCCGTGTTGGTCTTCGTGTGTGTGGGGGGTGGTTTGTGCGCTGCGCTGCAAACCCGGCCAGCCGAGTTCAATTCCCACGGCCACCAACACCAGTGACGATTATTATCTGAACCGGTCCTGACTCAGCCTCAAATGACCACCTGGGGTGGTGTGTAAACATCGCCCTTGCCCCAACAGCCTGGGTAGGCCACAGTGGCGGGTGGGGGATCTTTGTCTTTATCATCGTGTGGCAAGAAAACTCCCTCCCCCAGGTGTGTCCCAGGTAGCTGCACATTCTCGTAGACGTACTTAAGGTATCTCCCCACTCCCCCCCCCCCCCCCTGTGCTCACGCGTGTTGTCGCTGCCGTTGCCGAAGAAGGCGGCGGCGGCGCGCGCCAACAGCGGCACGCTCGTGTGGGACACCACGCGCACGCTCGTGCGGGCGCCCACGTCGTCGCGGTAGCGCGGGGCGAGCACCGCGTTGTTCATGCGCCACACGCACTCGGCGCCGTCGATGTCGCGACCCGCGCCGGTGCCCAGCATCTGTCCCGAGCTCGACACGAGGGCGCAGTCCCCGCAGCGCAGGCGCAGCGGCTGCGCGGGGGCACACGGGGGAGTCGCGATCGTTATCACCGCCGTCGTCTTCGTCGCGCGATAAATCGTAGCGCCGTCACGCGGCGCGACGTCTCGTGGTGTCGTCGCGTGGCGGCGCCGCCCACTCACCTCCCCGTGCGGGACGCCCACGTAGCCGCGGAGAGGCCTGGCGGGGAGCGGCCGTCTGGCGCCAGGCGTGGTGCGGCGCTGCCCTCGTTCGGGAGGCCTGCCGGGCGGCGCTCTGGTGTGCTGCGTGCCGCCGGGCGGTCGGTGTCGCGCCGCAGTGGGCTCCGGGCTGCGCCCTGCACCCTGATCGGAGGGCACCGGTGCGTCCTCGGGGCCAGCTTCCTCCACCCGCCCCTGCTGCTGCTGATGATGATGCTGCGGATGCTGCTGCTCCTGTTTCATCAGCTGCTGCCGACGCTGCTGAGGCTCGGTGAGCTCCGCGGGGACAGCGGAGGAGGGAGGAATCACCTTAAAAAATAAAATTCGCGGCGTTACCGCGACGGCTTGAACGCTGGCGTTGTCGCACGTCTCGTTTCCTGCGAGACGTGACGTCAGACATCGTGCCGGGCGACAAGCGGTGTGACCCGAACACGCATCGGAGAGCCAGTGGCGAGGTTGTCCCACCTGGGCTATCGGCGCAGAGCAACGCGACCCTCCTTGGTGTCAGCGAACAGCCCCTGGAAGGGGATACTACAGAACTACCTCGGGGATTAAAATCGACGAGTCACTAAATCACTCCGGAGCAGACGGTGAGAGCGCGATTGCTGGGGGCGATGGCGAGGGTGCGAGTGAGCCCCATTGCTCACCTGCAAGTCAGAGATCCGGAGAGCCCAAGCCAACAGCAACAAGGTCGTGATGATGCAGATGAGGGCGCAGAGCCTCTGCACAAGGCGCACCGCACAAACCGCACATCGTCAGCATGCACCGCACACACCGCACCGTACCGTACACCGGACACACCACGCACCCCACGCTCACCATGCGCACACGCCACACCGCTCATACCACGTACCGCACCACGCACATTGCACCACACGCACCGCAAGCACCGCACCTCGTCACACCACACGGGACGAAGTGTCCATTCAGAGCTCCCGCAGAGGGGCGCATTGCCCCATGTTCGAGAAATCGCCGTGGAAATAGATATCACAGAGCTGCTTCCGAGAGCCCTTCCCGTGACCACGTGCCCACACGCGAGGCCTGCTCCCTCCCGTGAGCCCTGTGCGCGTGGTGTTCGTCCGGGCAGCGGTGGTGGCCACGCTGATGCACGTGCCTGCCTCTAACCCAGCAGCGAGGGTTGGTGGATCACACACAGACGGGGTGTCGAGGAGGAGCCGCACCCTGGCTCAGCAGGTAGAAGGCGGTACAGCAAGTGGGATCATCGCCATCTGTTTGTTGTTCAGTCTGTATGGGGATGGAGTGTTGCCCCCTCGCGCAAAGCGTGGGGCTATCTCCGGGTACTCCGGTGAATAATAATCAACACGACACGTCATTAACTCATCAATAATAGACACAGCTCAACATTGATTGGCTGAACATTTTACAAATAAAAACCCAACGTAGCAGCAGCAGCAGGAGCCTCCTCAAAAAGAGCCTTACGACTCAGCGTGGCTCTCCTGGACGATTAATTAATTATTAGTTAATTACATTATTTAGTGAAACCCCAAAGTTAATTATCGTTTTTTTCGCACAGTAATCGGTGAGCCGGCTGGGATCACCAACTCACCAACCTTGATAATCGTTGTTTAATCAGGGAGTGGTTGTCCTTTGGATAGTCTCGCTCCCTGCCATTGCAATGTGGAAATGGCATTCCTGACTCGGGGTCACAGAGAGGACATGAGCACTGCCTCAGGTCTCGGTTGAGCCGAGCTCAGCGATGAACTCCACTGTGTGCGCACGAGCGCGTGTTGCTATATGGAGCGTGTTCCTATACGGAGCGTGTTCCTATATGGCACGTGTTCCTATATTGAGCGTGTTCCTATATGGAGCGTGTTCCTATATGGCGCGTGTTCCTATATGGCGCGTGTTCCTATATGAGGGCATGTTCCTATACGGCGCTCGTGTTCCTGCAGGGAGCGCGTGTTCCTGCACGCGGAATCGGAGCCATGAGCGCACCGCACTTCTGACCCGGCCACCCGAGTTCGAGTCCCGCTCATGCACGGCCGACATCGGCGACGATAGACCCGGACCGGTCCTACGCCGACCCGCTCGGCCGACCCCGCCTGCTTTACACACGCGCCCAATTGAGTTGTAAGAACAACAACATACAACAACATAAACTTGGCTTTCTATCACGTAATTCGCAACAGGGCCTCAAGAGCGTTTCACGTGAAGATTACGTTCGGGAGAAAGCCGCCGCTGCAACAGCGAGCCGAGTTTCACTCGGCGATTTAAAAAATAAAAAAACTGCCACAGACTCGAGGAAGGGGATTCCACAATCGCGGAGCCTGGCAGGGAGATAATGTCAGTCTCCCGTAGCGCGACGTCTGCTCTTTACGGAATCGTGAGTCGGCCAGAATTGGTGGGCAACTTATAACCCCCTGACGGTGCCACGCGTGGCGCGGGTCCCAGGGAGAGGCGCGCCAGGGCACGCCACGAGGGTCAGCAATTGGTGCAGGGCTTGAGCTGACGACGTGGCAAGGAGGGCCTGGGGTGAGTGGCGGAGAGAGCGGAAGGGAGAAACCCTTGTGACGAAGCTGCTTCAATCGGAGCCTCTCCAGCTGCAGCAGCTGCTGCTGGAGTTGATTAGCAGAGTCACCGCCCTCTCCGCCACGTGTGTGTGTTGCCTGTGTTAAGGCAGCTGCTTGGATGATATTTATTTTCCATCAGTGTGTCTGTCCGTCGTCTGTGTCAACGCGTGTGCCCGTACCTGTGTGCATAACCTGTCTGTCCACCACACAGGTCAACCAACACTGATACGAAACTCACCACTCGACTCACTCACACCAGCACTAAACTCACCACTCGACTCACCCACACCACCACTAAACTCACCACTCGACTCACGCACACCACCACTAGACTCACCACTCGACTCACCCACACCACCACTAAACTCACCACTCGACTCACCCACACCACTAAACTCACCACTCGACTCACCCACACCACCACTAAACTCATCACTCGACTCACCCACACCACCACTAAACTCATCACTCGACTCACCCACACCACCACTAAACTCACCACTCGACTCACCCACACCACCACTAAACTCACCACTCGACTCACCCACACCACCACTAAACTCATCACTCGACTCACCCTCACCAGCACTAAACTCACCACTCGACTCACCCTCACCACCACTAAACTCACCACTCGACTCACCCTAACCAAGACAACCACTGTTGACTTCCCCACAAGTGGAGGCAATTGAATGAACCCCTGGGACCCTTGTTCAGGAACTCAAAGTGAGCAGCTCGCATTGTCCCTCGATGAAATGGAACTTCTGCGGCTGCCGCCAGTTCCCATGAGCAGCACGACTGTGAGAAGCGATGGCGTGGGGAACCATCCCCGCACACTGGGAGAGGATCACGTGGTGGGGTTCGTGTGTCAGAGTTACATTCACGCTCACGGCCTACACCCGCGACAATTATCTGAACCGGTCCCGGCCTTCGCCGAGGTCGACTCAACCTCAAATTAGTACGTCATGATACGTGTAAACGTCGCCACTGAGAGAGACAAAGGCGGTCGGGCGTGGCGTTGGCCACCCACCCCCTCGTCTGCCGGTGCGGGCCTTCATAGGTGCTGCTCGCGACCGGCCACTTTGCCCTGACAGTCTGTCGCAGGCTGCGCGGGGGGTCGTCTTTGTCTCTGCGTGCCCGGGGAGTGAATGCGTGACGGGGGTGGGTGCGTGACGGGGTGTGGGTGCGTGACGGGGTGTGGGTGCGTGACGGTGCAGGCGCAGCAGGAGCTGTCTGTGCGGGAGATGGGGAGCCACTCAGGATGAGACGGCCTCGGCCGAAGCGAGGCAGGAAAGCCTCGCGCCGAGTCCTTCAGGGCTCTCGTTCAAGAGGGTCACTTTGCAGTCACTTGTCTCGGCATTTCAATGTTTGTGGGGCCAATACCGGCCCCACTGCGGCTGTGGGTTGAGCTGTGGGAGGAGGAAGCTGGAGAACCCGGAGGAAACCCATGCCCACACACACACACACAAACCCATGCCCACATACACACACACAAACCCATGCCCACACACAAACCCATGCCCACACACACACAAACCCATGCCCACACACACACACACAAACCCATGCCCACACACAAACCCATGCCCACACACACAAACCCATGCCCACACACACACAAACCCATGCCCACACACACACACACACAAACCCATGCCCACACACACACACAAACCCATGCCCAAACACACACACACAAACCCATGCCCACACACACACACAACCCCATGCCCACACACACACACAAACCCATGCCCAAACACACACACACAAACCCATGCCCACACACACACACACAAACCCATGCCCACACACACACAAACCCATGCCCAAACACACACACACAAACCCATGCCCCCACACACACAAACCAAACTAAGGGGCGCACAGCAAACCCACTGTGGTAGGCAGCGCTCCTTCGACGGAGGAGGAACAGCGGCGACACGACACGAGCTCTCTCTCTGCTGAAGCCCTCTCTCGTCGTGGCCAGCAGCAGACCTCGACATTGAAGCACATCGCTGCTGCTGCTGCTGCCGTGAACTCACCCACCACACACACTCACACACTCACCAACCACACACACTCACCAACCACACACACTCACACACTCTGGGCTGTGGTGGCATGCGACCGGCCGGATGCGAGATTGCGAAATCTTGCACCAACCCCCTCAATTCACCCAAAGACAAAGATCCCCCGTATAGCCTTAACGTACTGTTGGGGCAAGTGCTATTAGTGAGTAGCACCTATGAACGCCTGGCACGGCGGCACACGAGGGGGTGGGTGGCCAGCACCACGCCCGGACGCCTTTGTCTCCCCAGTGGCGATGTTTACACACCGCACCAGGTGCTCATTTGAGGCTCGGGGAAGCCCAAGACTGCGTTAGGTGCCCATTCCACGTGTCCAATACCGCGTCCGTCCGGGCTACAAGACGCTCCGGAAAGTAAGACGCACCCCCCCCCCCCCTGGTGTCAATGAAGTCACACACATGATGATCTCTCTCTCTCTCTCGCACGCAGCGACACCGGATTACAAAACTTCCCGGCGCCCACCCAAGTTTTGCTCGTTTTAAAATAAAGGGAGAATACAGTGTGACGCCTATCTATATACAGTAGCAGTAGTCACAACGTTTCTGAAGGTCCCGTTATCACGTGGAGCGCGAAACGTCGGACATCCCTCGTGCCGAACAGCAACAGCAAGTAGGGCCCGGAGAAGCGACATCGAGTCGTGTCACTCAGACTCACTCAAGGATCCCCCCCGCCGCCCCACGTGACCTTTAGCAGGCTGTTGGACGTATTCGTGTTGAACTTTTTTCGCACCGTACGTAGCCAACTGTGCTCATCGGAGGTTCTCATAGCGAGTAGCGCCCATGACGGCCGGAACGGCGCACGAGGGGGTCCATTCTCAATAGAGTAGCAGTGCAAGGGAAGACAAAGGCGGCGTTGTCCTGTGGTTGATCGGAGACCTTTTTTAAAAGTCAGCTTTAGCTTGGTTAAAAGCACGCTCCCCACATTCACAATTCGTCCCCAAGACGACAACAAACATCGTGAGAGCAATGTAAACTTGTTTAAAGCTGCTGATCAGCTTGTCAGCTATTTGGGATTTGAGCATATCTGCCACTGTTGTTGTTGTTTCTCCGCATACAAGTGCAGGAACAACAGGAATTCATCGGAGAATGATTTTTTTCAGATCTGCTGGATATACAGCAACCAACGCATTGGCCCGCACAACAACAATGTCTTTCCTGTGGACAGCGATCTATCGACAAGGAAACTGAATCGATTATTCGACCTGGCACGAGCATTTCGCCGTTATTCAATATCCACGAGGCGTTGATTCACGTTACGATCAGGAGCTAAATGTGTCTTTTTTTCTAATTTAGCTTAAGATAGCAACCATGTAGCCCTAGTCCTGGCCACTTCTGCAATGCTAATACATCAGGTAAACTGGGGGAATATGGCAACTTATTTTTCCGTACTGTAATTTTTACATTTATTATTTTAGAAAATAAAAATAAACATTTAAATGTGTTTTTTTTCCATTTAAAATTTTCCCCCATTCTTTTTGCAACGTCATTTGTTGGCTGCTCTTTGCAATTTCTTTCCGGTGGCAACGAGGGATCGAGCCGTTGTTAGCGAGGCTCATCACAAACCTGAAATAAAGTCAAACTAATTTTGAAGCTGAAGCCGACGTGTCGCTCACCACATGGTCATCCCGCTAGAACATCGACTTTGCCGGCATCCTGTTCAAGCCGCATCATCCGATCCGATCATCATAGTAACACAAATTATTGAAGACATTTTCGCTTTTAATATTTTAGGCTTCACCTTGGTTTGTTCTTCTTCAATAATTTCTAATTAAATCTGCTTATCTGCGGCACACAGAGCGCGCGCCCTTCGAATGAGGGCACGGACTCAACAATGAACGCTCCCAGCAGTCCAGCGGCTGGGAGAAGAACCCCGCGTGGAACGAGCGGAGTGACATGGGCAGCAGTGGCCTACGAAACAGAAGTGCCCAGGGCCTCATCCGGCCCAGCAGACAGCCCAGTGGGCCTTACCTGGTCACATACCGACAATAGTTTAGTTTAGTAACTACCGCTCCACACGCGCGCACCCACACACGCAGCTCACAACTCACCGCTCGCTCGCTCACCACTCTCTCACTCACCACTCTCTCACTCACCACACTCTCACAACACTCACTCACAACTCACCACTCTCTCACTCACCACTCTCTCACTCCCACTCTCTCACAACACTCACTCACTCACAACTCACCACTCTCTCACTCACCACTCTCTCACTCACCACTCCCACAACTCATAAACAACTCACACTTTCTCTCTCTCTCACCACTCACTCACACTCACTCACCACCCTCTCACTCACTCACTCACCACTCTCACACAAACTGCACACGCACAAACCCGGCTGTGTGTGCGCGTCATGAACGAGGTTTCAAAAGCGAGGCTCAGGTATCATCAACCCTTCCGATTAGCACGGTTTGCTACGTACGGTGCGAGAGAAGTTCAACATAAAGTACATACACGAGCCCAAGCATACCGGACTGCACACTACACATAATAACGACCCCGTTAAGCTTGTCGCAGACTGTTGGGGCAAGTGCTGTGAGCCAGCACCTGTGAAGGCCGACACACAGACAAAGATTCCCCGTATAGCCTTAACAGACTTTTGGAGGCAAGTGCTGTTAGCGACACACGCACACGCACTCACGCACTCACTCACGCACTCATTCACTTACTCACTCACGCACTCACTCACGCACTCACTCACTCACTCACCCACTCACGCACTCACTCACTTACGCACTCACTCACGCACTCACTCACTCACGCACTCACTCACTTACTCACGCACTCACTCACGCACTCACTCACTCACGCACTCACACACTCACTCACTCACGCACTCACTCACTTACTCACACACTCACTCACGCACGCACTCACTCACTTACTCACACACTCACTCACTCACGCACTCACTCACTTACTCACACACTCACACACTCACTCACGCACGCACTCACTCACCCACCCACTCAATCACCCACTCACTCACGCACGCACTCACTCACCCACCCACTCAATCACCCACTCAGTCACTCACACGCTCACCCACACACTCAATCACCCACTCACTCACTCACACATTCACCCACTCAATCACCCACTCACACACTCACTCATTTACCCACTCACTCACACCCCCACTCACTCACACACTCACTCACACACTCACTCACCCACTCACGCACGTTTGCTCCGAGTATCACGGGACAGGTTCCAGGGCGCGCAGTGCACCAGAGCGCGCGCGTCAATCCACTGCTCGATGTCGCGACTCCCCGACGCAACGTGCGGCTCGTGGCACACGCGGGGGCTGGGTGCACGGGGGGGGGGGGGTACACGGGGGGGGGGGTACACAGGGGGGGGGGTACACAGGGGGGGGTACACAGGGGGGGGGGGTACACAGGGGGGGGGGGGTACACAGGGGGGGGGGTACACAGGGGGGGGGGGTACACAGGGGGAGTACACGGCACACGCGGGGGCTGGGTGCACGGGGGGGGGGGTACACAGGGGGGGGGGGGGTACACAGGGGGGGGTACACAGGGGGGGGGGGTACACAGGGGGGGGGGTACACAGGGGGGGTACACGGCACACACGGGGGCTGAGTGCACGGGGGGGATACACGGGGGCTTGGAGCACGGGGGGGGGGGGGTACACGGGAGGGGGGGATACACGGGGGAGGGGTACACGGGGGGGAGGTACACGGGGGGGGGGGTACACGGGGGAGGGGGATACAAGGGGGGGAGGTGTACACGGGGGGGGGGGGGTACACGGGGGGGAGGGGTACACGGGGGGGGGGGGGGTATACGAGGAGCAGCGAGGTACAGGGAACGATTAAAAGGGTGGATAGAAGAGAGAGAAATTGATAAAGGGGACGTGGGGATACGAGCAGCGAGGGGACATGGGAAGGGAGGGATGCTGAGAGCGAGTGGTTAACGGGAGCGAGGGGCATTCGGGGAGGGACTAACGGGAGCGAGGGGATAAGGGGAGCGAGGGGATAGGGGAAGCCCCTACCTTGGGGGTGCAGGGTCTGGGTGCCATCGCCTCATGCCGGGAGGGCGAGCGAGCGAGCGAGACGGAGTGAGGCAGAGCGGCCCGGACTCTCCTCCTCCTCCTCGCAGAGCTCCGTTACTGCGCTCCCAGCCACGTCCCACAATCCCCCTCGCTCCGCGCGGGTCGCGCTCTCAGCGAGCCACGTGACGCGCGAGGCTCGCGTTTCATCCACAACCCCTCCTCCTTCTTCTCCTCCTCCTCCTCTTCTCCCTCCTCATCCCCCTTCCCATCCCCCTCCTCCTCCCTCTGCTCCTCCTTCTCACCCTCCTCCTCCCCCTCCTCCTCCCTCTGCTCCTCCTCCTCCTCTTCTCCTCCTCTTCTCCCTCCTCATCCCCCTCTTCCTCCCTCTGCTCCTCCTTCTCACCCTCCTCCACCCCCTCCTCCTTCTCCCCCTCCTCCTCCTCTCGCACCCTCTTCCTCCGCCCTCCTCCCCGCTCCTTCAACTGCTCCTCCCACTCCTCCTGCCCCCCTCTCCATCCTTGCCCCGTGTGTGCATCACCGCGTCTCGCTCTCCGTGGACACGCCTCTTACTCCGTCATCCCTCCCATCCATACTTTACCACTCCTCCCTCCCACCCCCTCCTTCCCCCATCCCTCTTGAATCCTTCCACCATCCTCCATCCCTGCCTCTATTCCTCTCTCCAACTTCGCTCCCTCCGTCCCTGCCTGCCCCAGGTGCTCGCTCTCAGCCTGCGAGGCTATTCGACTGTCGTCGTGGTGGTGCACGGCACCACGCAGCTCGGCCACCCGAGTTTCATTCCCGCTCGCGACTCACAATCAGCGGCGACTTTTTATTTACACCGCTCGCGCTGCTGGGCCTCCCCTAGGTCGACTCAGCCTGAAGTGGCCACCTAGCGCAGGCGTCCCAGGGGAAAAGTGATTCAGAAGTCGAAGGGTCCAAACGTCAGTGGGGGTCCCAGGGTCAAGCGGTGCAGAGGTTACGAGGCGACTCTGACTGTGATGGCTCTGATGTTGATGACTACGACCGAAGGATGCCGCTGCCGATGCTGCTGATGATCAATATTAGCGATGAAGATGCCGATAGTGACGATGCAAGTCACTGAAAACGACGATGATGATTATCCACGAGCCTTTAGCCCGTCCCAGGACGGGTGTATTGCAGTGAATCTGAAACTTGCAAGCGCAAAGCAGACCGCGACGTGATATTCATTGCATCCATTCGTGTGCAATTTGTAAGGGCGCAGTGATACAGATATAGTTCATTTTAAGGTTATAATCCCTTGTTCATCATGACGTCCTTTTTACTTCGATGTTTCAACAGCGTTACGGAGATCACGTGACGTGAGGGTTCTGCCTTTGTCGTGAGGGTTGTGAGTTGACGCAAAGGAGGGGGCAGGAGGCGCCTCGCCCCCCATGTGGAGTGACGTCAGCCGCTAATTATTATTAATGGATGGGGGTCCATTTGGAGGATGTAGCCTGTTCATGATTAATGAGGGGGGTTGGTCGACGTGGAGTGACATCACGAGCCTTGCACACAGACATTCTTGGCTCATTATCGTCGGTAATAATAATGGGGGATGGGGGGGTCCATTTGGAAGACGTCACCTGCTCATGATTATTAATGAGGGGGGCTGGTCGATGTGGAGTGACGTCACGAGCGTTAAGGACAGACATTCCTGGGTGATTATAATAGGTATGGTTATGGTGATGATAGTGAATTATGATAATGTTGATGGTTCTGATTCCGATTGATGATGACGGTGGTGATGATGAGTATGACGACGACGTTGCTGCTGCTGATGGTGATGTGAATGATGATGGATTGGCACAACGCCAGAGAAACACAGCCACGATTACAACACATTAAATAAACACATCGTGATGTTGTTACGCGTGGCTACACCGCGGGGAAGGGGACGTGGAGCCAAGCTCGCGATGGATGGGAGAAGGGAACGGACCGGGAGAGGGACGGGAGGCCGGGATGGAAGCAGCAGGGAGAGAGGAGGAGGAGGAGGGGTGGTGCAGGAAGGGAGGAGGAGGAGGGAGGGAAGGAATAATCGGGCTAAGATGTTGGGGATGATGAGCTGGTGACGATGATGATGATGATGAGCTGGTGATGATGAGCTGGCGATGATGATGATGAGCTGGCGATGATGATGATGATGATAAGATGGTGATGGTGATAATGATTATGAGCTGGTGATGATGATGATGAGCTGGCGATGATGATGATGATGAGCTGGCGATGATGATGATGATGATGAGAGGGCGATGATGATGATGGGAGGGCAGGCAAGAGAGCGAGAGGGGGAAGGAGCGAGCAGCAAGCAGTGAACTGCACGGAGGAGCAGCGTCTGTTTTCAAAGGGGGCGGGAGAGGGGAGGGATGCAGAGTGGGGGGGGGGGGGGCACAGGAGTCACGTGATTTACGGAAGGCTTGAGCCGGTTGAGAGAGATACTCGGGAGGCAAGTTTTGAAGGGTAATGAAGAGTAGTTCAATACAAACGACGAGGATGCGTTCCATCGGCAAGACGTAAAACACTCAGTTTGAATGCACCGTACAATAATTGGGGTTCTGCAAACAATTTATTTCCATCAAGGACCGGCTTTGTATTTGCTTGGATTTCACCAGCACGGCGAGGTCCGTTACCCGTCACGTGACAGGCGATACTCCACAACAGGAAAGCGGCACGAGAGGTGTGCTTTATTGTGCCAGCATCACTCCCGACCGCCTTTGTCTCCCCAGTGCTGCTGTTGTTTACTTACTCGTTTACGGCCGAGTAAACCTTAGCGGAGGCCCCAGGGGCGGTTCAAATATTCCCTGCCACTGTTATTCGGTCGTGAGTGGCATTTTAACTTGGGTCTCGGGATTCGTCGCGCGGTGCGCTAACCACTGCGCCACCGCTCCCCAGGTACAAATATTGTATCTCCCGTGTAGCCTTAACAGACTTTTGGGGCGAGTGCTACTCGCGAGTTGCACCTATGAAGGCCGGCACGGTACACGAGGGGGTGGGCAGTGGCCAGCACCACGCCCGACCGCCTTTGTCTCTCCCAGTGGCGATGTTTGCACACCGCACCAGGTCCTTATTTGAGGCTTACTCGACTTAAGGGAGGCCCAGGACCGGTTCAGATAATCATCACTGGTGTTGGCCGTTAACGGGAATCGAACTTGGGTGGCCGGGTTTGTAGCGCAGTGCGCTAACCACGACGCCACCGCTCCCTACAAAGACACGCGCGCGCGTACACACACACATGGACGCGCGCGTACACACACATACACACGGACACACACACACACACGGACGTGGAAGTAAGTGCCTGCGTTTAAGTGCTCTCTTTACAAGCCAGCTATCATCTGTGGCCAGGTCACTTTTGAAATAAAAGTTAATAGATCAGTGGGCTTTGTCTGGTAGGCTGGGGATGGTTCAGTGCTGTATTTGTTTGTGTTTGGGTGATTTGTTTATCTCTCGCGTACTTTGCACTCCTACCGTGCTTTTGCATTGTTTGTTATTGTAACGTTCTTACCTGCCCCTACTGGACATATGTTAGATATTGAGCTTCATAGCTCATCGGATTCCTCCTGCAGTAAAAATAAATATTCTAATTCTGAAGCAACTAAACAATAAATACAATCAATTTTAATTCAAAACATTACGATTATCTGGCGAAGTGCTGAAGATCCGTAGAGAGACAGTCACGATGTGATCAGCTAGTCCTGAGATGGCCGTAAGCGCCTCTTCCGGAGGAGGAAGTTGAGTTTGCTGATCCGATTAAGAAGAGGTCCAGATCTGGCCAGGATGAGAACGAGGAGGAGTAGGAACGAGGAGGAGGAGGAGGAACGAGAAGGAGTTCTAAACGCGGCCGTCGGCTGGCCACTCGGGGTGCGAGAAAGCGGACGTTTCTCTGCGCCGCCCAGCGCCCGAACACGGCCTTCTCCGTGACGAAGCGGTGCGTGCCGCCCCTCGCGTGCTCCTGCCTCGAGTACTCCTCGCACTCCGTGCTGCCGTTGGGCTGGTAGTAGTGGTAGGGCACCGTGCGGTGATCGGGCCGGCTGCGTGGACCACGCGGGCAACAGAGAGAAAGCCACGTGGTCAGGGCTGAAGCCCGGGGGGGGGCAGCTGCGGATGTTAGCGGTTCGACCTCCACTGGACTGCCCCGGTTAATCCTGCCAGGCGCTAGGCACCTGTGGCGCAGGATTATTGGTGACCGATGGTGAAGGCGAGTGAGTGGGTAAGTGATGGCGAAGGTGAGTGAGGGAGGGTGAGCGTGGTGAGGCACCTGCAGTAGGCGTCGTCGATCATGCCGTACACGTGGATGCTGTCGCACACCTCCATGGCGAGTACCATGGTGAACCAGCCCGTGCTGAGGTACGCGCCCGACTTCAGTCTGCGCCACACCAAACCAAGCCAAACCACGCCACACCACGTCACACCACACCACGCCACACCACACCACGCCACACCACGCCACACCACACCATGCCACACCACGCCACACCACGCCACACCACGCCACACCACACCACACCACGCCACACCACGCTACACCATGCCACACCACACCATGCCACACCACGCCACACCACGCCACACCACACCACGCCACACCATGCCACACCACGCCACACAACACCACGTCACACCATGCCACACCACACCACGCCACACCACACCACGCCACACCACGCCACACCACACCACGCCACACCACACCACGCCACACCAAGCCACACCACACCATGCCACACCACGTCACACCATGCCACGCCACACCACGCCACACCGTGCCACACCATGCCACACCACACCACACCACGCCATACCACACCACACCACACCAAGTCACACCACACCATGCCACACCGAGCCACCCACACCACGCCACACCATGTCACACCACACCACGCCACACCACACCACGCCACACCACGCCACACCACACCACGCCACACCACACCACGCAACACCAAGCCACACCACACCATGCCACACCACGTCACACCATGCCACGCCACACCACGCCACACCGTGCCACACCATGCCACACCACACCACACCACGCCATACCACACCATACCACGCCACACCACGCCACACCACGCCACACCACGCCACACCACACCAAGTCACACCACACCATGCCACACCGAGCCACCCACACCACGCCACACCATGTCACACCATGCCACGCCACACCACGCCACACCACACCACGCCACACCACACCACGCCACACAACGCCACACCACGTCACACCACACCACGCCACACCACGCCACACCACGCCACACCACGCCACACCCCCCGCTGGGTCTCACCGGTCCTTGCCCGTCTCGTTCTTGAACATCTCGTCGCACCGCTGCATCTGCTCGTCGGTGAGCGTGAAGATTCGCGCCCAGGGGAAGCGCGACTTCAGATCCAGGATCTTGCGGTAGACGGGGCCCGGCGGGTCGCGCTGCATGTTCTTGAGGGGGCCCCAGATCACGTACGTGGCGTTGCCCTCTGCAGGGTGGGGTGGAGTAGAAGGTGATGTTGCCTACAAGTAGCAACGTCTATGTTTTACATGCGGCGTCAGTCATGCAAACGGCATTGTACACAGCCACACGTGCTAATCGGCAGTGCGGGGGAAGGACAACAAACTAAACTAAGGAGTGTTCCACCTCCACCCCAGGTGTGTTCCATCTCCCCCCAGGTGTGTTCCATCTCCCCCCAGGTGTGTTCCATCTCCCCCCCCCAGGTGTGTTCCATCTCCCCCCAGGTGTGTTCCATCTCCCCCCCAGGTGTGTTCCATCTCCCCCCCAGTGTGCTCCATCTCCCCCCCAGTGTGTTCCATCTCCCCCCCAGGTGTGTTCCATCTCCCCCCAGGTGTGTTCCATCTCCCCCCCAGTGTGTTCCATCTCCCTCCCAGGTGTGTTCCATCTCCCCCCCAGGTGTGTTCCATCTCCCCCCAGGTGTGTTCCATCTCCCCCCCAGTGTGTTCCATCTCCCCCCAAGGTGTGTTCCATCTCCCCCCAGGTGTGTTCCATCTCCCCCCCAGTGTGTTCCATCTCCCCCCCAGGTGTGTTCCATCTCCCCCCAGGTGTGTTCCATCTCCCCCCCAGGTGTGTTCCATCTCCCCCCAGGTGTGTTCCATCTCCCCCCCAGTGTGTTCCATCTCCCCCCCAGGTGTGTTCCATCTCCCCCCCCAGGTGTGTTCCATCTCCCCCCAGGTGTGTTCCATCTCCCCCCAGGTGTGTTCCATCTCCCCCCCAGGTGTGTTCCATCTCCCCCCCAGGTGTGTTCCATCTCCCCCCAGGTGTGTTCCATCTCCCCCCCAGGTGTGTTCCATCTCCCCCCCAGGTGTGTTCCATCTCCCCCCAGATGTGTTCCATCTCCCCCCCAGTGTGTTCCATCTCCCCCCCAGTGTGTTCCATCTCCCCCCAGGTGTGTTCCATCTCCCCCCAGTGTGTTCCATCTCCCCCCAGTGTGTTCCATCTCCCCCCCAGTGTGTTCCTTCTCCCCCCAGGTGTGTTCCATCTCCCCCCCAGGTGTGTTCCATCTCCCCCCCAGTGTGTTCCATCTCCCCCCCAGGTGTGTTCCATCTCCCCCCAGGTGTGTTCCATCTCCCCCCCAGGTGTTGTTCCATCTCCCCCCCAGTGTGTTCCATCTCCCCCCCAGGTGTGTTCCATCTCCCCCCAGTGTGTTCCATCTCCCCCCCAGGTGTGTTCCATCTCCCCCCCAGGTGTGTTCCATCTCCCCCCCAGGTGTGTTCCATCTCCCCCCAGGTGTGTTCCATCTCCCCCCCAGTGTGTTCCATCTCCCCCCCAGGTGTGTTCCATCTCCCCCCCCAGGTGTGTTCCATCTCCCCCCAGGTGTGTTCCATCTCCCCCCCCAGGTGTGTTCCATCTCCCCCCAGGTGTGTTCCATCTCCCCCCAGGTGTGTTCCATCTCCCCCCCAGTGTGTTCCATCTCCCCCCCAGGTGTGTTCCATCTCCCCCCCCAGGTGTGTTCCATCTCCCCCCAGGTGTGTTCCATCTCCCCCCCAGGTGTGTTCCATCTCCCCCCAGGTGTGTTCCATCTCCCCCCCCAGGTGTGTTCCATCTCCCCCCAGGTGTGTTCCATCTCCCCCCCAGGTGTGTTCCATCGCCCCCCAGGTGTGTTCCATCTCCCCCCCCAGGTGTGTTCCATCTCCCCCCAGGTGTGTTCCATCTCCCCCCAGGTGTGTTCCATCTCCCCCCCAGTGTGTTCCATCTCCCCCCAGGTGTGTTCCATCTCCCCCCCAGTGTGTTCCATCTCTCCCCCAGTGTGTTCCATCTCCCCCCCAGGTGTGTTCCATCTCCCCCCAGGTGTGTTCCATCTCCCCCCCAGTGTGTTCCATCTCCCCCCCAGTGTGTTCCATCTCCCCCCCAGTGTGTTTCATCTCCCCCCCAGTGTGTTCCATCTCTCCCCCAGTGTGTTCCATCTCCCCCCCAGTGTGTTCCATCTCCCCCCCAGTGTGTTCCATCTCCCCCCCAGTGTGTTCCATCTCTCCCCCAGTGTGTTCCATCTCTCCCCCAGTGTGTTCCATCTCCCCCCCAGTGTGTTTCATCTCCCCCCCAGTGTGTTCCATCTCTCCCCCAGTGTGTTCCATCTCCCCCCCAGGTGTGTTCCATCTCCCCCCAGGTGTGTTCCATCTCCCCCCCAGTGTGTTCCATCTCCCCCCCAGTGTGTTTCATCTCCCTCCCAGTGTGTTCCATCTCCCCCCAGGTGTGTTCCATCTCCCCCCAGGTGTGTTCCATCTCCCCCCCAGTGTGTTCCATCTCCCCCCCAGGTGTGTTCCATCTCCCCCCAGGTGTGTTCCATCTCCCCCCCAGTGTGTTCCATCTCCCCCCCAGGTGTGTTCCATCTCCCTCCCAGTGTGTTCCATCTCCCCCCAGGTGTGTTCCATCTCCCCCCAGGTGTGTTCCATCTCCCCCCCAGTGTGTTCCATCTCCCCCCAGGTGTGTTCCATCTCCCCCCCAGTGTGTTCCATCTCCCCCCCAGTGTGTTCCATCTCCCCCCCAGTGTGTTCCATCTCCCCCCCAGGTGTGTTCCATCTCCCTCCCAGTGTGTTCCATCTCCCCCCCAGTGTGTTCCATCTCCCTCCCAGTGTGTTCCATCTCCCCCCCAGTGTGTTCCATCTCCCTCCCAGTGTGTTCCATCTCCCCCCAGGTGTGTTCCATCTCCCTCCCAGTGTGTTCCATCTCCCTCCCAGTGTGTTCCATCTCCCCCCAGTGTGTTCCATCTCCCTCCCAGTGTGTTCCATCTCCCTCCCAGTGTGTTCCATCTCCCCCCCAGTGTGTTCCATCTCCCCCCCAGTGTGTTCCATCTCCCCCCAGTGTGTTCCATCTCCCCCCCAGTGTGTTCCATCTCCCTCCCAGTGTGTTCCATCTCCCCCCCAGTGTGTTCCATCTCCCCCCCAGTGTGTTCCATCTCCCCCCCAGTGTGTTCCATCTCCCCCCCAGTGTGTTCCATCTCCCCCCCAGTGTGTTCCATCTCCCCCCCAGTGTGTTCCATCTCCCCCCCAGTGTGTTCCATCTCCCCCCCAGTGTGTTCCATCTCCCTCCCAGTGTGTTCCATCTCCCCCCCAGTGTGTTCCATCTCCCCCCCAGTGTGTTCCATCTCCCCCCCAGTGTGTTCCATCTCCCCCCCAGTGTGTTCCATCTCCCCCCCAGTGTGTTCCATCTCCCCCCCAGTGTGTTCCATCTCCCCCCCAGTGTGTTCCATCTCCCTCCCAGTGTGTTCCATCTCCCCCCCAGTGTGTTTCCATCTCCCCCCCAGGTGTGTTCCATTCCCCCCCAGTGTGTTCCATCTCCCCCCCAGTGTGTTCCATCTCCCCCCCAGGTGTGTTCCATCTCCCCCCCAGTGTGTTCCATCTCCCCCCCAGGTGTGTTCCATCTCCCCCCCAGTGTGTTCCATCTCCCCCCCAGTGTGTTCCATCTCCCCCCCAGTGTGTTCCATCTCCCCCCCAGTGTGTTCCATCTCCCTCCCAGGTGTGTTCCATCTCCCCCCCAGTGTGTTCCATCTCCCCCCCAGTGTGTTCCATCTCCCCCCCAGTGTGTTCCATCTCCCTCCCAGTGTGTTCCATCTCCCCCCCAGTGTGTTCCATCTCCCCCCCAGGTGTGTTCCATCTCCCTCCCAGTGTGTTCCATCTCCCTCCCAGTGTGTTCCATCTCCCCCCCAGTGTGTTCCATCTCCCTCCCAGTGTGTTCCATCTCCCCCCCAGTGTGTTCCATCTCCCCCCCAGTGTGTTCCATCTCCCCCCCAGTGTGTTCCATCTCCCCCCCCAGTGTGTTCCATCTCCCTCCCAGTGTGTTCCATCTCCCCCCCAGGTGTGTTCCATCTCCCTCCCAGTGTGTTCCATCTCCCCCCCAGTGTGTTCCATCTCCCCCCCAGTGTGTTCCATCTCCCCCCCAGTGTGTTCCATCTCCCCCCCAGTGTGTTCCATCTCCCCCCCAGTGTGTTCCATCTCCCCCCCAGTGTGTTCCATCTCCCCCCAGTGTGTTCCATCTCCCCCCCAGTGTGTTCCATCTCCCCCCCAGTGTGTTCCATCTCCCCCCCAGTGTGTTCCATCTCCCCCCAGGTGTGTTCCATCTCCCTCCCAGTGTGTTCCATCTCCCTCCCAGTGTGTTCCATCTCCCCCCCAGTGTGTTCCATCTCCCTCCCAATGTGTTCCATCTCCCCCCCAGTGTGTTCCATCTCCCCCCCAGTGTGTTCCATCTCCCCCCCAGTGTGTTCCATCTCCCCCCAGTGTGTTCCATCTCCCCCCCAGTGTGTTCCATCTCCCCCCCAGTGTGTTCCATCTCCCCCCCAGTGTGTTCCATCTCCCCCCCAGTGTGTTCCATCTCCCCCCCAGTGTGTTCCATCTCCCCCCCAGTGTGTTCCCTCTCCCCCCCAGTGTGTTCCATCTCCCCCCCAGTGTGTTCCATCTCCCCCCCAGTGTGTTCCATCTCCCCCCCCCCCCCCCCAGGTGTGTTTCAGGTATCTCCACGCTCTTATAGACGTGTTCAAGGTCCCCCCAGGTGTGTTCCACCTTCCCCCCGCCCCCCCCCCCGCTCCCTCCCCTCCCCCCAGGTATCTCCCCCCCCCCCCTGTGCTCACGCGTGTTGTCGCTGCCGTTGCCGAAGAAGGCGGCGGCGGCGCGCGCCAGCAGCGGCACGCTCGTGTGGGACACCACGCGCACGCTCGCGCGGGCGCCCACGTCGGCGCGGTAGCGCGGGGCGAGCACCGCGTTGTTCATGCGCCACACGCACTCGGCGCCGTCGATGTCGCGCCCCGCGCCGGTGCCCAGCATCTGTCCCGAGCTCGACACGAGGGCGCAGTCCCCGCAGCGCAGGCGCAGCGGCTGCGTGGGGGATGGGGGTGGGGGAGATCGCGTGATCGTTGTCGTCATCATCATCGTTGTCATTGTCATCAAGATGATCGTCATCATCAACGTGATGATGATGATGATGATGACGATCGTCATCGTCGGCTTGTGGCTGTCATCGAACAAAGACGGCGGTCACCGCTTCACCGCGCGCTTTCAGATGCGCTTCTGCGGCCGTCTGGAACGCTTTTCCTTCTGATATCAGGAAGCCACTGGGAGCTCCGCACTTTTCAATCTGGATTGAAAACCAATTTATTTACAATTGCTGCTGTTTGTGTTGTTGTTGTTGTTGCTGTGCTTCCCACACACCTCCGATTAGCGCGGTTGGCTACGTACGGCGCGAAAGAAGTTCAACCTAGGTACGTTCTCGAACCCCCCTCTCCGGCGGGCACCCCCCCCTCCCCCCGGGTGCCTGCGGCCCATGCCCTGCCTGGCGTACCTCGCCTCGAGGCACGCCGATGTAGCTCGGCAGCGGCCGGGGCTGGGAGCGGCCGCACGCGTCGCCGAGGCGGAGAGCGGCGAGGAAGGCCAGGGGCCACGGGGGGGCCGCGGGGGGGCCGTGGTGGCGGCACGCGGGCTCCAGGCTGGACAGCAGCAGCGTGGCCAGCGTCGCCGCTCCGCCGAGCAGCAGCAGCAGGGCGGAGAGACTCTGCGTGTGGAGGGGGGCGAGGAGGACGGGGAGGAGGGGGCATTGAACTCAGGACGCCGGTCGTAGCGCTGTGCACTAAGTGCCAACCTGCCGCTTCCAAATCGACCCTCCCCACCACTCCCACGTGTATAAACACTCATTAATTGGCTGAAAACATCCTAATATGCAAAGGATTGCAGAGCCCCGGCAATTGTTGGTAGCACCGGCGCGCCTCCTGGCTGCTGCTGCTGTTGCTGCCTTGCTGCCATCCGTGGTTTCTCAGCGATTAGCGATACATGCAATTTACATGAACCACGATGCTATATACTAAACTGCACATCGTTGACATTATCATTATTAACACGCAGGCTTTCGCAACCAATATCATCCATAATAGAGGTTTTTTGGGTGAGATCACGTCAATATAAAATGTGTCGTTAAACCCGCCACTACCCGACACAGCCAACTAGTACGGCTTGTCACGTACACAGGACATGCCAATTCGTCACTAGTACAGCACACCGGTGTGTTGGAGAGCCAAGCCACAACATTTACAATCTGAGTACGATGTTCCTTATATAGAGGCGTAGACGTGGTGACCACATCCATAAAAACAAACTCTATTATGGATGATCATGATGACTCTTTTGTCCCGGTGGTTATTCAATCGGCCTGCATTCTCGTGACCGCAGACGTTCGGTTGACGCTGGAAGAACGCGATTGGTTGTGAGCAGCCCACGAGGATCAGCTGGAAAATAAAGTGGCAATCAATACGAGGAGAGGGGGGTAAACAACACTCGTAAACCCACTGTTGTGAAATCACAATTATCAGGTGACGATTGTGCAAAGCGGCTACAGTAGCACAAAGAGACAACTCCCGGGGTGAAGTCGCGGTCATGGGGTTAGGGAGGCGGGTCCGGGCCGAACCCACCCACTCACCCACCCACTCACCCGCTCACCCACCCAACCACCCACTCCCTCACTCACCCACCCACCGACGCACCCACCCACCCACTCACCGACGCACCCACCCACCCACCCACCGACGCACCCACCCACCCACTCACCGACGCACCCACCCACCCACCCACCGACGCACCCACCCACCCACTCACCGACGCACCCACGCACGGACTCAACGACCCACTCACCAACGCGCCCATACAACCCTACGTGCATCCTGGCACCTTTCAAATACAGTCCTGTCAAGGGTATGCGAATCAGCTCATTGTGCAATGTGCTCCCGGAAGGGAGGGAGACGAGCAGGACAGGGATTACGGAGCTGAAGATGAGATTCAGATGGAGCTAAGATTCGGATGGCGATGAGAGAGTTGTAGCTAACAGGAGGATGGTGGTGACGTCGTGACTCATGATCCATCACCGCCCGCCATCTCTTTTCTGGTGTCACAAAGACAAAGGTGCCTCGCAAGGCCTTTGCCACGCTTGTTAACAGGCGGGGTGGAGTGGACAGCACCACGTGAGGTCTACCAGCTTCTGAGTTCAGGATGGGTCTAAATGGGAAGGCCTAGGACCGGTGTGAGATGGTCGTTACCGATATTGGCCGTGAGCTGGAATCGAACTCGGGTGGCCGGAGACAAGATTCGTAGCGCGGTGCCGCCCTCACTGTGAACCCGGCGACCAAAAATGTAAATTCTTCCCACGGCCAACATCCGTGACGAACATCCCGTCCTGAGCTTTAAACGAGTACCTTGAGTGATGTGTTCACAGCCACCCAGGTTCTTTGTCTTCATCTGTGTAGCTTTGCACTCTGTTTTATCGATACTATACGATCGCGTATTTATGACTGCACTGTTTGCAGGCGACGGTGTTTGTTTAAGCCCGGGTCGCCCTTCACAAACGCGCTGTGTCTCAATCTTTTTACATTTTTAGTGAGTTCAACTGAGTCGCAGACGTATACTTGGAGGCAACACATTGATTTGACTCCAACACACGGGGTAACTTCCCCTTAACAGAATAACAACCTGTGGTGGTGACCACCAGGCTAGCTACACTAGTTACCACCGGGTGGTGACCACCAGGCTAGCGACACTAGTTACCACGTGACTGGTGTAGCTACCACGTGGTCACCACCAGGCTAACTATACCAGTTACCACGTGACTGGTGTAGCTAGCCTGGTGGTGACCACGTGACAAGCTACACTAGTTACCACGTGACCACCAGGTTAACTACACTAGTTACCACACTAATTACAACGTCACAGCTACTACGGACCGGGACCAGCAGCCCGGGTCCAGGTCCACGTGTTGGAGACTCGGTAGAACGTAGATGATTGCTTGAGAATTTTATTGTTTTATTTTAATTATTGTATTACTTCCCTTAGACGAAGTTTTCTTCAGGATGAACAACAACGCCGGCCCCTCTGGGGGACCCGGCTTGTATCCTCTGCGGCGTGGCCAGCTCCGCCCATGGCCACGTCCACCTTCCAGAATCCTCGAGCAGGATCTGGACCCCGACCACGTGACCACCCCTAGCCCTCACTTGGGGCCCCTTTGTAGACTTAACCGGTCACGTGTCCTCT
Organism: Lethenteron reissneri; assembly: GCF_015708825.2. NCBI lineage: Eukaryota > Metazoa > Chordata > Hyperoartia > Petromyzontiformes > Petromyzontidae > Lethenteron > Lethenteron reissneri. The sequence goes on from NC_083790.1 coordinate 893,974, forward strand.
CGGGTCAACCAGAGTGCCACGGCCTTGAGTAACCCCATTCCTACGGCCGGCACTCCCACACCCTGTCCTGTAGGGGCTGGCACTGCACGCCAAGCGTGGTGCCATCCAGCGCTGTCACTCAGCGCTCACCGGGCCCCTCTAGGGCCGGCACTGCACAGAGACATCCCGCGATGTCACTACACATCTACCGGGGTCGTTATAGACTCGTGGCCACGTGCAGCGACCACCTGAGCCGTCAATTGCTCAACCCGAGGTGCGCGACTGTTTGCAGGCGACGGTGTTTGTTTAAGCCCGGGTCGCCCTTCACAAACACGCTGTGTCTCAATCTGTTGACATTTGCCGGGGTTGTTATAGACTCGTGGCCACTGGCAGTGACCACCTGAGCCGTCAGTTGCTCAACCCGGGCCGCGCGATGTCGACACCCGTACAGAGTAGCCCAGCGCTGTGGAGGCAGCAGCAGCAGCGAGGGCTGGTGGATCACACACAGACGGGGTGTGAAGCTCGCCTTCTCGGGGGCGTCGGGGAGGATACGTACCCCCGGCTCGCCAGATAGAAGGCGGTACAGCAAGTGGGATACTCGCCATCTGTTCCGTCTGTACGGGGGTCGAGTGTTACCCCCTCGCGCAAGGCGTGGGGGGTTCTCCGGTTGCTCCGGGTTCCTCCTCCCACGTGAACGATAATAAACGACACGACTCGTCATGAATTGGCCGAACACATCTTAAAATTAAAATAAACCCCAATACAACAGAAGAACTCCGCTGAAAAACCAGCCCTGCTACTCAGTAGCGTGTCTCTCCTGAATAGAAAAAAGTTTAAATTCACGATGGGATGTCCACATAAATGCTGGTATGTTGTGACGCAGAGAGAGAGAGGGGGGAAGAGGGGCGTGCGGAGGAAACTCCTCGTCTGCTTGGCCACGCTGACGTTTGGATATCCTCCATCAGGAAGGACGCCAGTGTGGTGCAGCATGTCAGTGTGGTGGATGATGTGGTGCAGCACGTCAGCGTGGTGGATGACGTCAGCGTGGTGCAGCAGAGATCGGGCGCCAGAGAGAGAGGTGACAGAGCTGTGGACGGGATGTGCAGATGAATTACCTTCGATGCCGATGAGTGCGTCTGGTATTCACGTCGTCGTTGATGATGAAATAATAATGAGAATAGGCTTCACCACCACAGGTGTTAATATGTTCAAACATCAAATAAATACCGATCGCAAGGCAAACATGGTTTGATAATAATGTATGAATTGCCTTTGAAGCTGATTGACCGACACCAGAGTCTCACCAGCCTGAGAACAGAGAACAACCCCAAAAGGCAAACAGCGCAAAGGCAATGGAAATACCAGAACCATTTAAACTTCGGGCTGAGCAGGGACATCTATGGGAACTTTTTGCCAGTATCGATATTGGTCAGAAGGGTCCCCATAGCCACATCGTCGTCGTCATCATTCTCATGGAGGCAAGACTCGCGTCGTCGTCGTCGTCGTCAGCGCGCAGGAAGCGGCTGCTGCGCTTCCCACAGTCCGCGGTCGTTTCCACGGCATCGGGAAATGTTCACTCGCGCTCGGAGATTGTGCGCCGTGACTTTTCAAATCTGGCACTCACACCGATGGGGTGGCACTCACACCGATAGCACTCACACCGATGGGGTGGCACTCACACCGATGGCACTCACACCGATGGGGTGGCAGTCACACCGATGGGGTGGCACTCACACCGATGGCACTCACACCGATGGGGTGGCACTCACACCGATGGGGTGGCACTCACACCGATGGCACTCACACCGATGGGGTGGCACTCACACCGATGGCACTCACACCGATGGCACTCACACCGATGGGGTGGCACTCACACCGATGGCACTCACACCGATGGCACTCACACCGATGGGGTGGCACTCACACCGATGGCACTCACACCGATGGGGTGGCAGTCACACCGGTGGCACTCACACCGATGGCACTCACACCGATGGCACTCACACCGATGGCACTCACACCGATGGGGTGGCAGTCACACCGATGGCACTCACACCGATGGGGTGGCACTCACACCGATGGGGTGGCAGTCACACCGGTGGCACACACACCGATGGCATTCACACCGATGGCACTCACACCGATGGGGTGGCACTCACACCGATGGGGTGGCACTCACACCGATGGCACTCACACCGATGGGGTGGCACTCACACCGGCGTGACTGCGCCCCCCCCCCGCCCCCCGCGAGCGAGGCAGGTGGCGTGCGCGGCGCCTTTGATGGGTTTACAGCAGCCGAGGGGCGAACAACGCGAGGCGTGCGGTCGTTGAGAAGGTCTCGGGGGCGAGATGGGGTAGGAGGCGAAGGGGGTGAGATGGGGGTAGGAGGCGAAGGGGGTGAGATCGGGGTAGGAGCCGAAGGGGCTATCTGGCGATGAGATTATCGAAACGAGGGCCAGATAAGCCGGGGAGAGTTCAGGGCGCGAGAGAGAGCGGCAGAGCTGCAGACGGTAGCACGTCAGTGGTAGCTTGACACGGGTTCACGTCACGTGCATCGTCGTTAAGGAGCGTAAATCATCAACCACGCGAACTCCGCTCGGATTGTGGCTGCCCATCGATCAAAGGCGGCGGTCACCGCGTCGCGCACTCTCAGATGCGCCTCTGCAGCCGTCCGCAGCGAGCTGCTTCCTTCCGATGTTCGGAAGCCACTGGGGAGCAGCTGTGCACTTTTGCACCTAAATGGAAACCTAAATTCTTTATGACTGCTTTTTTTGCGTGTTTTAGTTGGCCGTGCGTACGCAGGTCTGCTCAAATGAAGTTCAACAAACGCGAGGAAACACCATCGCTGCACCCTGTCGAGTCGACCACAATGGGGGGGAGGGGGGGGGTGCCTACACAGCCGCCGCTGCGGTCGTGAGACGCCCGTGGTGCGAGATCCCGCGTGGTGCGATCGGCATCGCGCTCGCTGGAGCTGCTCATGCCTTCAGGGAAGTCGTGGACTGTAGACGCAACTGCGCACAATTTTGTGAGTCATTTATAATCGCTTTGCCGTTACTTATTGCCAATTATGGACTCAGACTATTGTCCTATCATCTCAGAGTCCCTGGCACGTAACACTATGCTACACAGTGGCAGTGGGGGTCGCAGAATGCCGATGCATTACTAATAAACCCCAATGATAGCGGATTCCTCCAGTGTATATCCATATTCTGATCCTGATAATAAAAAAAACTATCCCGATTCTGGGGGGGGGGGGGCGTGTTGGGTCCAAGCGACTCATCGCCTGCCTCTGCCCCATACGCTGCTCCCTCCCCTCCTCGCCCCCCGCTGTCACGCCGAGCCGAGGCGGCCTGCTCGCCTGGGCCTCTCGCCCCTTCGACGTGGACGTCTCTGGAACTCCGGGACGACACCGGCGTGGTCCCGGGAAGCTGCCTGAAGTTGGGCCCCACGTGGGGTTCGTGGCACCAGCTTGGAGCGACGCTGCGGCTCGCGCGGCTCTCACCACGTGGCGATGTTGGCCCAACGTTAGCTCGTTTATTGGAGATTTCCTCCGGTAAATATCTGTTGCTTAACAAAACCCCCGTTATTTCCATGCAGATCAATCTTGTCCCATTTATACCTTGTAATGTAATGTAACGTCATTTCTTGTTATTTTAGTTGTTTTTTTATATAATTTATATAACAATTTATATATAAAGGCAAATTAATGAGGTTAATAAAACCAGGTTGATTAATGAAACCACAGAGACACACAGAGAGACACACAAACACAGAAAGAGACAAATAGACACAGAGAGAGACACACAGAAAGACAGATCTGACATTAGGCGTAGTCCCAATTATGTCTTCACAAATATGGAGCCCTTTGGGCTGGTTGGGGCGCAACGCTTTTTTTGTTTGAAACTCGCTCAGATCAGCTGCCTGCACAAACTCAAAGGCACGCGTCACAACCGCGAAAAATGCTGACAGAGAAAATATCCGAAACCCTCACGTACCACGTCTTCCATCACTCACAGCCTCAGGGGCGAGAGTATTTATCAAGCAAGTCGCTCTGGACGTCATCGCTCAACTGAGTTATTGCCTGCAGCCGCTTTGTCCACATCTGAGCGAGTGGTTGTGCAATGAGAGGTCGCGAATGCCCAGCAGCAGCATAGCGCCACCACCACCACCGCTGCCAGACACGAATCAAGTCTCGATTTAAAGCTTTCGTGACTGCAGGGATTCATCTTCTTAGTTGTTTCGGTAAAGTCACGTAGAAGGAAAGTAATAAAATAATAAAAAATGTTTATGTTTTATTTTTATTACTTTATTATTTTCCTTCTACGTGACTTTACCGAAAGAACCAAGAAGACGACTCAAGTCATCAAACTTGTAATGCCTTCACATTTACATTCGTTTGTTGTGCGTGGGTGTGAATGGATTGTGTGTGATTTCGGTTTAGTTGCAATTTGGTCAAATATTTAATAATAATGATGATTAATGAACTTGCAGTCTCGACACATTCCTCCGCACACACGAACATGACCTTCGCGTCGCTCCGGCAGACACCACGCGCGCGTCAATGACTCCGACGTTCGAGTTGATTGATGATTGTCAACTGTGAGAGATTCGTACACGTTGCGGTATTCGCGCCCACGTTTTTATCATCGCCAACATCACCACCACCACCATCATTACCACCATCACCACCATCATCATGACCACCATCACCACCATCACCACCATCATCACGAAGGAAGGCGCCTTTTTGTTTCACCGTCGGGGCGGGCGGGGGTGCCGCTGCCGCTGCTGTGTGCGTGTGATCCTGATTTGAGTGATTTACGGGTATCTAGAAGTTTGCAAACGCGTGCCGTGGCGCGGGGCACTCAAAGGCTTACTCTTGCGAATGACGCCACGGGAATCTTTAAGGTCCACGTGGCTAAACCCAGCGACTCGCGTCCTGTCCCCTCGTCGACAGCTCCTCCACGCAGCTACACGAACCCCCCTCCTCGTGTTGACCCAGGATTGTATTCTCTAAACAAACCCAGTTCATGATTAGCAGCCGCTGTATAACCGAACAGTCGCTACGCATCTGTCCTTTTGGAGAGCGGTGGTGCAATGATTAACGGCGTGCGCCAATTGCATCGGGCGCGATTTCCGGCCACGGTCTGTATCTACCAGGGCCTCCCCTAGGTCGACTCAGCCTTAATTAACTAAGCAGTTCCGGGGAGACAAAGGCGGCCGGGCGTGGTTCTGGCCACACCAACCCTTGGTGCAGGTGTTGCTCGCTAAGATCACTTGCCCCACCAGTCTGTGTAGGCTGCACGGGGCATCTTTGCCTTTGTGTGTATGCGTGTCATTCCTTACCCAACGCGCGTCGTGGAACACAATCACCGGCGCTGCGTTAGAGATAGACAAAGGCTGTCGGGGGTGTGTGGTCCCAACCATCACCTATCTGCGTGTCCTACCCAGTCCTATCAGCACATGCATGCCAACACGACAGCGGATATCTCTAAACTTACTTGCATCGTGGCTGTTTCAACTGAACGCTTCTCAAAATAATTCAAGATCCTTTCATTCGTGTTCACATCATCGTCGTCGTCGCGATGTGCCGTGATCTACCCACTGCTGGATGAAAGGTGACTGGTCTCTGTTTTGCGCCACGATGATGGTCATGTCAGCGGGTGGGCGGAGGATCGGTTCGGATGTGTCTCTCTGTCTCTCTCTCTGTCTCTCTCTTTCTCTCTCTGCCTCTCTCTCTCTGTCTCTCCCGCGTGCCATCAAGGAGTGGCGTCTGAAGCTGGAGGCGCCGGGGGAGGGTGCCCCCCCCCTCCTCCTTCCCGGAGTTGTGCGTCTCCTGCGCGCAGCCCCCAGGCCACAGCGACTCCGGCAAGCTACTGAAGCTCCGAGGCTGCAGGAATGTGCCCCTGAAGAGCGCCCCGAACACGGCGCTCTACACGTGCTGTGTCAAGGCGCTCTACACGTGCTGTGTCAAGGCGCTCTACACGTGGCTGTGTCAAGGCGCTCTACACGTGCCGTGTCAAGGCGCTCTACACGTGCCGTGTCAGGGCGCTCTACACGTGCCGTGTCAAGGCGCTCTACACGTGCTGTGTCAAGGCGCTCTACACGTGCTGTGTCAAGGCGCTCTACACGTGCTGTGTCAAGGCGCTCTACACGTGCCGTGTCAAGGCGCTCTACACGTGCCGTGTCAAGGCGCTCTACACGTGCTGTGTCAAGGCGCTCTACACGTGCTGTGTCAAGGCGCTCTACACGTGGCTGTGTCAAGGCGCTGCATTCCCGGGACCTGGCCGACCTACTGGACACAAAATGGAGATACCATTTTTCTCCCCTCATTGCAGCCGCCCCTCAGTGGAAACAAATGTACAAGTCTCCCCCGTAGCCAAACGCTGCGGTGACCTCCAGTGGAGGCTGGCACACTGCACGTTGCTATCGGCCGTGTGGCTCAGCCGAATCTCTCCAGGGGTAACAGACTCGTGCATTTCCTGCGGTGCCAGGGAGGATCTGCCCCACCAGTACTTGCGCTGCCAGTACCTCAAACCAATGTTCCGCCTTTTGGGGGACATCTTCAGGAAACTGGGGGTGCCCTTTTACAACAGCAGCTTCGTATATGGGGGGTGGTGTCTTACCTGGCTAACAAGCGCCATGACCTCGACAACTTCGCCTGTGCTCAGGCGAAGTTGGCAGTGTACAGAACGATAAAAGAGATGCTGCAAGGTGACACTGACGGCTGCTCTGTGCTGCTTCCAGTGTTCAGGGGCCTGCTCAAGGCGCGGCTCCGGCTGGAGCACGCATACCACACACATGCCGGTGATGTGCACGTCTTCCTCGAACGCTGGGGAGCCGGACAAGCCCCTCTCTGTACCAGCGTGGACGGCACCCTCGTGTTCACCTTCTGAAGCGCTCGCTCGTCACCGTGGCGTGCGCGATGACCACCACGTGACTTTTCTTTTGTGTTGTGCGCGGCACATTTAGCGCCACAACGCGTGGATGTATCGTGTCTGTGATTTGTTTGCTGGTGGCTTTGTGTATTTCGTATCGAAATCGCCTCCAGTGCTGTTGCTGCTGGCGGCAATAAAAGTTGTTTAAAAGTCAAAGTCTCTCTCTGTCGCGGTCTCTCTTTTTTTACGATCAGGGGAAACAAGCAGATGCTCTGTGTAGTTGGCACTTTGCTTCGTTCATCAGTTAGTTTTTTTTTATCTTTGCTTCATGTAACCCCCCCCCCCCCTCTCGCTTTCGCTCACTCTCTCTCCCTCTGTCTCTCTTTCTGTCTGTCTCTCTCTCTGTGTCTCTCTCTCTGTGTCTCTCTCTCTCTCTCTGTCTCTCTCTCTCTGTCTCTCTCTCTCTCCACCACTCACCCGCCACTTGTGGCGGGAGCCGTGGCCCGGGATCGAATTCGGGCTGAGCAGACTCCATAGCGCAGTGCGTCAAATATACATAATGTTGTCGGGTGTCTCGTCTGATTTACACAGATACAGGCGCGGCCCTGCAACTACTCACCCACGCCACTGCTGGTGGAAGGGGCCTCGACTAGAGAGAGAGCTCGAGACAGCCCCCATAGACGGTAGTTGGCCAACTCTTCCACGAGGCCGAATGCGTCTTGAAAGAGGTGGATATCGCCCACACTTTTCCACTCCGCACGTGCTTTTTACCGATCACGGACATCAGCGAGAGCGGACGGATGCGGAGAGACAGGGGGAGGGGGGGGGGCTTTGCCCCGGCGTTTCAACTCCCGCGACGGGAGATCGAATAGATCAGCACCCGCTGTCTGGTAACACGCACACACACACACGCGCGTGATGGATGCCATCTCTTTATAACCGTACTCGTTGGTTCTTTCGGTAAAGTCACGTAGGTTAAAAATAAAATAAATCACGACGTTTCGGGCGCAACACAAGCGTGAATACATTTTATTTACGACGATTACACTTCTTCAAATGCTGTAATCGATATGTATTCCAGAAAAACAGCAGCTGAGTTAAGTGGACATCCTGGGATTGAGAGCGGAAGCCCATGTGCCCCTCGTGACGAGGGGAACGCGAACTTTCTCCCACCAGCGGTTCAATAGAGGATCTTGCGACAAGACGGGGATGAGTTCGGCTGTAGAGCACATACCTTTAAGTTGATCCGTCGATTGCCCATCGCTAATCCAGGTAACGTCTCCACTCCAGTTCGCGTATCACCTGACTCACCTCGCCCCACGGCTCAAGCAGGTAAATGAGTGGCCCCGCCTCGTCATCCCCCCCCGCACCCCCCCGCACCCCTCAATCTCCCCCTCCCCCTCAGCAACTTCGCATCCCTCCCCCTCAGCAACTTCGCATCCCACCTCCCACGTGTCGTCACCGCGTGCGTAATTGCAACGCGCCATTTGTCGCCACCGCAAACGAAATGTTCCACCTCACGGATTACCCGGGTCAACATTTGAATAAATCAGATAAACAAATATATAAAGTAACGAATCGCCTCCCACGCCATGCCATCACCACCACCACTCACCTCTTCCGACCACGTGTCGCCTCCTCGTCCCACCTCCCACCACCTCCCCCAACCACCTCCCACCTCCTCCTGTCTTCTCCCATCACTGGCATCTGTTTGAAGAGAGGACCCGACTCAATGTTCTTCACAGCTCATCGGCTCCCTCCCCCCACTGCCGCCTCTCCCTGCCACCACGTGTCTCCCTCCATCACCGCCACCCACGTCCTCCCTTCGTTACCCACCTCCTCTCACCTCTTTTCACGACCCCCCATCCACCCCCACGTCCTCCCCCCCCCCCCCCCGCTTCCTCCAATGAATCGCATCTCTCGCTCGGCTCAAAGGTCGCTCCTCTCCGGAGGTTTCCTCATTCTTATTCTTTGGGCTTTTAGGTAAAGTCATGTAGAAAGGTTCAAAGAAAATAACAAAAAACTAGTTTCTGTGTTATTATAACCAAAAAACTAGTTTTTTGTTTGTTATGTTATTGAATAAAGGATGAGTTCAAAGAAAATAACCAAAAATAGTTTTTTTTTATTTTCTTTGAACCTAAGTGACTGTACCGAAATACCCAAAGAATATGAATTCCTGCAGTCACGAAAGCTTTAAGTCGAGATTTTATTCATCATTCTTGCTTAGGTGACGTCACGGTGGAGGGGTCCGGTGGGGCTCTCCATTCAGCTCGTTTACCGAACGGGCAACGTTTCAAACAATGGCCCTCCTGACAAAGTGGTGGGCCCGTCTCCTCCCTCAGTTCCTGGGGAAGATCTCGGGACGTGGAGTGCAACGTCGGACAAAACACAGCGGAACAACCGGAAAACATCGGTCGTGAATGGTCCACGTCGCGGGCGGTCTGTGGCGATGTGTAGCTCACTGATGACCGGTCAAAGTCAAGGCGATTTCCTCCTCAAATCACGCACTGAGGCATTGGTGCTCAGCTACCCTTTACAGACCTTGGCCAGTGGTCCAAGTGCCACATTCTTGTGGTGCGAGCGGGTCTCACGCATCGGGTATCCACCACTGACTTCCCTACAATGTAGTACTGTACTGTAAATGTGTATCGCCCCCCGGCGGGGGAGATGATGAGCTGAGTTAACAGAGCAGCGGGGAAGATGTATGCGACGTTGTCTAACACGACGGGCCCCGCTTGTTGTCCTTCCCCCGCACATCCGATGAGCACGGTTGGCTATGTACGGTGCGAAAGAAGTTCACCATACATGCATTGCTCCGTGACATGTCCAAGCGGACTCATTTCGTGGCAAGACATCGATGGCACAATGGGGATGACTTGGGGAGAAAGATATCGAAGTGAATACAAAATAATATGGTAGTATGACGATATGCTACCACCTGGCTTAATATTGTTAGGTATGACTGACTTAATTCTTCTAGATAACCCTTTGTCTACTACTCGTACTTATTATTTCGTTTGTGTTTTATTCAAGATTGGTGATTTAGCATTATTATTACCACCACGTATTTTCATAGAGTTTGCTAACCTTCGTTTCACTGCCTGTATCCTGGGTTTGTGCTGTTTGTTCTCGAGTCATTATTATTATTATCTGATATCCCGAGGCTAGGGAATTCGTTTTGGCTTAGGAACGACCCTGACTGCCATAATTATTCTTTGATGCTTCGGTCAGGTCGCGTAGAAAATGACTAAAGGTAACAATAACATTAGTATTTATTAATAAATGAGGAATCATGATCCACTGGTGTAGATTGTAGCCTGATTTTTAATTGGAGTGTGAGGATCGATAATGTTCGCTTAATCTTTGTCGCTAAGTTTTGGATTTTCGTTATTAGAAGAAACATGAAAAAGTTAACCAAAGCGAAACGTCTGTGTTCTTTCGTTGGGGGGGGGGGGGGGGCGTGTGTGTTTTTTTATGACTGACCCTTCCGTTGGCGGGAGGGTGGGTGTCATTATCTTTTTATGGTTCAACACCTGCCCTCTGGCCTGTGAAAGGCAGCTGTGGTGAGGGTGGGTGCTACAACCTTTGTGGCCCCGCGATTGATTGAAAAATATTTTGGCAGAATTATTCTTAATATGAATTTTGGAAAAAGGGTCACATATACAACAGGAGAATGGGGCTGGGTGGGGAGGGTGGGGAGGGGCTGGGTGGGGTGGGGCTGGGTGGTGCTGGGTGAGGAGGGGCTGGTCACCACGTGGTGCCCTTATAAAACTCAACGTTTAACCTACTCACGCCGGCTTGTGCCCGCCCTCACAATCGGGCATATTTGCGGAATACACCACGCCGCCGCTGACCCTGGCCATTGACCGAGCAACCCAACGTTCCTACCAGCTCCCTCCGCAGGAATGTGTTAAGGGGAGGTAGACGCTGCTGATTGAAGATCAGGGTCATACTGTGCATGACATCAACTCCCCCTCTTGGATACGTATAACCTTCGAAGAGTCCACGTGTCACGATGGCGGTGGTTGATGATGGGAAATGATTGTGGTGGTTGTAAGAGCACTATTAGTGGTGGTAGAATATGATGTGCATGGCGGTGGTGGTGCTTTTGGTAGAATGGTGATGGTATATGATGGCAGTGGTTGTGGTCGAGATGCTAGTGATCACGGCGAAGGTCGTGGACTTGTGGTAAGTACAGTGATATCATGGTGGTGGTGGTGATGATAATATCGATGGCTGTTGTGGAATGACGGTGATGGTACAGATGATGACAATGATGGTGATAAGAGTAGTTGGTGACAACAATGCCAGGTTGTGGTAGAGATGATGACACACTCCCAATGCACACAGAAACAGGGACAACTCCTTCCCCATGAAGCACTCTCGTATGTGGTTTATTATTTATTTACAAATCAAGAGCAAATTAACGTAGAATCATTCGATGCACTTAAGCGTAACAGCAACGAAAGGGGATTTAATTACAGAAAGCCAAATTATGTCGTGTCAAACACAGAGAAAACCAGCGTCATTACCATACAAGGGGGTGGAGTCACGTGTTATATACGGGACCTATGGACCTACAGCAAAGCATACGTGTATATGTAAATATTTATATATGTATACCGTCCCTAAATATCATTAAGTACCAACGAACCGTCTAAAAAAAGAGACCGGGCCTGGTGCATTGCGCAGTGTGACCCACGTGAACGCACGGGAACTGAGGGTTCATGTTCGACTCCCCCGGTCACTGTTAACAGGAATCAACTTATCATGAACTGATCGTAGTCGAGGCGGCGGGTGCGTTCGCCGAGCGGATCATGGCTGCGTGCAACTCAATCGCTGCTCGTGTGTGGACGTAACCACAACCAGAGACGTCCACACATTAGCGACCCGGTTGCGCCGAGACGTGCAACCACCTGGTCGCCCAGGTGTGGACCCACCCCGCCTCATCAAAGGGAGGGACCGGAGGAAATTCGTCGCTTTCGCTGACAAAGTTGCCAAACTTGCAGTGTAGATGATTGATACATCGAGGTGCATCGCTTGCTAGTGTCACTCCTGGCCCTCGGGGCCTCCAATCGAGAGCTCCTCCAGGAGGGTAATCGGCTAACTCTTCCACACGGACCAAGATGTCTTGGAAGAGACGGGGAGTACTCCCAATTAACCCCATCGCCAAAACGTTTCACTTTTGCCCCTCTCTGCTCCCGAAGAAAGATCGGTGGGTCGGCAGGGCAGCCTCTTGTACACATGTCCATCAAAGCAGTTTTAAGTCTTGTATTGACAGAAATGGCAGCGTCTATACACACCGCCTCTCCCTCCCGAGCTAATGCGGCCAAGTACTGCCGACACCAGAGGCAAGCTAATGCCCCATGAACGACGACTTCAGCAATATTTAATGAGCTTAAATCCGATGGTTTTTAAAAGATGTTCTTTAAAACCCCCCAAAATCCCCCATGACCGTTGTCATGAACCATGCCAGGGTGACAACTCCAGCTACAGCCCTGACATGAAGGCTGAGTTGAGTTGTCCAGGGCTGATCTCTGGGAAAATTCTGCACAACTTCAGGTTAGACCAATAGCCACGAACCGTGACTCTAACCTGAACACATCCCAAAACCAGACTAAATCATAGCCCTGTGACACAGCTAAACAAGCGGCTTAACATGCTTAGAACCAAGGCTGTTTTACTGTGACCGGTTGCATAAAAGTGGGGGTTTTTGTCTCTGCTTAAGATGGCAAACTGAAGTCAACTCGATAGATTTTATGCAGTAATGTAGCGTCGTGGAACGGGCCCTGGTGAAAATAATGAAATGAGCCCCGACCACCATCTCCCTGTCCAATAGCCCCCCCTCCCCTCCTTTGATACCCTCGCGCCCATGAGCCAGTGCTATTGGACCGCCTGACCGCTCGAAAACGACGTCACTGGTTTTTATGCGAGCGAACATTGGCCCTGGGCACGATGACCAGCCCAATACGAGGCTTGGGCCCACGGCTCCAGCCCCGACCTGTTCAGCCACTGCCTTGTTCGGGGACAAAACAACAACTGCGTGGTCCTGCTTCCTTCCGAACGAGGAGCCAAAGCTTTAACGAGATCCCAGGGTGCCGACACCCGTGCGAGTTTTGGTGGCATCAGCATGGGGCGTGAAGCCCGCGTGTGAAATGTACTTAGAACCAGGTAAGACCCAACCGAGACGTAATACCCATTGTCCACTAGCGCAACAAAGCCACACCAGCATGGGGCCAAAACGATCGGGTAATTTTCCACTGGTTTTTTGCCAGGCTAAGCCAGAACCAAACCGTGATAATCTGGCCCCACAAGACACCTAAATCTGTCTCGAATCCAAGCAGGACCATGACCAGGGGTGAGCCATACAGTCATCGGCACAGCTCGGTTTCTGCAGTGGAAAAACCTGGCCCCTCCTGAGCTGCGCTGGCTCGCCACGGCTCGGTTGTGCAATGGGAAAAATATTGGTAAAACGGGTAGATCACCTTCGACGAACTTTCATTATTGTCAGTTATTGTAACGAGTACAAATGTCTCCATCACCAACCATCGGTGGGAGGGGAAGAGGGGGGGGGGGCAAACTCGGAGAGCCTGACGACTTTCGGGTGCTCCGTCAACACGAGTTTCTTCCTGCACAAGTTAATTTGGGGCAGGGTGGCGATGGCCCTCTTGAGCCCAGTGACGTCCCGAGCCCTTACGCGTTTACATACCACGCTCGCTTTTTCATTCTCACGAGATAAACGAGTTCCCGTCTCTCCCAACCACCCAAACATCTTGCAGCATTTAACTACCCCCCCCCCCCCCACACCACTGTGGAACGTGCCGTGCACCCCCACGACACGGCCCGTTCCTCGCAGCCTTTGTCGTAATCGCGCGTTAATGTAAAACGCCACCGTTCTTGTACGAATCACCACCGGGGATGAGAGGGGGGGTGCAAAGCCGCGAAGCCACTGCTATTAAATCAGGATCTGCCATGGCGAATTACTGCTGCTCCGAATAATAAAGCAGCATCAGCAGCAACCAATCATCATTGTTCGTGTGACTTGCACAGCAATGGTGATAGACGTTGCGCAACCAGGAAAGGATAATGACCGACAGCGCTTAAAATGGGCAGCTCTATCGATTGGCTGCGCCACGATTCTCCAGAGCAGTCGTGTTTTGCACGATAAAAAGCCACCTCACGCATGCAAGAGGTGTGAACACCAAAAAGTAAAGAGTGATAATATGGGACGGTGTGAAGAGTCAGCGGTGGGAATCGGATCGAGACGAGCACCACGGTCTGGTGGCCTCGATGTGGGTGAAGGGCCACGCCTGGCGAGGTTGCGAGTGAGCCAAGGCGACTACTCGTGTTGCATCGGTAGGCGAGCATTAGTTTCTATCAAACTTAAAAAAAGACTTGTCACGATTCTGGGTGGTGCTTTCGGAATAGTTTTGGGGGTAATTTTGCGGTGAATGGAGCACCTCGAGCGGCTGCAGGGGTCACGTGAGCGCGCTCCGTACAACCTTCGTCGCAGGAAAAAAATGATTGCTTGCAAACACGGTACGATGCGGATAACACGAGCGTAATAAATTACTTTGATCAACACATCGATGCCTTGTCGACTCGTCGCTGGGGTTGGAGCTCGAGCGTGTCGAGATGGTTGGTTCGGGCTCGTATTGGGCGACCCGTGTGCTCCGCTCCCCTACTAACCTCTACCTCTGAACAATGTAATCTTCTGGAATTTATAAAGGACTAACTCTCAATGTCACAGAGCAATTCACATCAACACGAAGCACAGACAGAAATGCAACGCAACACGACCACCTTATTTCAAAGTACGACCTTTTCATTTCGTGTTTTCCACTTCACTGTCGGGTGTTTGAAGCGCCATACCATGGACACGACCGGCTGGGCTCGAGTGCGCCGTTCCGAGTGTGGCGCGCACACACACAACGGTGTGGACTCAAACCTATGTCCCCCCACCACCACCACTCTTTTAGTGTGACATCAGCTCCGGCGTTTAACGATAGCCAAAAGGACCCGAAGAGGGGAACACACAATCGCGCCTCCCTGTAGATTGCATTTTGTACAAATATGCGCTAAATATAATTCCTGGTTTAATTCATAAAGTCGCAGAGAAACACAAAACAGGCACAGGTCTAATCACCTTCAGGGCACGTGTCATATATATGCACGGTCTGTTCAACTCAAAACATGTGGGGTCATGGGAAATTACGAAGGAATCGTTATGAATATAATCGTCATTATCGTTCTACTATAGACCTCCTCCTTAAAAGATAACAATGTACAGCGGAACACCCCTCAAGTTTTGTACAGTGGTACACGGGTGCAAATCTTAAGACACTAACCCGGGAACAGAAAGACAAAGGGGGGGGGGACCAGGAGAGGGGTTAAGAGGAGAGCGACCAAAGCTATCCCATAAAGAGCAGCACGCTTGCAAACGAGGCCGTCAAAAAGTCTAAAGAATCGAAACCAGATGATAAAGATTGGTCGATATATATTAATTTTATTTCCGTATTGTAATTTAATTTACCAACCTTCTCCACCTATAACTTCCACCTCAAATTGCAAGTTAAGCCTGTGAAGGCCGGCTCTTAAACAATAGATCCCTGGCGTTTGCACGGTGGGCGCGGTGCATGAGCTGGGGACACCAAAACTGAATAGCGAGGGCCACATTGACAAGGGGAGGTCTGGCACAGTATGGGGTGGTGGGCTTATCGGTGGGGCTCGTACTCGCTGCCGATTGGCCAGTTCGTTACAATTATGGGTAGAGAGATGACGAGAGGCTGGTTGACGAGAGCTGGCTATTGCTTGGCAAATGTTCTATAAATGTTGCTTTGCCCTTCTGCACAATTGTAACATTTCAGCTTTTGGCCGCATTTAATTTCTGGTCTCGACAGTGTGGATCTCAGAACTTTTTGACCGCCGGTCGTGCGTGTGTGCAATTTTTTTTTACTTGACACAACAGTACACAGGACGCAAAAGGTGTGACTTTTATGCTGTAAACGCGATGTCGCCATGCGAAGCTTTCTTTGAACAACAGAGCCTCATGCGGAGTTTACATTATAGATCTATCGAGGCTCGCAAAACCTCACAAAAACCGGGCCGATTGAAGTGCTCACAAGGCAGTGCCATTAGACGAGGGGACTGCCAATCAATCTTCACAAAATAGTGGATTGCTCGAACTAGACTCAATTACACGGAGTGGTGGAGGTGGTGGGGAGGAGGAAGTCACCCAGCGCTCGGGAACTCGAGAGATGCCCACGGCAACGCGCGCTCGTTGCCGTGGACGGAAGTGAACCGCGCCGTAGTGTTTTGAGTAAATTTTACATCGGCGGCGGTCGGGGATGGCGCAACGTCAAACCTGTAACGGCCGGCCCCACACGGCGACGGACAAGAGAGGCCCCGGTATACGCAGGGCATCGCTCCAGCGGTGGCGCTGCCGCCGCAGACACGGAGTTCACCCTCCTCCCTCTGCACAATGCCTCTCGCAGATTCGTAATGCATTTTCTTTTTTTTTAAAAGCAGAGCACGGTGAGAGAGAGAAAAAACAAAATACACACAACACCAAAAAAATTTAAACAAAAAAATAAAAACAAAAATACAAATCATCAAGACCACCTCCAGTGCAACAACGGAAAAATAACGGTACTATTATTTTGGACTCATTTAAAACGTGTAGCGCCGCGCCAAGCATATTCCAAGCAGTTAACGCTCTTTAGTACAGCTAGCGTACAACATACGTGTGTGGTCTACACCCCCCAGTGGCCGAGCCACTCGCTTCAAAGGTGCTAACCAACAAACACTCTTCCAACTCGCAGCCACACGCCAAAGGGGTACCCACCCCAGAAAGCAAACACTCAGTCGCCACAGTAACTTTCACCCGGGGCGGTAATGTACATGCGCAGCACGCAGCAGCGATGACTCCCCCCCCCAACCCCCACTGGCTCGGTCACCTCGCAGAACCGGCAACTGCCGCCCATACCCGCTCAAGGTCTGACGCTGGCAACGCTCGTGCGGTAGCGACGGCGTGTCGGCAGACGAGCGCTGGTGCAAGACACCACGAGTGGAGGGGAGGGAGGACACGGCCGGCAAGTCGGTCAGATGGGACGGACGGCAGTGCCGTGCCGTGCCGCGGATAAAAGGACGAAAATAAAAGTCGGCCGCTTGTCGTCAATCCCGATACGCGTGTGCACGCGAACACGCAACGGCGGGAGTTGGTTTACCACGGAAATGGAACGAGGAGGGGGAAATTAAAGCTCCCTGACAAGCAACAACCAGCCGTGGTCCCTTCAGCCCTCGCACACAGGAAGAAGACGGAGTTGCTGTTTGAGTCAGGGGCATGACGAGGAGGAGAAGTGAGGCAGGAGCGGGAGGAGGAAGGAAGAGCGGGTGACCAGAGCGCGGTAGGTGACGCGCACAAGGCACGTCCCTCCGTGGCCTTGAAGCAGGGCTCATAGGACATAGCCTACCGGGTGACGTATGAAATGATGAAGTGAAGCACAGAGGAGACAGTGGGGAATGAGATGAAGACCGGAGGTGGGTGGGGAGGCCAGAGATGCCGAGGTGATATGGAATGCACGTTGAAGCCTGGCAGGTGGGGGGCGGCATGGCGGAGGTGGCGTGTGAGCAGCTAGCGTTGGTCCCGGGCGGCTGGGTGGGCCCGGGTTGATCTGGGGTGGGGGGCGTGGCAGGACGAGTGGGAGTCAGGGGCCAGGGCGAGTGCGAGGAGGGGCCAGGGCGAGTGCGAGGAGGGGCGGGGCTCCGGCCTAGCAGGAGCAGCTGTCCTTAGCAGGCTGAGCGTCGCTGGCGAGGCGGCCGGGCTGTGGTGTGGCCGGCTTGTGCTGCACGCCTGACTCGGCCGCGTTCAGGTCCAGGCTTCCGTCCTGGATGTTCTGGTAGATCTTCTTTGCCGTCTCTAGGAAGGCCTCCTCAACGTTGTCGCCCCTGGGACAGGCGGTGGTGGGGTGCGTGGGAGGGGGGGGGGTGCAAAGACAGCGTGAAAACATTAACACTCTACGCTCTATCAAACAGCGAAGGCAAATGGTGCATCTTCTAAACGTGTGATTTTCCTCGGATATATTTACTATAAGTACAGAAGCCCAGGCGGTCCCCGTGCATTTGCATAACTGCATAAAGTCCTTTCCAGCACTGGTTTGCTTCTGAAAGTGTTGGGTTGACACTATTTGGCCGGTTCTCTGCAGGGTCCCTAAGAGCAATCAGGTCATCTTTACGCGAGTTATCGTGGCGACAAGTTACAGAGCTCACGCGTTAACGCCATTAACCTCGTGTCAAAGCATTAAAAACGATGTAACTCAAGCAACAAATAGCTGTATTTCAGAGATATGCACAAGTTTAGTTGATTATGAAAAAGCGTAACATTCACTTTTAGAGGCGTTGTCAATACACACGACTAGTAAGATCACTCCACTCTGCTGTCCATTCTGAGGAACATAAATGCCCGATACAGTGCAGGCAGTGGTGCACGCTCGACGCATCCATCGGTAACACTTCCTCTCTGCTGCGACGGAGGTTTATTGCTCCAAACACCGTCTAATACTACGTTTTCCTCTTTCAGGCAGTGCCATCTTATTTGTAAAAGATCGTCCTGTCTCAATAATATTAATACACAGCTAATCGGCCGCCTTCCCATTCCTGTCCTTCCACAATTGTTTTTTACACATCCCATCCGCCATAAACTTCTGGGAGTGCACAATCTCAGAAGACATCGCAGCGACGATACTCTGCTGCTGCTCCTCCCGAAGTGGTTGTCTGGCTTGAGCAACTGAACGTGAAGTTGTAGTTGTTGCTCTGCTTCCACATCAGCCGTAGGACAAGACTACCGCAGTGTGCAGTGACAGACAGATCCTGGCTATCATTCTCAAGCATTAGTCTCTCTAATACAAAGCTGGAAACTTGGGAGACGCAACATAAAAACGTATCTGTGAAAGTATTGTTTCTTTGAGGTGCATCTTCCTTTAAGCCGCTTGAAAGCAACACACTAGCGTTGTCATGCGTGCTACATAAAGCTTCTGACGCAAACGTAAAATTGTGACATTCCGAGCCCAAGGAACCATCACAAATACCACTGCTGAAAAACGAAAGGAATCTGCGATGTTCGGGTCGTCTCCTCATCTCCCCCGATGGTCACAATCTATTACAAAAAACTGAACACCACGGCCTTAAAAATAAAAACATAGAAAATTGGAGACGTTTCGGGCAATGCCCTTCCTCATAGCATAGACAGAGAGACAGTGGAGAAGAGTTGGAGACTGCATTTGACACCACAGGGTCTAATTTGAGTGTCTTTTTACAACTTGCTGTCCTATTTTACTGAGGAATCAGCCGTGTTAGGTAAACAAATGTGTATTTCAAGAGGTATTACACTGTATATGAACCTACAAAGGAGAGGGTTTGTCGCTCGATCAACAACTATGTTTGGAGTGAACGGTGAGTCCTGTCGGCTGAAAGATATCATTCAGTTTGAATGAGGTGGCCTTCTCTCCTTTGTCTGGTCTCATTGCCAGCATAACTCAAGTAAAGGTCGCATACCGACATGCCACTGGGGCTAAGGTCCCCACTGTTGAGGTGACGAGCCAACGGGTGGACCTAGAAAGAGCTTGGTCAATTAATAAAAAAAATTGTAAACAATGAAGAACAGTTTTTTTTACTTGGCCAATAGGGGCATGCCAACACTTACAAAACGAGCTGAGGTGTGTGCTTGCGTGAGCGTTTACAAGGATTTCATTCGGCGCTATGTGACATTTTTGAAAGGCGTTTTGTAAAACTATTTTATAATTATTGTGCCTTTGAGTCAAATAATCACCTTCCAGGAGCACAACCACACTGCTCAAAATACCAACCTTACTCGAAAATACCATACGTAACAGAAGCTGTCCCTTGAAATTGTTGTGTTAAAAGGTAGTGTTTCAAATTATGATGTAAAAAAAATGAAGGTGCAGCTATGCATTTTTTTTGTTCATGCCACTGCTGCTTTAAGGGCCTCCTCACGACAGGAAGCTCGAGATGGCCTTTCCAATCAGGGTATTTTGGTCTACCCTTCCACGTTCAACAGATGTATTTGAAGAGGTGGAAGTACCCATTATTTTCCCAACCACAAAACAATTTCAGATACCCGAGGTTGACATCTCGGGCAGTGACCATCGTACCCTGATTGAGGAATGGACAGTCTGCCAAATGTACATATTTGCGTCAACTGCGGTGCACCTATTTATACTGCTGGCGGAGGCATTAAAAAAAACTTGTTTCAACTGCTGCGGGGCAGGAGATTGAATTGGTGACCTATGAAATGCATATCATTCTTTTCAAGTAATGGAATGAAAAATTATAAACAGCTTTTATCATGTCGATAAATATCTCAGTCATGTCACAGGCTGTCCTTTGAAAATGCCTTTCAACCAAATTACATTCCAATTGTGCTATCCCACATGTCGGGAGATACGGAACCTTTTCATTTGGAATTCTGGCTGCAAGCTGCACATCGTCTGCTTTCATCTCAGGTGACCAAAACACACGTATTTGAATCCAGATCATCAGCATTGGGAAATACGGTGAGTGTGTAGCTACAACAGTCGTTAGGTTTATTAGGTTGGGTATTCATTGAATTGAACCGTTCTCTCTCGTTTCATACTAATTCGCAAACAATCCCAAGTGAGGGCATCACTTACGTCTTGGCGCTGGCTTCCAGGAACAGCAGGCCTGCGAGGACCACACGGAGACAGCACACAGAGACACTATT
This sequence comes from Lethenteron reissneri, assembly GCF_015708825.2. Classification (NCBI taxonomy): domain Eukaryota; kingdom Metazoa; phylum Chordata; class Hyperoartia; order Petromyzontiformes; family Petromyzontidae; genus Lethenteron; species Lethenteron reissneri. The sequence goes on from NC_083790.1 coordinate 914,590, forward strand.
AACCAATACTACACTGCATACAAGGATGTCACTATAATACAGGAGTTGTTCAATGTGTTAGTTCATTATATGATGTTGTTGGTTAGTCTTGGAATCTACTTTAGATTCTGAGTTTGTAAATGCTACTGTGTGCAGTGCTCTGTTCAATTGTGCTTCTGAATTCCGTTGGCCCTCTGGGCCGTGTTTAATTCTTGTACGAGGTGCGACATCAATACATGATTATAATGAGTTTATATTATTACACAATTGTGTCCAAATTCCAATTCAACAGGGAACAGGTAGTTCTGATGAGGAGTTTGCTTTCAACCATTAAACAGCTATGCACTTTGCCTCTCCCCCAAAACAAATAATGTCAGTCAGGGACCCAGGAAATATTTCCTCACTCATAACACCACACCCGGTGTACCTCTCACGATGGCTGCGGCTACTAGTCATGCGCCCCCTACTGCAGGCTTCACACGACCCTGTAAATATTCAGTGACAACTTACGCACTGCGGCCAGTTGCGGAAAACACCGAGTGAAAAATCTCCCTTAGCCGACACCGATATATACAAGAGCTAAGTGCATCCATCGCACGCAAGTTGATTTATGCAACCAACCCCCGGCCTAACGGAATGAGATAGATGACCGAGCAAACGGTAGGCGGTGTGTCGATTGCAAGTGTCCGATCGTGGCGATTCGCTTGTGGCCGAGCGGCCCTTCCCCACCATTCTCCTCCGCAAACTGCTTCGCCTCCTCGTACGTGACGTCCCTCTGCGCCTCCAGGTCTGCCTTGTTGCCGATGAGGAAGATCACCTGGGCGGGCAGAGAAGCCAGATCCACACCGTTGTGGGGTTCATGCACTGCTGAGATATCTGAATGGAGTTGAGGGTTGAGTGTGGTGTATGCTTTATCATTTCGGGGCTGGCGAGGGGAGAGAGAGGTGCGTGTGTGAGATGTACGCTGTATAGTTTTGGGGTTGGTGAGCGAGTAGTGGTGTGTGCTGTATAGGTTTGTGTCTGGCAAGTAAGTAGTGGTGAGTGTGCCATATGCTGTACCGTGTTCGGGTTGGTGAGGTTCCGAGCGTCCGTGAGCCAGCTGCTGAGGTGGTTGTAGGTGCTCCTCCTGCAACGACGGCGCTCATCAACAACCAAAAGCTACCGGCACACTCGTGATGGCACAGCGGCAAGTTGGATGCGCAACCATCACTATTTTTGACAGCAGATACAGATCATTATTGTTAGCCGATTAAAAAGAACAAACATACGATTTTAATGGTGACGGTGGTCATCTTTTGTGGCGAAAACGGTGATAGTGATGACAATGATGGCAATGTTGCTGATAACGATGAGCAGCGCAGTGGTGTTGATGATGAAAGCAGTGGTGGCAATGTTGGTAAAGATGGACATGATGACAGCAATGGTCTCGTGACAGTTGCGATGGTGGTTAAGGCAATAATGGTGTTGATGGTGGCATGTTGTTGATGGCAAGGATTATGGTGGTGGTGGTAACTGCGGTGACACGGACTGTGACGATGGCTGCAATTCCAGTGAGTGGCGATGATGACAATTATTGTGACAGTTCCACGACCATCCCTCCCATCTCCCCTGACCTTGACGAGATGTCTTCCACTTTGCTCATGAGCAAAGAGAATTGTTTCAGTACCAACTTTGGGTGCCAAATACCACCAAATATCTGCCATGAGCAGTATCCATCATGTGAATACACTGTATTATAGACACTTGTCATATTTATTCTAATATTCTGCAGCTGTTTCATATCACATTCGTTTCTTTTCCCCCCCCAAAAACATTCTCTATCGAACATACGACAATAAACCTTCTTCAACTACCATTTTCTCATAAAGAGTTGCCATAATGACTTTGCCACCAAACACATTTGTGACTTAGAAGCAAATTGCTCCAATCAAATCCGATAAAGGCATCTTTGGGGGCACCGTCTCAAACGCCTCGCACCTGGTGATGTCGTAGACCATGAGGGCGCCGGCAGCGCCGCGGTAGTAGCTGCGCGTGACGGCGCGGAACCGCTCCTGGCCGGCCGTGTCCCAGATCTGCAGCTTCACCTTCTGCCCGGACACCTCGATGATCCGCGTGCCGAACTCCACGCCGATTGTGTGGGGACAGTCCGCCATGACTGCACGCGAGAGCGTCGCACGGGAGGGTAAACGCTCACACGTGCGCACGTAGCGAGCATACTTATGCAAGCGCGCACGTAAGAGTGCGCGTGTACACACGTGTACGCAAGCAGACACAAAATGCAAATAGCCCCCGGATCGCCTATACAGGGTTGGGGGCAAGTGCTGTTCACAAGCAACTATGAAGGCCAACACGGCGCACGTGGGGGGTTTGTGGCCGGCACCACGTCCAGCTGCCTTTGCCTCACGAGTGGTGATAAATACACACCACACGAAGCACTCATTTAAGGCTGAGCTGACCAAGGAGAGGCCCAGAATCGGTTTAGATATTTGTCACTCATGTTGGCCAAGCAAGAATCGAACGCGGGACGCAGGTTCATACCACAGTGCGCTAACCACTGCACACAGATTACGAACACACGTAAGCACACATGTGGATGTGTTCCTTTTTAGCATCTTAATCCAGGGATTTTTACAGCTGGTTGTATTAAAAGAGGTTTCAACACGATGTTTCATTACTTATTTTAGTCTTAAGCAAAGCTCTGTCGAGCGTCTTTAGTTGTGGTAGCATGTAAACGATTTAAAAAAAGATTTTTTATTTGATCAGGTAAGGCCCACTGAGCTATGTAGCCTTTTCAAAAGCGACCTGGCCACAAATTATAGCTCAGCCAAGTGGCTTATCGTGGAAATTTTAAGCAAATACTCTAAACGCATGTTGATGCTAAATGTGGACAGAAAAACCAGAGGACCCGGAGAAAATCCACGCGACCACGGGGAGAACATGTAAACTCCAAATATATAGGCCTCAAGTGTCGAGATTGAACCCACGACCTCCTGCATACCAGATGAGGTCGCTAACATCAAGCCACCTTGGCGCCCTTAAAAATGCTTATACAAGTTACATTTGTCTTGTACAAGTAGAAACAAACACATCCAATCACACATGTACACAAGCACACGAGAATACCAGGCTCAGGCTGACAGATGTCAAGCAGATGGCAGTACAGCAGTGGATTCCCGAACCTATGTGCGTGTGCTACGCGTGTGCTACGCGTGTGCTACGCGTGTGCTACGCGTGTGCTACGCGTGTGCTACCATCGTGTGCGTGCGAGTCTCCCCCGGGTTCTCCGCCTACATGAAACTCATTGATGGAATGGGCCAAACAGCATAACGCGGGGCGCTTCTGAAAAATAGTCTGGAGACTCACGTCGTTATCAAACTGTTCTTATCTTGTCAACGGCCAGTCAGGGGAGTTTTGTGGAAGGTCGGACAAGTCAGGGGGCTTCGAGGTAGAGTGAGTGGCTCACAGTCAGTAGGTTGCGAGTTCAAATCCTGGTTGGGAGTTGTCTCAGCCCATCATCCCGAGGGAGTTGATAAAATAAGTAGCAGTTTGTGGGGAGATCAACAATTGCTTTGCTAGGGATAGACTCTCTTCTGCCACAGGAATTGGGAATTTACACCGCTGGGTCTGGGGCTGCGAACAAGAGATTAGCACCAACGCAATGCTCATTCGAGCTGGAAATCACTTTAACATTGACAGAAGATCCATTAATTTGCCTTTCACCCACACAAGGTTCATTACACATTCTGACTCCCCTTGCCATAGAGATGTCAGTTGCACGCCAACATGAAATTTTTGTAGCCCTGAAGAGATGGGACTAAATTCCAGGGTATGTGTTTACATGTGCTCATTCGTGATCCCATCGCTAAGCCCAGAACTTACATTTCTTCTCTGTGAACTGATGGAGCAAGCAGGACTTCCCCACTCCCATGTCACCTGGAACGTGCGGGAGGAGGGGGGGATGGGGGACAAGGGCACACGCGGTTCAATGCATGAAGCATGAATTGCAAGGATAAATTACATTCAACAAATCGTTATAGCCCAATATTTATACGGCACCTTTCACCGAAGACTCGCACCCCAGATAATCTTACAGTGTGCGGGTGATGCACACACTCTATGACATCACTGCCAGCGCTGTCGACTGCTAATCATGCAAATTAACCCAGGGTGATGCAATGTCAGCAACGACGCACACTGGCAAAGCCTGCGCTACAAAAATGCCCGGAGCAGCACTAAAGGCGACGGCATATTTGCGGATTTATGCAAAGCGACTGTGTGGCGCACGGATCGGTTTAAATCAAGAGTAGATTTGGTATTTGTGCCATTCTTATTGTGCAAGGCCATCACAAAGGCACTGTTTCCCAGTCTGCAATACTTTTGCAGTATGGGACGATGTTGCTTTGTGCAATCCCAATTCATGAATCTGCGGATACACTTTTCAAAGGAGGCTAACTCAGACCGTGACACCAGCACACGTGGCCCGCTTTCATATAACGTTGCAGGATCTTTGAATCTCCATTGTGAACCAAATGGCACGGAGGCACTTGATGGTTATTCCACCCGCAGCGTTAACCAGGGCGGCGGTGGGACTCGCATCGTGAATCTCTGCAACGAGTGGCGAGGCGCTTCCGAAAGTGTGTCCGTGATTGTTGTAATTTACACGAGCGACAAACAAGACCGTCCTCGTCTCCCCTCCGCCTTCCCCCTTCCCCTGAAATAATAACAGCGGAAATAACTCAATCGTGTCGTGATGAGTCACTGCAATTTTACCGCATGTTATAAATACACCAAGTTGCGGCGTGACGCCAGAGGCTGGCTCCTGCTCCCCCTACCAGGGGGCAAAGGGCTTTAAACCCAGGCAAGAGTCCCGATTTAATGTGCGACTTGCGCCCAACAAAAAAAAACTGAATTTTCTTGCCTTTGCTAGACATCACAATAATCACGTGCACTTTGCGTCGTAAAAACAAGCGTCGGTAACTGCATGGCGCAAGATGGGAAGCAAGTCCAATTAACCCAAGCCTCGCTTTGACAAAATCACTGTCGAGTTTTCAGGAATATGCAAGAATGAATTTGACAAAGCTCTGTCTGGGTAGGCAACGAAGAAAATATTTCCACACCCAGGCACGCAATATTCAGTATACCTCCTCTCACTATGGCCATGGCTTAATGGTCACACACCAACTACTCCAGTCTACCAGCGACCAGGAAAATGTTCCGTGCGACATTCATCCGTAGTTACTTGCAAAACTTAAGGGCCATATCCTTAGTGACGGCTCATCTCTGGCTTGTCCGGCGAGTACATTTCAAAGATATACAAGTGAGCGGTCCAGCCATGGCTTGGCTCAGGCTCAACTCATGAAAATCCTAAGCATGCATGGGACCCACCTCAGAAACGGCTCAAGTTTAGTGTGGCTTTGAGCCAGCTCAATTCAGCTACAGCCAAACGTGAACGAAGCACGGCCCAAAGTGTTTATTAAGGGAAACGAAAGTGATGAAAACGAGTCACTTTTGAAACCCACCGTTTAAATATCGCCACCTGTTTGCACAGCAAGAGGCAGTCACTCACGGTTTACTCACCTAGAGAAACGCGTGCACCTCAGCGGCAAAAGTTAATCATCAGAGGCGGGGGGGGGGGCTACTGTGCGATAAACGCTGGCACCATAGAGCCGGCGGCAGCCTGCATGTAACTCACCGATGATGATGTACTTGAAGATGTACGAGTAGTTGTAAGGAGCGGCGGCCATGACTGCTCCTGGCTTGCACGGGGCGCTTGCAACCCTGAAGCAGAGCAAGTTCACAAGCACACAAAGTTCAGCCCGACATGCAGTGTGAACAGCGGGAACAACAGTGTGGTGCAGGAAGCCTTATATCTCATCTCAATAATTTCAAAGCCAGGAGACCCAATGATGACAGCGGTCCCTGTGCTGCACAAGGTGACGCAGCACCGGCCTGCAAGTCTGCATTAGTTTGTCAGTAGGGGGCAATGTTGCTATTGGCTATTATAATTATAAGTAATTTGCGAGTGGCCTTTGGTGCAGGGAATGAAATGGGGCCCCACTCTTTTCGTAGCCGGCGCTCGTGTCCCTCCAGCCCATGGATTCTCAAGTGAAGATGCACTGCTCGCATGCTCGATAGCTCCGCCACTGGCAAGGGCTGGTTGATTACAGAGTTGTCAAACTCCCAAACCTGCTGTGCTGCGAGGCTACCAGGAGGTGGCAGTATCGAATGTGAGAATTGTACATACAGTCAACTCGGTTTACGCTGCCATCGATTCACGATATTTCGATTAACGATCCGCCCTCCCATAGGGGTCCCATTGTCTCTATTAACGATCTTGATTTGAAGCTTTCGTGACTGCAGGAATCCATACTCTTTGGTTCTTTCGGTAAAGTCACGTAGGTAGAAATTAACATAAATCGCGACGTTTTGGGCGCAACACAAGCATCCGTCATCAGGTGGGAAAGCATGATCTGCTGCTGATCGTGATTTATTTTTATACCTACTTGACTTTACCGAAAGAACCAAAGAGTATCTATTAACGATGTTTACAATATCACGAGGCTGCCAATTTCTGGCAATCGGAGCGCTCCTAAGAGGACTCAGCAGACCTCAGCCAATCAACGAGGCCCTTTTGAGCGTTTGGAGAGCAACTGACTGCTCGCTTTCAACGTTTGATGTTCGTTGCTTATGGAAACAGCTCTTAAATACTTCGTGTTTTTTTTACTTAAAAGCTAAATAAGATCGCTAAAAATGGCCCCTAAACTGAAGGTGAAGAAAGACGAGAGAGTGAGGAAAATAATTATTGTGCAAATTAAGCAGGAAATTAATCCATCCATCTTCTTACCTGAAGGCAATAATTTTTATATCATGCTCTATTTATTAATTATGTATCCATGTTCATAATAATATTAATGATTTAATATGTTCTTGTTACGTTTATTCATTAAAATTGCGTGCTTAAATATTATAAAATATGTTTTAGGGTGAAAAAGGTCAACTTCCAATCGACTTGGAACAAATGAAGCCTTTAACGTGCATTTCCTATATTCCATAAAAAATAATTTCACTTAACGATGGTTTTTGTGGAACCAAACAATATCGCTAACCGCGGGAACACTGTACTCTATATACTTTATTTATATTTAATTATGAATAGTGACTTGCTCACCTTTTCTCTATTTTGCACTCGTTTTTGTATCGTTTACTATTGTAACTTTCTGACCCGCCCCTACTGGACATTTGTGAAAAAGGCCTTTATAGCTCATCGGATTCCGATTTCACCATCTTTCCATGTACATGAGGACGTGCCAATTGAATCGCTCCCTCTTTCCAATGGACATCCTCTCGGGCATGCTCCTTCCTTTGGCTATCGCCGTCATTCATCTCAACCACCAAACAACATCCCTCCGAGCAAAACGTCCTTGGCCACGCTTGTGTGTGCGCTCTATTTCATTTGATCCTCTTTCTGACACAGTGTAAATCCACACACGCACATAATCCTTGCTTGTCCGTACTTTTCAGCCTGACAAAGCAGTTTGCGAAAAAAATACATTTGTTCTATGGCCAAATCATACGGTATTTGTCTGATCACTCAGAAGCTAAGCAGATTTGGGCCTACATGGAGCTTGGGGCAAGCGACCACAAAGCTAAAAAAAACAAGTGTAATAGGCATTGTGGGCAGTAGGGGGCAGTGCAGCAAACCCCACTGCTGTTTTGTAACCGCTCCCAACCCGCGGCATTTACCAACCCACACTGCCCAACGTGAAGCAGTTACGGTCAGGTAACTCTCTCACTGTCTGCATGGCATGAGGCTCTCATCCAGCAGTGAACTGATAAATGGGCTGTACACTGCTGGATGATTTCAACGAAATGCTGCAACTTCGGATAAAATTTTTATTCACAAATGTCCGAAACTAAGTATTTTTCTTATGAATTAAGCTTCAAGCGCACGCCGTACAAGCCTGAAAAACAGCCAAGGTGTGTAGCTACGGGCGCTGTTTGTTTTTCTGGGTCATGTCTTGCGGTAACAGCTGTTCACCTCGCCGTGTTTTGGCGAGGTGAGGAAATGCGGAGTGAGAGTGCACCATGACAGCAGTGACACTCATAACGAGTGGGCGGCTACAGCGGAGAGGGGGCTCCTGACACCGACCCGGATTTTGGCGACCGCACACTCACATACTACGCCTCCACGGTTGCGTAAAGCAGCGGTGGGGAGCTTTAAATTAAGCGCCCACAAAGTAAACAAGGGAGACCGTATTGGCGGTGTTGTAAAGCACAGACACAAAACCTTCACTTTTAGCACTGCCGCTTTAGCACAACAACACAGAAGCCAGGTTACATTTCCCCTACTTTTAAAAATACCTATTACAGGGCCAAAAATATGCTATGTGCCAGAAATTTGGAAACAAAAATTGCCATAATTTCCAATACCAACAATGAGACAAATCGCCCAAGTGGCATGTGTCGGCTATGTTAAGATGTGAATTGGGTCTTAAAATATACGTTCTGTTACACTGTAGCATAAATGACAGGACGCGTGTGTGTGTACATTTTCTTTAGTGACGCTTTAAGTTACCTGGGAAAAAACTAAATTATTTAACAATGGATAAGGATTTCACATCCACAGGAAACAAGGCCTGGGCAACATTACAGATCAGCTGCACATTGTGGAAAATGGGTGTTACAACTTGCACACTCAGGCATTTGTGGTGTTTATCGCCTTTGGCGAAATGTAGTCGTATTAACCACGTACGCGAGGATATTCAATCACTACCCATCAAGGAAGAATGCACGAGGAAGCTATGTTCAATGAAAATTGATACAATTGGCACCATTTCAAAGGGTGCAGTGCTCACAACTTTATTTACAGCCCTTTAATAATCCACTGCTGGATGAAGGCAGCCTCACGTCACGTCGGTCACACGGGTAGTCTGACCATACTTCACCAGGCAGGTCAGTGCGGGTTGGTGAATGCGAGGACCCAGGCCTGGTTCAGATATCACTCGCCATTCATTTAAGGCCGAGTCGACCTAGGAGATGCCCAGGACCGGTTCAAATATTCATCATTGGTATCGGCCAAGAGGGAAAATCGGTTTGTAGCAGTGCGCTTGTGAAAGGAACACACATCCATGCACGACGAGGAAGAGGTGGTGGTGTCAAGTGGATGGAATTTGATGGGAACGCGGTGCCACTAGTCGACCTTTACAGATAATTTTCAATTGTGTTGCAAGAGTCACGGTGTGTCAAGTCGTTAGTGGCCACGGGCTCACGGCGATGATTGGAGTGGGACCTTTCATTCAGGCGAGCGTTTTTTCGTGCTCATCCAACGGTTTCCACGGAGTCACCTGATCAGTCACCCGATGCGCCCGTTTATTGATACTTTTTCAAGGCAATAACTTAAAACAATCGGTTTGAGTCATTGTTGAAGGCGCCATGGCGCAGGAGGAAGAGGCAGCAGCTACTGTCAGGGCGTGTCGCTCTAAACAGAAATCTAATTACAGTGGCCGCATGACGGGCGATATGCTGTGCTCAGCCACAGAGAAGCTGTTTACACAAAAGACCATCTGGCAAAATGCAACTAGGATAGCGCACACACACGCTCGCTCAAACACACACACACACGTAGGGAATCACAAACTACGCTACGGAGCAGTTATCACGTGCCTGCCACTTCTCTCACATTTTGATGAAAATGAAGCATACGCTTGTACACACACCACAAACAGAACACCGAAACCCACAGGGTCCCACCATAAACACGCAAGTCCTCAGCCAAATTCCACTGTACAAGGGGTAAGAGTTGAAATCGCACCGGAAAGATCAATCACCGCCCGTTCTCATGTGACAACAACATGGCTGGTGTCACTTTTTTGCCAGACCACAGGGTTACCACCCCAACCAACATGTCACCTTTAACCTGCAGCTGTGTGCCAATCCATTGTCAGGCAGTGCTAGAAAAAAAACAAATGGCTGCATTGCGTGGCCATAAAAAATGGGGCTGTTCTTTCAATTAGCTAAACTCTGAGAATGACTGCTGTAATAACCCAGTATCACCACCTTCCCTTGTTACCCCCCCCCATTCCATGGACAAGCCTTCTACCCCGAGTACGACAAGTGGCGAAACAGGTTGTTCAGGGTGCAACCTATCTTTCCTGAACCACTAGGTAACCTGATCGTAGCTGACGATATACATACGCAGACAATACGCCTCCTTCCCATGTGTCTCGCCACATTAAAAATAAGTGTATTGTCTTACACATCCCATCGGCCACAAGGCCTTCTGGGAGTAATAGCCACAATACCGTACACCTACCCAGAGATATCCAACCCCAATTGATTACACCCTCAAGAATGCTGTGTTATGCTGGTCGCTTTGCGTTGTAGGCCTGTGAGCCTGTGCTCAGCAAACGTGATGATACAATACTTCCACTAGCACCAGACCTGTAACCAGTCCTATTCAAATGTAACCAGTCCTACTATAATGTAATCTGTACGGACCGAACCAACCAGACCCAACTAAAAGTGGCTCAACCTTTTCCAGATAAAACTGAAATTGACTAAAACCAAACCGGATCAATACGGTCCACAACGAAACAGTCTGCAAATAGTGTAACATTAAACCCATCAAAACACGATCCACTCCAACTGGGCCAGATCCGACAAAACGAACCACAACGACTCTCATCTAAGGGCACAGAATAAACATACATGTGACAAAAAACAAAATGAACCAAACTTGAACCGATCCTACCCAGACAAAAATGCCCCAACCGAAGCGTCCCCAATAGAGCCGGACCGGTCCCAACCGAACCAGACCCGGGCCCTAACCGAGCCGGGCCCAGCCTAACGAGGCCTTACTGAGCCGGACAAAAAAGCCCACCGCACAACCGAACCAAATGAGGCCTCAACCTGGTCCCAATTAAACCAGTCCCAGACCTAACCTAACCGAACTCGAACCGAACCACAATCCAGCCCGATACGAACCAAATATAAACCCATCGAACCCGACTCATCGATCCAGACGAACGCTGAACGGCACGCCATCGCGATAGAAGCCCGGCCATACGAGCTGCGCGCGTCAACAAACGTGTTGTTCACCGTGGCCAAACAACAACCCAGACCCCGACACCCGCGCCAGGTGCCCCACCACCACCACCACCACGAGGCCCGCAGCTGCGCCCGGCAGACGCCTGAGGCCGCCTGAGGCCGCCTGCTCCAACACAAAAACAGGGCGGCCAAACACGACGCCCAGAAACACCCTCAAAACGCGACGCTTAGCGTTAGCTGCCGCTACTAACACCTCGAGAAATGAAACTGAAGTCGCAATAAAAACGACAGCAACAACAACAACAGCAGCAGCGGCAGCAGCGGCGGCAGCTATGAGGAGGTGTGAACCAGAGCCCGAGACGGGAGGTTGGGGAGGCGCGCAGCCGCAGCGCAGTTGACCTCAGCACCGGCGCTCACCGGGCCAAAGAGACGATGAAGAGGGAGCTGACGAGGGCGACGAGGTAGTGAAGGAGCTAATTTGGGTTGACGAGCAATTAGCGAGGAGGAGGAGGAGGGTGGTGGAGGAGGAGGAGGTAGCGAAGAGGAGCAGGAGACGAAGAGGAGGAGCCGAGGCGCTGGGCCCGGGGACGCGGCTTCTTCCGGATCGGCCAAGATGGCGGAAGTGCGAGACGGGGTTTCCCGCGGCCTTGGGCAGGGGCCCCCCCCCTCCCGCCCGTCGTTGGCGCCCCCCCGCCCCGCCCCCCACCCGCCACCCCCGCCCCCCCCACCCGCCCCCCACCCGCCACCCCCGCCCCCCCACCCGCCCCCCGCCCCGCCCCTCCACACCCCCCCGCCCCGCCCCCCGCCCCTCCACACCCCCGCCCCTCCACACCCCCCCCGCCCCGCCCCCCCGCCCCCAAGGCGCCGTCTTCAATCCGCGGCGTTCCGCCCCGCTCGGCCGTCGGGAACGCTCCGCGTGGTCGAGGCGAGTCGCCCCTTGTCGCCCTGCCCGTCACCACTTGTCACCTGCTGTTGAGTTATTTTTAACGCGCTTCGCCGGATTAGATTCCTCACCGTCGGTGGTCGGATTGCGTAAAACTCCCGAGACGAGTTTCCCCCCGAGGATTGCTTTGCGTCACAAACTTAAGGGACAATGGCACACAACGCCGACTTACGTAACCGTGCTATCTGTGGAGTTCTCGTATCTTTTGTTAAGATGCCCGTTTTTTTTATTGTTGGGATATTGAGATGTTTGCTCGGGTCAAAATGTGCAGCGTTTTGAGATGCAATTTGCACGAACGACGCGATATGAAAATCATTTCTTGTCTTCTTGTGGAGGTTTCCAGGAGATGTCAGTACAGCAAGTGGGTTCATTAGTCTACGACGTGTGGATCCCCGCAGTGGTGGAGGAATTTCTCCAGGTACTCCAAATGTCCTTCCAACGAATGAAAACGCGTCTTGGATAATACATTATTAGTCATACTCGTGTGCCATTGTCCATCAAATACAAGTCTTTATCATCGCACTATTCAGGCCTCTCGACTTCTCCCCTGGTTAAAACAAATGTAACTTGAACAGATCTAAAAAAAAACTACTCTCTACACAACTGCGTTTTTGTTAAAAGGTCGCTTGCAAGATTTTTTCCGGATAATTTCTGCTGCTGCCCGACAGTCGGGCGAAATGTCCGGCAAGATATTCGAATGGATTCTTGGACTTACGACGTGGACACCAACAACACTCATTTTCGTGTTTTGAAACTCAGCATTGCAATTTGGGGAAGCCAAAATAAAAAATATATATACAGTATACGATAATTCGGATGTTTCTGGTTCATAGCATAGACGTGGTTCTACTTGCGCCAAATGTCAACACCCGTCTCACTAGAACATAATTATAATTTACGCTGGGTTCCTGCTTTGCTTGAGCCAAGCCCTGATACAGCCACAAGGTGAGTGGCGTGCTCTGATTAATCACAAACCCCAGGTCAACTCAGCCTTAAATGGGCACCTAATGTGTAGTGTATGAACTAGGAATAGAGTCCAAATACATAACCACCATTTGTAGTGCGGCCACCCACCCCTCGTGTGCCGTTCCGGCCTTCATAGGACCTCGCTAAAAGTACTTGCCCCAAAAGTCTGTTGAGGCTACACGGGGGATCTTTGTCTGGTATGTATTTGTTGTGACCAGAGCATAATGTGCTGTGCTTTAGTCGGGGCTTAATGTCTCACTATTGTCCAGGTTGCTGGTAGAGTAGGTGATACTTGACTCGTAGCCACAGCCATAGAGATGTTTACAGGATGTGGTGTGCCGGGTGTGGGAAAAAAATTATGGGTCGTTGATCCGGACAGACCCGGCTGATTTTAAATCCTGATCAACATTACCATGATCTCCATCACGACCACATGTCTGCCTGTGCATTGCAATAACCACTTACTCAGTGTGTACTCATCACCCGAGACTGGGAGATATTTGTATTGTTTTATTTTTATTACTTTTATTAATGTTAATATAATTGTGTTACCTACGTGACTTTACCGAAAGAACTAAGAGTATGAATCATTGCAGTCACGAAAACTTCAAATCTAGAATTCATCGTCAATGGTCTATCCCTACGAGCAAGGTCAATGTTGCCTGCTCCTGTGAACTTCACTCGCCGATTCCTCCACTCGTGTTGAGGACTCGGTCTCCCAGACTATTGCAGCTCATCCTCACTGTGTTCAACCACCAAACACTGCAGGTCACAACGGTGAAGACAAGGATCCCCCGTATGGCCTTAACAGACTGGTGGGGAAAGTGCTGTCAGCAGAGGTGTGGACTCGAGTCATGTGACTTGGACTCGAGTCAGACTCGAGTCATGAATTTGATGACTTCAGACTCGACTTGGACTTGCATAACAATGACTTTGTCCCACCTCTGAGGTGTGGACTCGAGTCATGTGACTTGGACTCGAGTCAGACTCGAGTCATGAATTTGATGACTTCAGACTCGACTTGGACTTGCATAACAATGACTTTGTCCCACCTCTGGCTGTCAGCGAGTAGCACCTATGAAGGGCCAGCACACACACTCACTCGCACACTCACTGAGCCACACACTCACTCACCCACCCACTCGCTCGCACACTCACTCACCCACCCACTCGACCACTCACAAATCCACCCATTCACCCATTCACTCGCCCACTCGCACACTCACTAACCATCCACTCCCTCGCCACACTGCAGGTCACCCCACTTCTCTTTCTGCATCTTCCCTCGCACTGCTGCACTTTGGAGTTCCCTCCTCCCGTCATTATCATCGTCTCTTTCCCCCACAAGCTCTGACATAACATTGCTACTCAATTCAAGAAACGCGCCAACTCTCATTTGGTACAACTTAGACGGTGCTGTTTGTTGCTGGCCGCTGTCCTGCGCTCAGCAACTGCGTGAAAAAGAAAATCCCATCCAAGCCAAGGACTGTCTGTGGTTCGTGTGTCTGTGCGTGTCCGCTCACAACAACGAGCGGAGCTCCGGGCGGATAAAACACAACAAGTTGGCATAGTCGGGGGCACAGCTGGTGCATCGTCCAGTCGTCTCAGTCAACCCATGGCACCTGGGTCTGTCCCGTGACCTGCCACTGGGGGTTCGACACTGCACGTGTCCTTACGGTGCACGTAGCCTGGCACAAGCGCAGTTGTGACGTCACCGCCACTCATTGGCGAATGGCGGCGGTTGTTGTTGTTGGTGTCCGCGCCGGTTGTGTGTGTGTGTGATCGGTGGTGCAGCGGTTGGTGCTCCCATTCGCCCCCCCGCCCCTCTAGCAACTCAATACAATAGTTTGTCATATATTCAGAGAGTAGTCACTGAGGTTGTCATTATCAGTTTTCTATTTCGCTTAGACTGTATTGTTGTGAGTGTAGCTTTATTTTTACGTCCAGCGCTTTGAGATACTTCAATATGAAAGGCGCTTTATACGATTCAAGATTATTTTTTATGATGACTCGGGGTCGTGGTTCGATGTTAAAATCGATTTGTGAACATTTCGATGAGAGGAGTACCTTGAGTGGCGAGCGGGTCACACAACCCCGTGACGTAACAACTTCACAGATCAGCAGAGACCAGATGTCTCTTCCATATGTTTCTCCACATGCACAAAAAAGTGTTTCTTACACAATACATCGACCCCCGTGGCTTTCTGGGAGTGCATCATTTCAGCAGGATTAATACATTGCAACTCATCTCTGGACGAGTTTCGACACCCAGTGTCTCATCAGCAGAGTCGGGCTTTGCTTGACTCAGTGCTGGTGAGCGTCTGAAAGTCACAGGCAAGAGGAGCCCTCTCTTGAAGACATGGGTCCTCGTTCGATCAATTTAAGCTGCATACAACTAGGGTTGTCAAACTAAAACCACGACAATTTGACTCAAAGATCCCCCGTATAGCCTTGACAGTTTGGGCAAGTGCTGTTACAGATGGCAGCATGGCACTCGAGGGAATTGGTGGCCATCACCTTGCCTGGCCGTCTTTTTTGTTCCCTCGTGGCGATGTTTACAAATCGCACCAAGTAATCATTGTGAGGCTGAGTCGACCTAGGGGAGGCCCAGGACCGGCTCAGATAATCGTCACTGGTGTTAGCCGTGAGCGGGAATCGAACTCGGGTGGCTGGGTTCGCAGCGCAGCACGCTAACCTCTCACTACACTTGCCACTCCATACTCAAACAACAACCACCGTCATTCCCCAGGTTGTGTGCACATTGAAGCCATGCTCAAACAACACGCACACACACATGTGGCAGGAGTTGCAAACCACACATTTTTGACGGCATTATATTTGTTCATGCAGACATTTTATTGTTCCAATGTCTTGGCGGGGTGGATTTCTCCGGTACAGAAAATAAGCAGGCGGGTAACGGGGGAGGGGGGGGGGGGGCTCCGTTACACCTCACCTCACGACCCTCGTCACGGCTCACACCGGCCTTCTCACACGTACACACGCAGTACCGCGATTGCCAATCCACTGCTGGATGAGGGCCTAACCATGCGGACCGTGGGGGTCATTTAACCGTGCTTCATCACGCTGGTCAGTGCAGGTTTGGTGGTGGTAGTCGTGGGGAGTGCAATGCATCACCCTCTACTTCCTACAACTGCACACAGCGGTGGTGGTGGTGATGGTTATCTTTGCCAGCGCTATCCAGGCTCAATGTTGTTCGGCGTCCGAAATCTGCTGAGATGGGGCGTGTTGCGGATGAGTTTGTCGTAGCCGACGGTTTTTAAACTGGAAAACATCCACACACGCATTGACCCGAACTCTCAGATATCTTGGCTTGGTTCCGTTAAAAACGCAGCCCAAAATAATAAAAACAAACCGCTCTCATCTTAAATGGTCGTATTTTAAATTGAGTTTCACAAATGACGGTACACCTCCACCCTCTCCCTGGCTGACAAAAGCTACGATGTCCCCTCGCTTCAGTCAAAACGCCTCGGCGTGTCGATGTCGAAAAAATACTGCCGTGCTCCGGAGATGATGTCTCCTGGGATACGTCCTGCGGAAACCCGGAGGCTTCCTGAAGAAGATGGTGACTCACGTCTCAGACACAGAGGCCGAGGCTGACTCAGAAGGGCTGGGATTGATGACACTGTTGCTGGAGCAGGGCTCGGTGTGGGACAACGATTCGCAAGAACGGCCAAAACAGAGCCCAGTGGCGTAGGAGAGTCCCATCTCATGGCCAGCCCCTCGGATCGAAGAAGGCTAGAAACGGAAAGCCGACGAATGTGCCCCAACGCGTCGTGATTAATAGAGCTCTTGTCTTGCAGCTACACACCGAGCCTGTGTGCCACCGACTATGCCACATGGGCTAGAAGATCCGTTAATTATGTTTAAAAAAAAACACTTCAAATCGACTTGATTTTAAAGTATTTTGAAAACGATAATTATGATGATTCACGAAGGTTAAAACTGCTGTCGGACACCGCAGGACAAACCCTTACGTGCTTAGCTACAAGAGCTGATCGTTTCTCGGGTCCCACCCTCCCCTCGTGTCACCGATGTGGCGCGTGTGTGAGCTGCCGTTGCGACGCGCCGTGTGAGTCGAGATGTAGAGAGTTTATATGTAAAAAATAAGATCAAGCAAATGCAAGCCACGTGTCACCCTCGGCTCGTGCGGTCTGCAAACCGATGACACCTTCCTCTCGTGGACATCTGCAAAGCACACACGGAGACACGCGGGCGTCAGGTGGAGCACCAATATTTGATTTGCCCATTTGCGGAAGCCACACGTTACTGCTCTAATTTAATTAAAATACAACTTGGAACGTAAAATGAAAGCATTTTCATTAAGAAATTTCTCATGGTGGTTGTCAAGGGTGGCCCAACTCGTAGCTTTGGCCACCAGGGGAGGCCAAGGTGCCCCTTTCCCCCACGCTCGTTACGCTACTGGGTAGGTCGCTAGCACCACGCCCGGCCACCTTTGTCTCCACAATGCTGCTGTTTACGCACCGCACTCGGTGTGCTCCTTTAAGGCTCCGGCGACACACACACACGCATGCATACACATACACGCACAATGATGCGTCATGGCTGTGGATGAGGTTAGTTGTCTCAAAGTGTAGATTTTCGTAGCCAGGTCAACGATTCATATTTGATTATGGGTTAGGTAACGTGGTATAGCTGTATGCCAACGTTCGTTGATGTTCAACTCAGTCATGAGAA
This sequence comes from Lethenteron reissneri, assembly GCF_015708825.2. Taxonomy (NCBI): domain Eukaryota; kingdom Metazoa; phylum Chordata; class Hyperoartia; order Petromyzontiformes; family Petromyzontidae; genus Lethenteron; species Lethenteron reissneri. The sequence continues at coordinate 932,240 of NC_083790.1, forward strand.
GACTCAAGTCAGCACATTTATTTTTGTGGTGTACATCACGTTAACTGTGTAAATGTGGCAATCTCGTCGGGTGGTGGAGGGTTAGTGATACTGCACCACGTGGCCTAATCCGCCACGTGGGTTCGGCGATCTTGGGAGTCGTCGGGCGTACCGTGCCGCGAGTCCGCTGCTCTAGTTGACCTGGCTGCCCGAGGACGAGCGGGTGATGGTCATCGTGCTGCTGGAGCTGCCACTGCATACACATCATCATCATCGTCATTCACATCATCATTCACATTATAAGCATCTACAGCATCGTCATCGAAATCATCATCGATATCATCATCAACATCTTTGTCATCAATATGATCATCGTCACAATAATAATAATGATCGCTACAATAATATTGTCATCATCACTAAAATACTGTGATCATCATGATCTCTTGTTGTTACGCTGCAATGATAAAATAATATCATAATCTTGCTATTCATGTATCTATTTACATTCTCACCTCGTCGGGCCTTTAAGCGGCATCATTGTCTGAACTGTCTCTCGTCTGGTTAGAGTTGAAGGTTTAACGATAACTCCGATAACACCATCATCATCATCATCGTCGGTGTGAATTAGGAAACACTCACCCCATTCCGGCGCTGCTTCCTGTGGGAGGTCAAAACGAGAAATATTAAAAGATGCCTGTTTGATGTTATTATTGCATCGTTGTGGAGAACATAATATAATAATGTAACAAATATGACCGGTTTTGACGTTCAGTGTCTCAACCGTCGAGTCAGGCTTTCTGAAAGCGTTGCTGGTGCACTGCCAGTTGTTTATAGGCAAGAAGTTGGGGCAGCAGGAGGATTGGGAAGCGCAGGAGGAGGTGGATGAGTGGGAAGAACAGTAACAGGCGGAGGAAGAGGATCAGGAGGAGTAGGAAGAGCAGGAAGAGGTGAAGGAAGAGCAGGAGAAGGTGGAAGAATGGGAAGAGCAGGGGCAGGAAGAGGAGGAGTGGAAGGAGCAGGTGGAGGTGGAGGAAGAGGAGGAGTGGGGTGTGCAGCAGCAGGAGGAGTGGAGCCTCACCGGTGGTGTAGAAGCCGCCGTGGTTGGCGGTGGAGGAAGAGCCGCCCGAGGGAAGCAGCACCGTCGGGGCCTGGCCCGCGGTGATGTTGGCGAGCCTGCGGGGCGTGGCACACATCACCACCATCAACATCACCATCAGCACCACCATCACCACCACCACCACCACCACCACCATCACCACCACCACCACCACCATCACCACCACCACCACCATCACCACCACCACCACCACCATCACCACCACCACCATCACCACCACCATCACCACCACCACCACCATCACCACCACCATCACCACCACCACCACCATCACCACCACCACCATCACCACCATCACCACCACCACCACCACCATCACCACCACCACCACCATCACCACCACCACCATCACCACCACCACCATCACCACCACCATCACCACCACCACCACCATCACCACCACCATCACCACCACCACCACCATCACCACCACCACCATCACCACCATCACCACCACCACCCTCGCGACTCACTTGGTGTCCCCTCCGTCGAGCAGGCGACGGTAGGTGGCGATCTCGGCCTCGAGCTTCATCTTCATGTTGAGGAGGTCCGCGTAATCCTTCAGCTGCCGGTTGATGTCGCAGCGCAGGGACGTGAGCTCGGCCTCGAGCCGCGCCAGGATATTCTGGTAGCCGGAGAGGTCGCGCGCGTTGCGATCCTCCGTGTCGGCGAGGGTGTCCTCCAGCGAGCGGATCTGCGAGGTTAAGAGACTCTGTGTGAGCCTATGGGTCTCTGTGTGAGTCTATGGGCCTCTGTGTGAGTATATGGGCCTCTGTGCGAGTATATGGGATATCTATATGAGTCTATGGGCCTCTGTGTCAATATATGGACCTCTGTGTGAGTATATGGGCCTCTGTGTGAGTCTACGGGTCTCTATGTGAGTATATGGATATCTATGCAAATCTATTGGTCTTTGTAAATATATGGGTGTATATGTGAGTCTTTGGGTCTATATGTGAGTCTATGAGTCTGTGTGTGATTCCATTGGTCTGTGCGTGGTTCTATGAGTGTCTATGTAATGCTGTGGGTTTATATGTGAGTCTATGAGTATCTATGTAATTCTGTGGGTCTGTTTGCGAGTCCATGGATCGATTTATGAGTCTTTGGCGGACGCCACTCACCATGCTGCGCATGGAGTCGAGCTCCACCTGGAGCCCCTGCATGGAGCGCCGCGTCTCCTGCAGCTCTGTCTTGACCGTGATGGTCACCTGGTTCTGCTGCACCGACACCTGCTTCACCGTTTCCAGCTGCAGTAGCAACAGCGGCAGCAGCAGCAGGGCGGGGAAGAGGGGGGGCGGTGGGTGAGAGGAGCAGAGAGGCCCGGAGATGCGGAGGAAATGGGTGAGCAGAGAGCGAGCGGGGGAGGTGGAGGAGAGAGTTGGGGAGAGGAGGAGAAATGAGGAGAGAAAGGAGGAGAGCAGAGCGGTGGATTCATAGACAGAAGAGAGCAAGGAAGAGAGAGAGAGAGAGGAGGGTCAGGGTGCAAGCGATTAGTCGAGTGGTGTGTCTTTCATCCTCAAACGATGGCTCGCTTGCAGCACTCGCTCCAACGGTGTTTCAGGAGGCTACATGGGGGAGCTTTGTCTGTGCGTGCCGCACCTGCTTGCGGAAGGCCTCCTCCGCCTCGTCGCGGCTGCGGGCGATCATCCCCTCGTACTGCGACCGGATGTCGGCGAGGATGCGCGCCAGGTCGGCGCCCTTCACGTTGTCCACCTCCACCGACATGGACGTGTCGGCGATCTGAGCTCGCAGCGCCAGCACCTCCTGCAAGCGGGCGGCACGGGGCCAGCCACGGGGCACAACCACGGGGTCATCATCAGGTGGTGCGTCTGCCGGTCATCTCAGTCAGTTAACACATGGCACCTGCTGGGTCTGTTTCAGTAACCTCCCACCAGCGGGCCTTCGACACTTCATGTGGCCTCGAAGTAGCACCTAGCATGGCATGAGCGCCGTGGTGACGTCACTGCCACTTAGTGGTGAATGGCAGTTGTGTCAAAAAATGTCTGTCTTCCTATCTGCCCTTCTTCCGTCTATCCGTCTGTTTCGAGATTTCTCTGTCAATTTGCCCGCCTGTCTGCCCCTCTGCCTGTCTGTTCGTCTGTCTATCCTTTGAGTTGCCCAGCTTTCTAGAGCTCTGTCTGTCTATCCGTCTGTCAGTCTATAGATCTGTCTGTCCATCTCTCTCTCTGTCCCTCCCAACCCCCATCCCACCATGATCATGAATGCACGGCAGCTAAATCACGGGCAATGTAAATTCGTCTTGCCGAGGCGGGGGGGGGGCACGTGGAGGGCACCTGCTCGTGGTTCTTCTTCATGAAGATGAGCTCCTCCCGAAGGGCCTCGATCTCTCCCTCCAGCCCCATGCGTGCCATGTTGTACTCGTCCAGGAGGCACTTGAGGTTCGCGATGTCCACCTCCACCGAGTTGCGCAGCGCCAGCTCCGTCTCCCACCTGAGTGGAGCGGCACCGGCGTTGTCAGACGGCTCGTCGCGGCACAATGGGTAGGGCCGGACGACCAGGAGAACGGTCCGCGGAAGCAGATACCACAGAACTACTTCTGAGGTCACGTCAAGCGAGCACATTTTATCCAACGGGTCTGGATGGATGTTGAGCACAAACGTGGGTGGCGAATGCCAAGGGTTGTGCTTGCGTTACAGAACAGCCCAAGGAAGTGAATACCCCAGTAACTACTTCTGAGATTCCGTCATATGTGTAATTTGGTACAATTTAGCTAACGGAAAGGACATAGGCAGACACCTCACGCAAAGTGCCTTTCTTCGTGTTAAAGGACGGCCCGCTGAAGTGGATAGGACAAAATTACCTCTTACATCTCTTCAAGCGAGCAGTGACATCTGCAACGGGTATTAGTGAAATACATTAAAGACGAGGAAGGTGTCTTGACTTTAATGCCACCCGGGGGAAGCACCACTGCCTCTAATATTGAGAGCCTTGATTGATTAATTGATAGACACACTATCACGTTCAAATTATATTTTGCAGTTAACTTGGAATATATCCAGCACTTAGAATTAAAGAAAACTATCACGTTTATAGCAGGGCGTGTGAGAAGGTGATACCACACAGTGTGGATAAAAGGCAAATGAAGGGATATCAGATGTAGTTCTGTGATGTCAACTTCCACAGGTCGTTGTCTAACACGGGATGAAGCTACACTGATTTGTAAGTCCCCAGTAAAAATATCTGTGCCTCATAAAAACACATTCTACAATGACATGGGTGTGGAGCAGTGGCGCGGTGGTTAGTGCACTTCGCTGTATACCCAGCGACCTGAAAAATGTTTAACTGCATTTTAAAAAAGTCACTCACTTGGAACGGAAGTCATCGGCTGCCAGCCTGGCATTGTCGATCTCCAGGCTGACCCGGGCATTCTCCAGGGTCTGGGTCAGAATCTGTGGTACCAAATGAAACATAGTGAGCAGATGCGGACACAATAAGTGGACGTAAGCCAATGACCAAACCACCTGGAGTGCACCCAATCTCATCAGGCCTTGGAAGATAATCAGGTTTGAGTCTGACGAGTGCCTGCGTGGGTGACCACCAGGCACAAAAACAACAACAACGTAGGAATCTGGAATGTCTTCGACTGGTGCAGGGCTGGGGGTGCCACGGTGGCGAGATGTTAACTACCTCGCCTGGCATACAGGAGGTCATGGGTTCAATCCCGACCCTGGCGCCTGCTGTATATTTGGAGTTTGTGTGTTCTCCGCGTGGTCACGTGGATTTTTATCCAGGTCTTCCGGTTTTTCTCTTCACATTTAGAATCAACATCACCCGTTTAGAGTTTTTGGTTTGCGATAGATGTCCACATGATAAGCCACTTCGTTGAGCTGTCATTTGTGGCCAGGTCGCTTCTGAAAAAGTGCTACACAGCTCAGTGGACCTTACCTGGTAAAATAGAAATAGTTTTATTTTAGTTTAGAACCTGAGATCATGACCTCATTCCTTTGAGTGGGAAAGCACCTTGAATTTCCAGATTTAAAAGCAACAAAAATGAGATGCACTTGGTGAGGTCAGTGTATTGACTGACATCATAGGCCACTCAATAGCCTACCTAGGCTCTCCAGTTTAATTAACATTCGATCATTCTTACGAGAGTTATTGTGGCCTCTATTGCAGACACCCCACAGATAGACAGATGGACACAGTGAGCTAAAGAGTTAACAACTGTATTATTAAGGATAGTTAAAATCTTATCAATAAATCCCATAGTGTCTGGGACATTGGGAAGAGATGTGGTTAGGGTTGGCACCTTTCCGAGTTTGACCGGGCCAATCCAGGAATTGGCATCTGTGTGTCAGGTGGCAGCAGGATTTTATTTCTACCGAGATCTGGTCCGCCTATTGCTGAGTTCGCAGTCGACTGCGCAGTGTTCATAATAGAGAAACACGTTCGGGTTTGGCCTGCAGTGTAAAAGCTGGCAGCGCTGGGTGCGGCCGAGTACCTTGGCCCTCAGGTCCTCGATGGCCGAGTAGTAGACGCTGTAGTCCTTGATGGATGGACCTTTCCCCTTGAGCAGCTCCTTGATCTTGATCTCGATCTCCTTGTTGGCGTGCTCCAGGATGCGAACCTTCTCGATGTAGCCGGCCAGGCGGTCGTTCAGGCCCTGCAGCTCCTGCTTCTCGTCACTGCCGTGGATGATGCCGGCGCCCAGGCCCATGCCCATGCCCAGGCCGTAGTTGCTCTGGTACCCGAGGCCACCCCCGTAGCAGCCGCCGGCGATGATGCTGTGGCCTCCGCGCAGGCCGCCACCGTACGTGCTGGAGGAGCTGCTCACCTGTTGCCGGGGAAGAAGAATTAAAATATCTTATATTCACAATAATAATTGTGTAATGTGAATGTATGCACTGTAGTAGATAGAGTAGATTTGGTATCCGCACCATTCGGTGTGATAACTGTGTTGATGTCCCATTTCTTCAATTAGTTCGTCATTGTTTTATTTTCTGAGATTTTTGTATTTACTTAACAATTGTTATATAAATAAGATTTAGCCCCTTCGTGTGATTATGGATACAATTATTGTCCAGCGTTGTGAGATGCAATTAGCATGAATGACGCTATATAAATCTTAGATTATTACTACTTTATACTCATAGCCTACTGAAAGCGTAAAGCATGTTATTTTTTCATCATCTTGATACTGGCAAAAAGGGTCCCATAGATTGTTTTGACACTTGTTAATGTATACGCAAACACGATATATTGTTATTTACCCTGTTTGCACTAAGTTCTAGCATGGGTTTCGTGTAAATAATTTGTTGTTTTTGCGTTTGTTAGTTTGCACATTTCTTCCGCCCTGCGATGTCCTCTGACTGTCGCCACTGCTGACGGCCTTGGGCTGTGGTTGTCCTTGTAACGGAGCTGCTGAGCTCAACAGGGCCCTCCCCGGTTGAGATCATTCAGCCTGAGTCACGTTCTGGTCCAGTGTTCTTCACTAATGTTCAGAGCGGGGCCACTTTCGCCGATGAGACATCATCAGTGTGAGGGCCACCACACATTTGAAACTGTTTGGGTTTTGGGGATGTGTCCCCCCCAATATATATTATAATTACGGCCTTGGCTTCGAGGCCCCCCCTCTCTCAACACTCACCACGCGCCGTGTCCCCACGCTGCCACCAGCCGATCGACTGGAGAAGCCTCCCACACCTCCGTGACGGATCTTCATTGTGGACGTCATGGTGGCTCTGTCACGGCGATCGACTGGGCGCGGAGAGATGTTAAAGTGCGGCGGTCAGAATGAGAGGAGACCACAGAAAAAGCAGGAAACGGACATCACGATACATCGTCGTATCGTGAACATTAATATCGTATTGTATCGCGGCAACCCTAACCGCAGCCGTAATCACAGGTAACAAAAACTCAACACAGAATATCAATAGCACTGCCGTTAAAGGAAAAAGACCACGAGGGACAACATTTCTGGTTCATGGCCCTAGAGATGAAGGGCCATTGCTTGAAATGCCGAGTTTAGTTGTATATGTAACGTGCGTTGTTAGCGAATGTGTTGAGTTCATTTGTTCTTTGTGCTCCAGAGCCACTGCCAGCGCAGCAGCAGCATTATCATCACATCTCTGCTCGTCGTCTCATCAGAGGCGAGCATCACTCCAGCCAAACGCCGCCGCCTCCTCCACGTGAGAGACCCGACGGCGCAGAAGATCCCTGGCGTCTATCTTCCACCCTGAAGCTCATGGACCACAACCCCTGATCCACATCCACTGCACAAACCGTGGCGGCAGCAGCAGTTGCCGATACTTATCAGAATATTTATTTAGACTGGAGGAGTCCGATGCGCTACGAAGCCCTTTTTGTATCTACGTATGTTGCACTTCTTTCGCACCGTACATATCCAACTGTGCTAATCGAAGGTCCAGTTGATACTCGATGACAGACAAATGGGACGTGTGCAGCACACACAGAAACAGGCAATGTGCGGCGACTGTGGGCACCCAAAACAGAATCGTGGAACATCGAATGACTCAAAGCCTCAAACACAAATACAGGTACCGTACAAAGGAGGAGGCATCATCACAGGGATACACCACTCCGGTACTCCTGACACAATGATCTGGTTCATTAACCACCTCAATGTGGAATTGCAGTTGTTGAGCTGTATCAACATTAGCCATACGATGAAGACGATCGAGATCTACGGATTCACAATGAGACCCATAGACTCACATGGAGACCTATAGACTCACACAAATATCTACGGATTCATACTGAGACCCATAGACTCACATGGAGACCTATAGACTCACACAAAGATCTACAGATTCATACTGAGACCCATAGACTCACATGGAGACCTATAGACTCACACAAAGATCTACGGATTCATACTGAGACCCATAGACTCACATGGAGACCTATAGACTCACACAAAGATCTACGGATTCATACTGAGACCCATGGACTCACATGGAGACCTATAGACTCACACAAAGATCTACGGACTCATACTGAGACCCATAGACTCACATGGAGACCTATAGACTCACACATAGATCTACGGATTCATACTGAGACCCATAGACTCACATGGGGACCTATAGACTCACACAAAGATCTACAGATTCATACTGAGACCCATAGACTCACGTCGAGACCTATAAACTCACACAAAGTTACATATGAAGGCATCGTCAAAAATCAGTACATCACACTCCACGACTGTTGACAACGATTTGCCTCTACATCAACATCAGCCATCCACAGAAGAAGACCACTGCAGCCATACCTGTGGATGTGTCGGGTGATGTCTGGCAGGACAGGAGGTTCTGTGAGAAGATTCTGGTGAGAGAATGAGGGACAGAGGAGGATACGGGTCCTTATATCTCCACTCAGATTGATGGGCGGAGCGTGACTCCACCCATCTCAGGGTTGGGACATGTCCAGTGGATTAGCTCCCTAAGCCAGAATAATTCATGTCAATTTTTGTCTATGGAAAAAATATATAACACGTTTGCTGTCTCTTTGAGAACACCGCGTAATCCGTGCGGTGTTGAGAAATGAGTTCGCTCAGACGTTACGCACGCATTAAGGAATTCAACAAAAATCCACCCTGCAAAAACTGAGGCTTCATACTGAAACGCGTGCAGCGTGTCACTGTGTCTGAAGAGTAACGTTTGCAATCAGTGCGTAGTCTCTGCTTCAACATGTGGCAACATAGATACTGATAAAACAAATACATGTATAATCAGTTAACGAAATACTAGGCCATCAACCATCACTAGAGACCATCGCTCATCAGTGCAGACCATCACCCATCACTAGAGACCATCACCATCGCTAGAGACCATCACTAGAGACCATCACCCATCACGAGAGACCATCACTAGAGATCATCACTAGAGACCATCACTAGAGACCATCACTAGCGACCATCACTAGAGACCATCACCATCACTAGAGACCTTCACTAGAGACCATCACCCATCACTAGAGACCATCACTAGAGACCATCACCACCACTAGAGACCATCACTAGAGACCATCACCATCACTAGAGACCATCACTAGAGACCACCACTAGAGATCATCACCCATCACTAGAGACCATCACTAGAGACCATCACTAGAGACCATCACCCATCACTAGAGACCATCACTAGAGACCATCACTCATCACTAGAGACCATCTCTAGAGACCATCACCCATCACTACAGACCATCACTAGAGACCATCACCCATCACTAGAGACCATCACTAGAGACCATCACTAAAGACCATCACCATCACTAGATACCATCACTAGAGACCATCACTAGAGACCATCACCATCACTAGAGACCATCACTAGAGACCATCACTAGAGACTATCACCATCACTAGAGACCATCACTAGAGACTATCACCATCACTAGAGACCATCACTAAAGACCATCACCATCACTAGAGACCATCACTAGAGACCATAACCCATCACTAGAGACCATCACTAGAGACCATCACTCATCACTAGAGACCATCACTCATCACTAGAGACCATCACTCATCACTAGAGACCATCTCTAGAGACCATCACCCATCACTACAGACCATCACTAGAGACCATCACCATCACTAGAGACCATCACTAGAGACCATCACCATCACTAGATACCATCGCTAGAGACCATCACTAGAGACCATCACCATCACTAGAGACCATCACTAGAGACCATCACCATCACTAGAGACCATCACTAGAGACCATCACTAGAGACCATCACCATCACTAGAGACCATCACTAGAGACCATTAATAGAGACCATCACTAGAGACCAGTGGTTCTCAACTGGGGGTACGTGGACACCTGGGGGTACATGGCAATGTCCCAGGAGGTACGTGAGGTGATGTATAAATGTGTGAAATTATATAATGCGCGAGAGTCATTGGTAAATAATCATGTATGAACCTGCCAATATAAAATAACGAAGACAAATCTTAAATCCATATGGAAACCTCGAACGCTATGAAAGACCTTTCCAAACGCATTGATCGTCAACAATGTGGTTTCCAAGAGTAACCAGCGAGCAAAACCAAATGATGTAACGCGTGCAGAGAGTCCGGAGAACATTTTTAATTCGCTTGCAGCTACTAGCAGCTCGTTAGGATACCTCACCAAATGGACAGTTGTTTGAAATGTTGATTTATAATATTTATTAAATACTCTCAAACACAACTATCGGCAGTTGCAGAATATGCTTGCCAACAAGGACACTCAATTTATTTTGAAGTGTTGTGCAAAACTAATATTACTGGCCAAGACTAATTCGAGAATTCATTGAAATTGAGAGAAATACAAATCATTTTAACCGTTCTGACAGCTCCAGGCTCAGTGCGGCCTGGAAGCGTATTATTAAGTAATTGTAAGAGGAAGGCAGAAGAAGAGGTGCGGCGATGTGGTGCGATCGGACGTGGTGGCCAGAGGAGAGATTTCGTGGAACGGGGCGGTGTGGAGAAGGTGGCAAGGACGGTGGAACACTCCACACGAGTAGGGCACACGCGTGGAAAAAGAAGACATCTGACAATAATTACAAATAGAGGAAACACAAACTAATTAAATTATTACCAATCATATTATTTGGGTCTTTCGGTAAAGTCACGTATATAGATTCAAATAAAATTGCAAAAAACTACGACGTTTCGATCGCAACACAAGCGTTCGTCCTCAGGAAGAGGGGTTTAGCTTCTAAACAGTTTACCTTTAAACGGTTTACCTTTAGAAGCTAACCCCCTCTTCCTGATAACGAACGCTTGTGTTGCGATCGAAACGTCGTAGTTTTTTGTTATTTTTTGGTTATTTTCTTTGAACCTATCTACGTGATTTTACCGACAGACCCAAAGAATATGAATTCCTGCAGTCACGAAAGCTTTACGTCAAGATTACCAATCAATTATGTAATTACAATACCCCCCCTCCCTCGCCTCTGATTCATGCACCTGATGGGTTCAGTGATGACGTCGTCCTGCTGCTGCTGCTCTGTTTAAGACCGGAAGCAGGTGGATGGCTTCACTATTCTGGCAAATCGCCCGATGATGCTGGATGTAATTACCAGCGAAATGTCGTACTCAAATTGTAAATGTTGTGGATTCACTCTAATACGCCCGTGGGCTGAAGTAGTAACTGATTGGCGTTTTGTTTACGTGACATATCGCTTACTAATTGGCTGTGTCGGGTGGTGGAGGGTTACGACACATTTATACTTACGCGATCTAACCCAAAAACCTTTATTGCGAATAATATTGGTCGCGAAAGCTTGCGCATTAAACTAAAATATTGATGTTCATTATTCACACTTTTATTTCTCAAAACCAAGTTGGGTCGAGCAATTGGGTACTCTTGAAACAAAATTCAACTGGGGGGTGGTACAGCAGCCATAAAAACGTTGAGAACCACTTGCTCTAAAGTCTAAACCATCACTCATCAGTACAGACAGTGCCGGATAATTCTAGTAGCACAAGTAGCAAATGCTACGGGGCCCGCGCTTTCAAGTGTCACTTGTTAAATGCTTTCAAGCTATCAATTCCGATTCAGTGATTCTGCACTTGCTCTATTACTATAGTACTATACTGCCTTCAACTTTTATGAACGACTGGGTGTTTAAGGTTGCGTTATGTCGTATTATCTGGCTGTATAGCAAATGAAAAAATACAATTATTTTACTATGCAAGTAAAAATTAAGTGTGAGAATTGTATTTTATTATGTTTAATTTTTTTTATTATTTCCCTTCTACGTGACTTTACCGAAAGAACCACGAAGATGTATAATATTAGTTTAGGGCCCCTATATAACACGTGCTACAGGCTCCGCACGAGCTTAATCCGTCACTGAGCACAGCCCACCATCCATCACTATGGACCAGTGGGTCCCAGCCCGTGGTCCGCTCAATGTCTGGACGTTGGCAAGGGGTCCCACGCACTCGGCAAGCTTGGGCGCCGCTGCACAGTATCGATGGGACCCCATCACTCATCACTGCAGACCCTAGGCACCCATCGCCATTACACAATAACGCAGCACATTCGCTAATAAGACTGCTTGAAGAGGAAACGTGTATAATCATCGAGAGGTGACGGAGGGTCATTGCCCGAAACGTCGCCTATGATCTGTTTTTATTTTTTTTTATAGCCACAGTGTTATTGATGACGGACGTGTTGGGTTTCTGTTGTTTGTGCTTTTGCACCACAACTGCCACCACCTCCTCCACCTCCTCCACGTCCACCACCTCCTCCACCACCACCACCTCCTCCTCCACCCCCACCACCTCCTCCACCACCTCCTCCACCACCACCTCCTCCACCCCCAACCACCTCCTCCACCTCCTCCACCACCACCACCTCCTCCTCCACCCCCACCGCCTCCTCCACCACCACCTCCTCCTCCACCACCACCTCCTCCTCCTCCACCCCCACCACCTCCTCCTCCTCCACCACCCCCACCACCTCCTCCTCCTCCTCCACCATCACTAGAGGTCCATTGAGGGACGGGGTGAAGGTGGTGGGTGGGATGCGGGGGGGGGCTCTGTGGGGGAGTTGAGTTAAGGGGCGGGGCTGGCGATCACGTGGTCCCCGCGCCGCCATCTCTACCTGGGTCTCGTCTCGGCTGTGCGAGGCGCGGAGACCGCACGCCTCCTCCTCATCCTCGTCGTAAACTTTCTCCTCATTTCCCCTCCGCGTGCGTTACACTTCTTCATCACAACCGGCGGCGTTAGTGACGACGTCAACGATAACGTTCGTTGACACGAGAGTCAATTGCGTTGGCGGCGGTGAAGGTGACGGCACTCGCCTGAATGAAGCCTGCGCACAGGCCACCTCCCGCCTTTTTCAATTAAAATGTTATTTTATGAATTAAACGAGTTGCTCGTTTAACTGTAGAATGTTTTACTGGGTGCACACTGTCGCTTTTTCTTGATCAAAACGCCGAGTGAGTGGCGATTTTAAAGTTTTACGGCGCGAGGTCAGGCTCGCCTAGACGAGGCCTCGGTGCAAGGCCGCACTCATTTAAACTTAAATTCGTTCGAAGGTGCAGATGCGAATGAATTAACAGCGCGCGGGTTTTCATGGCTGATGATGATGAATCCTGGGATGTAAACAGGAGATGCCCACCGCCCGGCACTATAATTAAAGCGATGTATTAAAACGCTTCGAGCAATTGAACCCTCATTGGCACTGGATACCAGACCTGGGATTTCTTACAATTGTAAATGAACGATTCGTAATAAATTGCAATCATCTAATTTCAATTAACGTCGGTGCTGTAACACATTATAATTGATATCACGTCTGGCAGGTAGTTTGTCCCTTTATTAAACAAAACATGCATTTGTATTTGTCAACTGCTTGGTCGTTGGAAAGTGCTTCCATTTTAAATCCACTGAAGCTAATTTAATTGCATTTATCCCCTACCACATGAGGACTTTCACAATAAAAACAAATATACAGCTCGCTTGGCTTGGTTAAATCAGCTTATCAACCTGGTGATGTGTAGTTTTTGAGATTGATTGTCTTGATATGGGAGGCTGTGGTGTAAACCATGCGTGTGTATGGATTATAATATTGAGTGCTGTTTGTTACAGGTGACGCTTAAAGAACCATTACAATATCTGGTGCAAGCTTCATCTCTTTGCAGCTCATTCTTCTATTCAGCAAACATGGTAGGAAGTGAACAACGCTACGAACACATTCATACGCGTATAAGCGCTTAACATAGTTGTTGATTGTATCCATTTGCTTCTGACCGCACTGCCCTGATCATTACCCTATTCGTAAACGTGCATTTCATGCAGTTTTAATATCTTCCGAAGCACAAGTATATAAAAACGTGTCGGTGTGCCTCACACCATCAACTGTTGAAATAAGTGAATATGACAGTAAAACGATAGGTAATACATTCATTATTCAAATCAATACAATTTAAAATAATTTTTTTAAATGGGCAAATCAAGTTGGCTCTTTTAAAAATGGGACTTGGGAGAGGTTAAAGAATACAGAAGCATAGTCATTGTCTTATCGGAGTCTCCATACTAAAAAATATCTTGCGCCACTCACCTCTGTTTTGTTTAGTGGAAATATCACATTCTATTGGGTACTAAACTTGCAGCCGGGGTTGGTTAATCTATCAGTATGGGTGGGTTTTTGTAATATTTTAATTGTGGGACATGAAGAAAATTACGTTGCAACGATTTGAAATTGGATTTATAATAAGTGGGCAGAAATTAGATTGAAATAACAGTTTCACCCCAAGGGATATTCTCAAATTGCCTTGACTACAGTGGATGCAATATGTGGGTCATCGACCTGTGAAGACCCAGCTGAAACGAATACCTTGCCACAACTTAACCTGTATGCATCCGCGTGTCCTCTCTCCTATTTGTGCTCGCGCGTACCGTAGTATCGCCCGTACCGCATGTTTGCGCGGGACGACCGGCATGCGTTGGCCAAGCACACGGAGGTGTACCCGACGCAGGCCGAGCTGGAGGCCGTCCAAGAGATGGTGACCACCACCGAGAAGGCGCTGAAGCTCGTGTCTGACTCGATAGATCAGACGGACCAGGCGAAGCAGACCACCGAGCAAGTCGACGAGGCCCCGGTCACCGTCAAGGCCGAGCCCGTCGACGTCGCGGTCAAGTCAGAGAATGGCGAGGAGGCCAGCGATGGAGAAAAGTAGGAGATCATCTCATATTTTGACCCACGTAGAATTCTGACCCCTGTGACATAATACAATATATTATTTGAAAGCTGTCACTCACAAGTCTTGATGGTTTAACCCTCCTGTTCAATTCTTACCCTGGGAAGACAGGGGTGTCAATTGTTGTACTGAACTCTACTCCCACATTACCGAGTGCAGTGTGCTGTGCACCTGGCAATCTTAAGTTAAATTTCTTGCCATGGCCAACATTAGTGGCATGTGATATCTGAACTGGTACACCCCCATCATCAATCTGACCTATGACAAAGTGTAGAATAATACATATATTTGTATCAATCTTTATTTTAAGCTTTCGTGACTGCAGGAATTCATACTCTTTGGTTCTTTCGGTAAGTCACGTAGGTATACAAATAAAATAAATCGCGACGTTTCGGGTACAACACAATCGCTCGTCTTCAGGTGGGAAAGCATGGTCTGCTGCATTAGCAGCCAGGCCCTGCTTGTATCAGTTGATACTCTTGTTAATATTACGTAGGTTTTTGCGTTTTTTGCTGTACATCTCTTCATTGTGTTTTGGAGTATATTGTTCCACATGGTGTGTGACGTTTCACCTCACACTGGGAGTTTCGGCAGGAACTGAATTCCATAAAATTTTTGTATTCAGTTCCTGAAGAATCTCCTGCCATGTTGAGCAAAAATATGGACATTGTGATGAACAATGTGCGGTACAACCGAAACACTGATCCGAACGCTAATCACTTTCTTGAAATGCTTTCGTATTCTTGCACCGGCGCAGGGAGAAGCCGGCGGAACCCCCGAAGCGTACCTTGCGCGGGGTGATGCGCGTGGGCAAGGTGGCCAAGGGCCTGCTTCTCACGGGCGACACAGACCTCGAGCTGGTGCTGCTGTGTCGTGAGAAGCCCACGATTCACCTGCTAAGCCGCGTCTCTGAGAGCCTGCCGGCGCAGCTCAAGGTAAGAGCAATGCTGGTGCCACTGAACAGCGGTTATGGAAGGATAAATGCTGCAGGGGGTGGGGGAGGGCACGTGTAACAGTCGTGGCGTGTTGGTTCCTTCAAGCATTCATCGCAGTCACAGAGGTTGCCACGGTTATTCAGGCGCCGAAATACTGAGACATATCGATCCAGCACTGCTGGATGTTGAGTTGGAATTCAAACAGCCCGCTCATGATTAAACTGTGTTATCAAGTGTAATAATTTTATGGTCTCAGCCTGGTCACCATTTATTTACATCGAGATTCAGACTCGCATAGAGACCTTTAAACTTGCACAGAGAAAATAAAGGGAATATACAATGTAAAAGTAATAAACACTTACATTACTAAACTCTTTGGTTCTTTCGGTAAAGTCACGTAGATAGAAAATTAATAGATCATGACGTTTCGATCGCAACAAACACAGCAGGAGAACTGCTGTGTTTGTTTCACCTGATGACGGTTGCTTGTGTTGCGATCAAAACGTCGTGCTCTATTAATTTTCTATCTATGTGACTTTGCCGAAAGAACCAAAGAGCATGGATTCCTGCAGTCATGAAAGCTTCAAATCAAGATCATTGACTAAATTCAAGGAATAGCACGCAGGTCGCTTCTTGTATATTTGTTTGATATTACAGATGCATCGAAAGAGGTGGATTTAAATATCCTAAACAACACCCCTCTTTTGTTTGTCCTTGCAGGCTGTGAAAAACGAGGAGTTCCTGGTGGAGATGAAGGCAAACGAGGCGTCTGTGGTAATCTCACGCCAGACTGAGCCGTTCCTCACCCTCACTGTGACGCTCACCTCACCGCTGGTGCGAGAGGAGATGGAGCAGCAGGAGGAGGGAGGAGACGGAGGTGCGCCTGCACCCAGACGCTCCCTTACCTGGCGCACGCCCATACACATGCCCCTCACTTTAGCTCCTGCCATTGGGCCTTTGCAACCTCGCATTCGGGTCAGAGCTGAGGTTGAATACTTACAGGCAACACTAGGCTCTGCACTTGCATTCTACATCTTGCCGCTGATTGTTGACGTATACACAAGTTACCGTGTATACATAATTACATAATTCAGATATAATTGTTGAGCCCTATTAAATTACACCGCAATATTTGTTTGGATTGTACTGTGTTTTGTTCAGCATGATGTCCCATATTTCACTTGATGTGCTGGGAGCTAATAGAGGAACTGAATTCGGAAGAATTTGGATAATCAGTTCCTAATGGAGCTCCCTGTACATGGCGTAAAATATCACACTTGCCGAACTATATGTGATACAACCATGAAAACCTATGCAGTATTAAAATCAGCCTTCCTATCAAGCATTCAAATTAGAAATACATTGTTTCTTTTCACATTGTTAGCAATGGGTCGTGTCGGTGTCCTTGACGTTTTTTTTGGAAGGGAGCACATCGTGTTTTGTAGGAAATGTTCTCAGACACACGTGGCCAAGGTAAAATAGTTGGAAGGCTTTGCGAGGGTCACTACCAAAATTCATTATTCTGGCCAAATTGTAACACTGTTTGTTGTCTGCACTCTGCCTGGCGAGTCTTAACGGATTGTCTTGATGTGTGCAGTGAAAACAGACCGTGCCCGTTCATAATGCGGTCCCGCCCTGCTGCCAGCTCAGCTCCTCCTGGCATGGACCCCCTCTCTGCCCCACTCCCCATAGTTATCTCACTGCCTCCCCCGCCCCTCACTACACAGTATCAGACTCGTTACTTTGTGGAGCCTGCTTTCACTGCACTCCTCAATTGGGCTGTCGTGACTGGCTAATGCAAGTAATCGATCAACCAAAAAATAAGTTGAGGGTCGTTGAAAGCTACTGCTTAGCTCATGCAGTTTTTCAGCTGCACAACAATTTGCAGTTTCCTAAAGTGTGTCATGCATTAAAGGGTGCTGATATGGCCTCTTGGTAACATACCTATGAAACCATCTTTGCTGGTATCAAAATGATGAAAAAATAAAAGGCGTCACCCTTTACAGCAATAATGGAGGTGAACAGCTGTCCACCTACTCTTTGGGTCAAGTCACGTAAATAGAAAATAATAGGCCACGACGTTTCAGGTGAAGACGATTTGCTTGTGTTGCGATAGAAACGTCGTGACCTATTATTTTTTATTTACGTGACTTGATCGAAACACCCAAAGAGTATGAATTCCTGCAGTCACGAAAGCTTTACATCAAGCTTTACACATATATTATCTTATTGCTTGAATGGTTATAGCAGTAGCATGTTCGCTGCTTTTCGCAGAGATTTACGGTTCAAATTCAGCAGCCGTCCTGATTAATATTAATCCCATGACGTCCTTTGCAAACTTGGGCCATTTTATACTGGTGTCATGCTCCAAATTTGGATAATTACCCACAAATTACATAACTGGAATATACAGAGCAATCATCGCCCCTTTTGTGAAAACTTGGCAGGATTCTCCTCAAAATGATTGATGAAACTTGGTTAGACTTCCTTGGATCAGCAAGTGTTATAACATCAAGTAATGCAATCATACAGCAGCTTACTTTATACATGAAAAGGGAAACGGTTGATGGCTTGCTTTGCTTTAATCAGTTACATTGGCCGAGAATTGCTCAGGCGTTCTTTCTGGTCAGAATCAATGACTAACTTGTTAGTTTGTCTGGTTTTATCGCAGTCTGGATTTTTTTATTTTTGTTTCTCCTGTGACGCCAACGCCTGCCCAAAGCCATCTAGTTTGTCCAGGAGCCCAAGGACCTTTGACCAACCGGACGCTGTCTGTCATGTTGGAGTGGGTGAGGGGGGAAGGAGGAGGAGTGTCTTGATAGGATGTTTGTGGCTTGTGTTTGCGTGTGGCAGGTCATGCAGTCGTTGAGGTCTTTGCTTATAAAGTTGTCAGTTTTTGTACCAGTTGAAAGGGTAAAAACCTACTACTATATTTTGCCACTGGTAAAGAAGGTCTCATAGTGTCTTTGCTTTGTTCAATTTGGCAAGACCACACCCGCACTTGTCTAATGTGAACCTCATTCACGATGTGAGAAGTTGGAAACGGCCCATTAACTCGCCTCGTTGGTTTTGTTGGCGGCTTGGCGATGCTTGTCACTGCTGTCAATTTTAGTAAAAGTTTGTAGGTGGCCAGGTATTGCAGAGGTCAATGCGCTGAGCTGGCACCGCTAAGGGTCTAGGTTTAGATCCATTCTTCTGCCTATGTTTAAATCATGTCCTCAAGTGTTAGTTGATGGTCTTAGGCCAATCACCATTGATTGCACACAAACATATTTTGTAAAATTTGATTCTCCACTCAATTTGACTAAATCCCAGCTGTGGGGATTATAATATTGGTTTCATTGTTGCGATGAAACCTTCGTCTTTTATGCTGACCAAGTGGGAAGTGCTTTCCTGCACTATATGCAGAGGAAAGTGTGTGTCCAGTTGTCATGTTAAACCTGGGCAGGACGATGTCTGGCTGCCTCCACCTGCCTTGCCTGCCACACGGGGAACTCGAGAGATGCCCGCAGTTTATCTCTAATCTTTATTTAAGATTTTTTTTTCATTTGTGTTACCTCTGGTTTTTGCTTCCTTCGCCTCCCCACCCGCGTCTCCGACAAATGACAGATTCTCTCTTGGTCAAACCGTGCCCGTCTTTTACTCCCCGCTCGCCCAATAGAGAAGGTTACCGTAAAGGAAGCTCCGGATGTATTGGACAGGCAGCATTGCCTTAAGGCCCTGGCATCACTGCGCCGCGCCAAGTGGTTCCAGGTTTGCCCACGTTTTACTGCCTTATTGTTATTGTAGCCTTATGAGCTGCATTGTTGTTGAAAAGTAAATCGAATGGTTAATTAACTGCTCACTTGAATTATTGTTTGAAACTTGATGCTTTCTCGTGTTGTTTTTGTACTTGAAGCACCTGCCAGGTTAAACTAAACACGGCTGATCATTTTCATGAGGCTACAAAAGCAATTAGAGGGTTTGTGTTTACCCATAGTCGGCTTGATTGATTGTAAAGACAGGAGAGAAAATCATGCGGTCGTTGCTATTTAGGACCCGTGAAATGTTAACTAGCAAATACTGCAATGCATTGCTAACATTTACACAAGCATCATTGTTGTTGTCAAGTGAAACCAGCCTAATATGTATTCATTGTGATTTCTATTCTTATTTTGTATCATTCCAGGCAAGAGCCAGCCCTCTACGCTCCTGCGTCATCGTTATTCGACTCCTCCGACACTTGAGTTCATTCGACCCGGCATGGGAGCCCCTAAACGGCTGGGTGAGCGGTGGGGGTGTTCAGAAGTTCCACTGGGAGGAGTCGCCCCCAGTGTCCACTCTATACTGTGCAGGGAAAACGCACTTCAGATCAGATTCTGTCCATGCTGCCGCGGTCATGATGGCCTGTGGGCCATCAATGCGGTTCTGAGCTGTGACCTGCCAAAAGTTGTGACTCCCTGTGATATAAAGAGATATAGATGAGTGAGGTGAGAAATATTACTGAGAGAGAGAGATGAAAGACTTGGAGACAATAGATGAAGAATATTGAATTGAAAGTGGGATTAACGAGGTATATTTGAGAGAACTGGAGACAAGAGGTGCAGGTTATAGGACACATGTACAGACGATATTGCATTATTCTGCCACGTGGGCAGCCAGCTCATGGCAAGTTTACGGTAGCAATTTTTTATTCTGGTGGTTTCAACAAGGTTGAGAGCATTGTGCGTGCCATATGGTGGTCATATGACACACATGCAAGGCATGATTTTGGCAATCTTGCCTTGCTGCTTGTGAGCAGCCCATTGTGTATTGTTACGTCTCTTAGAGTCTAGTCTACAAGGATGTTCCTCTTGTGATGCATTTTGTCTATCATTTAAAGGAAGTTTTGCGTTTGAAATTCATGGTTTACAAACGGTTTTAGAGGAAGGATTTTACAATCTTTCCCTCTCCATGGTGGTGGTCGTGCAATTCAGCCGTAGCCTCGGCTCAAGCGGTCTTCTGTGCCTCTGGTGCGCCGCAGGCGTTGGAGCTAATTTGCGAAAAAGCGATGGGAACGTGCAATCGTCCGATGGGAGCCGGCGAGGGCTTGCGACGCGTCATGGAGTGCCTATCTTCTGGCCTCCTCATGCCAGGTAATGTCCTTCCCCCCTCTCGGTCACCATCGGAAGGTTTCTTTCGCTTGGTCCTAATTCCAATGGGCAACATTTTGATATCCACCCCCACCTCTGTCCACCCAATAGTATAAAAGGGTTCCCCACAGTCAATCGGCAGCGTGGAAGAATAGGCCAAATATCCGAGTGGCGGCCACTAGTTGAGGCCTTTCCGGCAGCAATGCCGCGAACAAGCAATTGCTTCCCTTTTATGTGCACATGTAACATTTTGGACTGAAGGAGTGAACGAGAAAGATGGAAATGGGACATTGTGCGGTAGACTATACAATTTGGGCAATACAAACGAGACAAAAAAAATCACTACTAACGATACAAAAATGATAAAGCGTTGAATTGAATCTGCACCTCACATCAGCCACCACAGTGGGCAGCAGTGGTCACCTATTAATGGTGGTGTCTGCTTGGCAGATGGCCCCGGCCTGGGCGACCCCTGCGAGAAGGTCGCCACTGATGTCCTGAGCGACCTCAGCGTACAGCAGCTTGAGCAGCTCACCTTCAGTGCCCAGGTGAGGCGGGTGACCCTCACGACGCCCAACCCGGACCTCACCTGCACTTTGTTAGCACTACCTGTGCTTTGTTGGCCTGGGCGGTTTTAAACGCACGTTGTGCTGTTCTTCGCCTCCCTCCTTGCCTTCTTCCTTAACAGAACTACCTGCGAAACATGGCCTTCGGACATGTGCACAAGGTCTTGGGCATGGAGTCTCTGACGTACGTCAGGCCCCAATATCGCAAGGTGCCAAAGGACGACACCTTGGGTGAGCTGCTCCCCCCTCCCACCCGACCTTGCAACCTCCTCTTGTGGACGCTGCTGCCATGCTGTCTACTGCGGCAAGCCCTCGGTGTCAAACGATAAATTGCATGATTTGAAAACAGGAAACCGAGCTAAATTGAGAGGCTCTATTCGGTTATATGTCACATGGTGACCTTGCGTTGAGCATCATTTTCTATGCTTTTTGGACATTCATTATTTACAAGAGAGCCATGCTCAGATACCTTGTAAAATATGCTTTTGTGATAGACCGTGACGATTCCAGGAGGCCAGTTGACTTGTTGAGTACAAGTATCCTCCTAAGTTTGAAGTTCACTACTGGGCTTGCCGCAGTCCTCTCACCGACTGCGCCAATGTGTCGGCGTCTCGCTGCCGTCAAGTTCGTGCAGGCTGTCGCGGCGCGCCTGCAAACCCAAAACGCTTTGATCCCAGCTCTGCTTTTGACCGCTGCGCACTCAGAAGCCTCGGCCGGAGCGTGATGAGGAGGGGTTTGTTAGTGGACATGAGCGACGGTTGCAGAGTACAGAGAGCGGAAGCGGTCGTCGGTGCATGCGCGGCAGGCCGTCCCTCTCCACCTCTTCCTAATGGGCCTTCAGGGAGCATTGCGAATGTTTTTTAATTGGTGATTACCCAAAAAGAAAATGCAAACAAACGAAAATAAACCCCCCCCACAAAAACTCAATTGCACAGGAATGTTCGGTTTCTAGCATCTCATTTAATAATAAAACCTAAAATCCTACCAACCCGACAATTATTCATTAGCTTAACTAAAATTGTGGCAGATTGCTGGTAACGGGTAGTATGGCGGTGTTGTGTGCGCCAGACCCACAGGCGCACGCGGACTCGCCCTCGTTGGTGCCCCTGAAGCGCCCCTTGGAAGACGGGAATTTGGACGTCGTCCTGGGCAGCAAGAAGCTGCGTGACCGGCGTAAAGGTCTGCCAGACAACGGTTTGTGTGGTTATTCGCCCGGCGCTATAGCGTTTATACAGGGCCCCCTTCCCCCCCATGCCCCACACTGTCCTCCGCCCTGCAACTCCGACGCACCGCATTAACGGTCTGGTACTGCGCCGGTCGATGAAAATGATGGTAGCCTGCGCAGCTATGTTGGGAACACTGGCGTAGTTCGTTGCTGCAGTCTAGATTGAAAATGAAAACTGCATGCGTACAAATCCACCTTGCGTCGGAGGGCGCCGCCGACAGGTCGTCTGACTCGGTGGATTTTAGCCGGCTGCCTCTGCTGAGAAACATTCCTTCGGCAAGTTCTGCTAATGGTGGTGGTGTATTGCGATTCTGGAAGTGGCGATGTGCTAATTTATCGATATGTATAGATTCTTCGACTCGCGATACTTGCTTTGGATCGTGCGTGTGAGGATCGGTTGGTCAATATTGGCATGTTGTATATGGCTGGTTCGCTTAAGAGTGGAGGCGGTGCATTGCATGACATTGTTAAGGTAAAAGAATCTTCACAAATCGAATTGCTATCCCGAAATCAATACAATACAATCAAGTTGCGAGGCTTGGGCTAATCATTACGGGCTTATTTGTGACCTCAGTACCACTCTAAACTGACCAATGTTTACCCAGGTACCCTGTGGTAAATTTGCCTCAGTTTGTGGGAACCTATTTGGCTGGAGTTTAATGTGACCTGGATGGAAATGGACCTTGTGTTAAAGCACTTATGCCTTGCTTCAACGGCGCTTAAAGTAAGGCACGCTCTAACAAAATTGCTGCTTTGTTGTGCATGTAAACAATTGTTGTCATGTCTGCAGCTGACTGCATGCTTGTGTTAAAGATCAGTATTAACGTATTGGGTGTTGTAAAACGATGCAACACAAACGGCTTCTGCTGTGTATGTTTCCAGGTTGTGCAATGTGTGCTCAAAGCGTTTTCTAAAGAAAAAAATTGCTTTAAGAGTTTGGGCCAAGCATGCCATTATGGCACTGCAGTAGCATCAGTGTCACAATTGTACATTCTCATATGAGATCAACCCAGTGTTGTCACGAGAGGGCGAGTAGTCGCACACTTGTCCGTGATTTTAAAGAATGTTTTTTTTTTTCTCATAACGTTTTAAACCTTTCTAGGATAGTCCAGGACAGTCTGGGTACGTGCAATGTTAAAGGATGTTCATGTAACAATTGTTTAAAAGCCACAGTGTCTCAAAGTGACTTTGAGATACATAGACCATACAAAATGCATCGGGGCAAAAAAGTAAAGGATGAGACAGGAAGAAAAAGAAAACAGTTTTTAAAGTATCTCGAGAATCAGAATAATTTCTATATTAGGTTGTTGTCTTCATTTGGAAACTGGCATGGTGTCATGGTTAGTTAGCACACCGGATTTGAAATGCACAGTGCGAAGATTAGATTAGACATCTCGAAGCGGCATTTAAAATACCACTGCAAATTTCTTAAATCCCTCGACCAGTGGTATAAATGGGTTTACCATAGTCAATCAGTAGGTCATGTAAAGTGTGATTACTCCACCTCTTCCAAGACACCTTGCCGGCATGGAAGAGGAGGTGACACATACCCTCTAGAGCAGCGGTCCCCAACCTTTTTGGCACCAGGGACCAGTTTCGTGGAAGACAATTTTTTCACGGACGGGGGGGGGGGATTCATCATTGGGTCTTTCCCCCTTTTCAAAGAAGCTCTCCAGCGACGTTTGTGTTTTACTCATTAGGCTAGGGGTTAGAGCTTGTGGGCTGACTGAGACATGTGCGCAGTGCGGGGAAGAGGCGCGGATGGAAGTGGTGAATAATAAAACAATGGGAGGGCCACGTGCGGACTCGCCGCTCACCTCCTGCTGTGTGGCCCGGTTCCTAACAGGCCACGGCCTGGGGGTTGTGGACCCCTGCTCTAGAGGAGCTTTCTAGAACTTCCTGTCGTAGAGGCTCTTCCACCAGCAGTGACATGAACAAGCAATTGGCAGGCATGCACGTGTTTGTTGCTATTTGCTTTCTTCATTTAAAATGCATCCAATTAAAACTGGAGGATGCCCATGAAAACCGTGCTGCCATATCTACACCCATCGCAGCTGTTGCGACAACACACTTTGGGTTTTCTTTCCCGTTCCTCCTGCCCCCTGCGACGCGCAGACTCGATGCTCAACTCCAACGCCCTGATGCGCCTCAACAAGTACTACCCTGGCCTGCAGTACAAGCTGGTGACGCAGTCGGGCCCCGTGCACGCGCCTACCTTCACCATGAGCACCACGGTAGAGGGCAAGGAGTACACGGCCGACGGGCCCTCCAAGAAGCACGCACGCCTCAACGTGGCCGAGCAGGCAAGCTGTCCTCTGATCACTTTCGTCACTGCCAGGGCCTCTTTATATCTCGGTCGATATTTCTCATTGTTATTGGTTAACGCTAAAGTGTGGGTTAGGGTCTAGTTGCTCGCCAAAACATTATTTTGAGTCCTTCTCGACTTTGAGCAAGGAAAAGTGTTCTTCACTCCTATTCTACAAGATCATTGTTAACTTAACACTTGGGTTTTTGTATCCATCTTGATGATTTTATTCTGACTTTCTGGATCTTATTCGGAAGATGTTAGGCATAGTTTCGTGTAACGTATCCCATTGATAAATTTGCTTATCAGTGTGTTAAACATTTGCATACGTGCAATTTAATTTCTTTGGATATGTCGGTTGGTGAACGAATATTAGAAATTTGGCCAGGTGATCCCGTGACACAACCCAAAACTCAGCATAATTGTTTTTGTGTTTGGGGTTTATATATGTAAATGTAGTTCTAAATATTAATTGTCGTGTGTGTTTCCTCTAATTTGCCTGGTACCGCGCTTTCCCGACGCACAGGTCTTGAAGGACCTGGGTTACGACACACTTGAACTCGACCAGAAGTCTGAGCCTACGGAGCAGAATGCGTCCACACTCGAGGACTCGGGCACTCCGACTGGCGCCTCCGTCAGCACCACCGAGGTCTCGCCCCAGTGCACAGTCTCACCCCGGTGGTCTCCACCGTGGTGTTCAGTGTTCTCCTGTTTACACGACACTCACAGTGGGAGCACACAGACAGACAGATGGCATATACTCCTTTCCTCTGGCATTTGAAAATCAATGTACGAGTTTTTAGCTGTATCTTGAGTTTGTGAAGCCGTTCGATGGCATCTGAGGTTGCCAAGATGGATTCAGTTTTTACTTCCGGCTAAAGCGTGGTGTTGGGCAGTGATAGGTGATGTGAGTGATGTGTATTGTTGATGCAAGGCTCTTTGTGTTGATGAGGCATTTAAGCACCATATGAATGCAGCAAATACAAGTAAAATTGTTGCATACAATATATTATTTTTCAGAGTAGTTAGGCCTGTGTGCTGCACACACCGCTCGTTAACACCTTGCTCCACCCCCACCACCCTTCTTCGCCCACACAGTCGGGCAAGCAGCTCCCTGTCCTCACCCCGAATGGGAAGAACCCCATCATGGAGCTCAACGAGAAAAGGAAGGGCCTCAACTACGTGGTCGTGTCGGAGACCGGCGGCAGCCACGACAAGCAGTTCGTCATCGAGGTCGGTCGGCGCCACTGGTTGCGTGCTCCACGACTTGCTGTGCGTCCCTTACCCTCGTCGTCTTGGACGTGTCCTTGCACAATTGCCGTCAACGATCCACGGCACTTTCTGATGAAGTGTATCCTGTAAAAACTTTGTGATAAAAATATATTTTCCTCATTTCATTAACGCATTTCATCGATCCACTTCAAAGGAAAATAGTGATCGATTCGTCAATCGAGGTGCAACTCCAAAATTTCGACAGTTCCATTAAATCACATGGGGGGGAGTGGGGGGTGCGGCATGGGGTTTGAATCATTACAATTTATGCTCCGGCTCACATGCTTGATTAAAGCGGAACATTATTCAGCTTGTACATAATGATTGGGCAGATCGCCATAACCACACGCCCATCTACCGTTAGCCCTAGCGGTTGTGTGTGTGCAGCTGTACGCGGGTAGAGGTGACCGTTGGCTGGTGAGGGAAGGGATCGTTTGGTTTGTGTGATGGTACATGCAGGTGGAGGTGGACAGCCAGAAGTTCCAGGGGACCGGCTCCAACAAGAAGGTGGCCAAGGCCAACGCCGCACTCGCAGCCATCACGGCCCTCTTCACCGGGCCCAACGCTGCCGGCGCCGTGAGTTGAAGGCACCACCATGCCCCGCCATGATGGGCTATATCCTCGTGTCTTTGTGTCGGCATCGTAACTGAAGGTTAATGAAGACAATAAATGTGTGTTCGATTGAGCGTGCTTCATGCCTGGACTTCTTTAAGGCGATCTACACGAGATAAAAAGTTATTGCATGTTTTATTAAAGAAAGGGATTAACATAGCTTCTAAGTAATGAGATTAAAAAAATAAACTACATTTTTTGCAATGAAAGAGGTTGAGGAGGGAGGGTGAATGGAGGAGAGGGAGGGGTGCAGAAGGGGGGTGATGCCAATGACAGATGCTTTCCGCATGTCGCAATCTACAGCATCTCAAGTAGAGTCCCGTCCAACTCCTCACGTCCCACCAACTGATCTGTCTCCTTCCTCCTCCCCTCTTCTCTTCCACTTTCCTCTTTAGGATCACCATCACATCTCCAGCGGTGACCCTTTCAGGGTAAATAAGTAATTATTGGGTGGCAGGGCGGCGCAGTTGGTAACACGCGTGCCTCGAAGCAAGAAAGGGACCTGTGTTCGATTCCCGACTGGGTGCCTTCATGTATGGAGTGTGTATGTTCTTCCCCCTTTCTGCATGGGTTTCCAAAGGCGTTCTCTGTTCTCCCATAGCAAAAAAATAAAATGCCATTGAATTGGCCAAACATCTAAATGCAAGAGTCTTTGCAATCCGTATGGCTATCCTGGGTAGATAAGCTATTATGATTATTATTAGCATATTCCCACATCAGCCACATTCTTTCTCATCAGACTTCTCTGCAATTCCTGCTTTGAGCCATTCTCAAACACGTTTTCATTGTCTTAGGTTTTTTTCAGTAAAGTCACGTAGGTAAAAAAAAAGAAAAAAATAATAATAAATGAAAATACATCAATTGAATCACGATGTTTCGGAGGCAACACAAGTCTCCGTCTTCAGGTGGGGCCGTCACAGCTACATTTACTGTATCAGAAGACGGAGACTTGTTGCCTGCAAAACGTCGTGATTTAATTGATATATTTTTATTTATTATTTTATTTCTATTATTTTTTACTTACGTGACTTTACCGAAAAAAACCTGAGAGTATGAATCCTTGCAGTCACGAAAGCTTCAAATCTAGAAACATTTTCACGGCTCTTTTCATTCTCGAGAATTACTTGTACTCGCATTTGGCAGAGACAGCTGCATGAATGTTGCAGACGTTTACACATTTCCTACTTGCTAACAAAGCAACTGGAAAATACATTTCTGGCATTTGAATACAGGGGCATGTGAAGGATGCTAGGAATTTTATGGAAGGATGCACAACTTTGAAGTTTGAAGCCGAATGAGGCAGGAATGTATTGATGTCATCAGGAATAAGAGGTTGTGATGGTTGGAACGCATGTGCAAGGTGGAGGAAGATGAGGTAAGCCACTTGGAGGTATAGAATAGGACGCGGCAATAAGCGTTGTAGATGTCGGCATGAAGAGGAGGCTGTGCAGGGTGGAG
Source organism: Lethenteron reissneri (assembly GCF_015708825.2). Lineage (NCBI taxonomy): Eukaryota > Metazoa > Chordata > Hyperoartia > Petromyzontiformes > Petromyzontidae > Lethenteron > Lethenteron reissneri. The sequence goes on from NC_083790.1 coordinate 960,512, forward strand.
TGTGGCGGGTCACCGACACGGGCATCGCAGTGGCACCCAGAGCAAGGGGAAGGCCGAGCATTAGATGGCGTGGGCACACTGTAAGATCCGTTCTTGGAGTTCCTGCGTTAACTTTGCAGAAAACTGGGATCTAGCAGAAGGGAGGAGGCGAGGTGTGGTGTGGCATCAATGGCATTTGCCATGATGACCTCTCAACGCCTGTGCCTGTAACATTTTCCTATCGGTGGGTGGATGCTGCCACACTTTACTCAGTGCTCACCTGCTTGCATTTCTGAATTTCAAAGACCAGCTGCCGGACTTGCGAATAGTTTGAAGCTGAAATGTTTTGGTAATATTAAGCTTTAATCTAATAATTGCTGCTCCAGGAGAACAAATGACTGTGCCCGGATAATTGTTGCAATTAGCAGGCTCACACACGATGGCTTTAGGCTGTAATTACTGCCCTTGCCATGACTACATCGAGCCGGAACCTGGCACCAGGGCGAGACAGGTTGTTCTGGGATTAAGCCACCGTTTCAAGGGATTACGTGAAATGCCATCTGTGGGCTCCTGCATTCTTGCTTTCACTCGACGTCGCCGGTGTCTGACTCGGAGATTATGGAATGATTTTAACACGATTGCTGAGCTCAGGCCCGATGGCCTAAAACGTCAAAACGACCACCAATAAAAACATCACTGTCAATGTAATAGATTCGAGTTTTTAATATGTTTCATGGTCATCATCTCCACAACCCGCATGGTGTAGTGAGGCCCTTTTCCAGCAGTGAGTTAACAGAAAGGCGCTGTGCATGTACCATGGAATTATTTCTACAAAACACTCGTCGATTATAAGTAACTTCACAAGTTCAGCACATGCCCCGGAGGTTGATCTTGACCCTTGTGTGTGTGTGGGGAGCGTTAGTGTAGCGGTTAGCGCGCTGCGCTACAAACCTAATGACCCGAGTTCGATTCACACTCACGGCCCATATCAGTGATGATTATCTGAACTGGTCCTGGGCCTCCCCTAGGTCGACTCAACCTCAAATTAGTACCTGGTGCAGTGCGTAGAAACATCGCCACTCGGGAGACAAAGGCCGCTGGGCGTGGTGCTGGCCATCCACCCTTTCGTGTGGCGTTCTAGCCTTTTTTGGTGCTCGCTAACAGCACTTGCCCCAACAGTCTGTTTAGGCTATAAGGGGGATCTTTGTCTTGTGTGTGTGCAGGGGCGGTCTCGCGGTCGTGGCCGAGGTCGTGGTCGAGGATTCTTCAGAGGAGCGATGTTTGGACGTGGAGGCATGGGCCCTGCCGGTCTAGGTAAGGCCCTCGGGCTCCCTGACATGAGCCGCATTACCTCTTTGTCACACTTGTAGAACACAACACAATGCAACAAACAAACAGCAAAAAACGGCTCTTATTTTGAAACGCAATTCATTTTTGCGTAAAGCCATGTAATGATGTATCCAGAAATCTGGTAATATTGCGTGGCCTAACCCGAACTCCAACGTGTTAAGGCTCTTTATTTTGTAGCTGCACGCCGAGATGTGTGTATCATTGTGTGTCAGACTTGAGTTGGAAGCTTTGTCAGTCTGAGAAACATAGTTTCAAGTGACTTAGGAGTGCAACCCCAGTGCGCTGGGGTTACAGCATTAGGCTATGAACCTCTTTTATATTCCAACTACATTACGGCTCGCAGTGGGTTCTGAGAACCAGCACTGCAGTTACATCACAATGGGAATTGGCATTGTTAAGTCAAGGGTAGTCGCCAAGTGCCGGGGAATTTAAAAACAGCGATGTCCCTCTTGGATGGAGAGGAAGTTAAGACAGCGTTTCTAAGTGGTGCATTCATAGGTTTCTCATTGACAGCAAATGTAACCTGCCACTTTGCGATGGATTAATATTGGCTAACACTGATACACATTTTGCTTTACATGGGCCGTATTCTTAGTCATGGCTCAGCATGCATGAACGCCTCAGGCTAGGTTGGCCTCAGGCTCAGCTTATGTAAATGCTAGGCATTTACCTTTACCGTTCTAAGTTATTTTTTATTATCGACATAAGAAACGCAAGAGAGCATTCCCTCCTCTCACCCGTTGGAAGCCACGGTGGCTAGTAGATGTTAAATACTTCGCCTGGAATGCAGGAGGTCGTGGACTCGATCCCGACCCTGACACCTGTATATTTGGAGTTTGCGTGTCTCTCCCCGTGGTTGCGTGGATTCTCCGGGTCCTCCGGTTTTCCCCTCCACATTTAGAAACATGCGTTTAGAGTATTTGGCTGCTATAGATTTCTACATCCTAAGCCCCTTCGAAGGGCTATCATTTGTGGCCAGGTCGCTTCTCCAAAAGAGCTAAATAGCTCAGTGGGCCTTACCTGGTAAAATAAAAATCGCCTTTAAGTTGAAGTCTATGATAGTTTTACCTCGGCCACATCGTAATGTGTGTCATTGTAGATGGAGATGCTGATTGTTTAAATTACTTTTTTCAAAACTACAAATATGTTCTTAACGTTGCGTAACAAACGAAATCCCGTGAGTAAGTTAACTCGTGGAACGTGTAATCTTAATCTGTTTGAGCTTTGCACATTGGCACATATGTGCGATCGTGCAATATGTACAGGTTACATTCGCAATAGACTTTTTAGCACTCACCAGTTTGAGTTACAACATTCAATGAGATGCCTAAGTCGAGATCAGTAGAAATCAGTGGGTTTTCTATATGTCACCCTGTAATTTCCATCCAAACCATTTAACAGATGCTGAGTGGGACGCTAAATAGCAGTGGTATCGCGTGAGAGATGACAGCAGCTTTGGGGAGGCCTTCCATCGAGTAGTGGATCGACCCTGGCTCTTGATGATCATCATGATGATCGATAATATAAATAAATGGTGTTCGATACACATACAGTGCGTTGTGTGTCGTCTGACGAGACCTCTAACCCCCTGACTGTGGCTCTCGGTGCGTGCAGCGGGCGCGTACAGTCAGTCCTACGCCTTCGGATCCATGGAGAAGCCCTCATACGGTGAGCACCGGTTCGCGATGAGAGGGCACCACGGGTACAACTGGGCAGCTCCTCGTCACATGGACAACAGGCGCTACTGCCCTGTGTGACCGCAGACGGCGGCGGAGCGAAGAAGCCTTCGTAATGCCCATCTTTCCCTCCCGCAAGCATGCGCGTACCGGAAGAGAGATGTAGTTTTTTTATTATTATAATGATTGTTATTATTATACTGTCGTTTAGAGTTGTAGCGTTATGGAACGGTTTTGAAACATTAAACTACTTGATTGTGAACGCCTCACAATTTTCACAGCTGGTAAAACTGGTGGGGCGGGGGCGGGCGGGTGAAGAGAAACAGTCACATCTTCGGAAAGTTAAAAGAGTCCATTGAAAGAAATTATTTAATGTACTCGAGTACAAACCCCTCAATTTCACATTAATTTCTGAATGCCCTTGCATAGTCTGGCATCTCTGCCAGTCACACATTTGGTGGGAGGGAGAAAAAAAACCCACATGCATTTTAGAAAAGTATGTTGCAGTGTGTCCAGACCTGCCTTGGGGCTCCAAAATTAATGCATCTTCTCTGTCGTAAGCGCCACATGGAGCCTCCCTTAATCCTGGCCCTTCCTCCGTGTGTCAACGCTGCTTGGGCGTATGCGCGGGCCGTAAGCGATGGGAGTCCAGGGCTTATGAGTCTCAGCCGACGCCCAGATTAAGGCTGCCCTCCTGTTGGCTAACTCCGCATGCCACCCCCATCCTGCTGTTGAAGTAATCTCAAATCTCCCGCTGCTGGTGCTGGGGACATTAGCAACGACGGCGGCGGTTGTTGGGTCGTAGTTCGGTTGTTGAGACCTTAGTCTTGTATTTCTTTTTACGCCGCGTTATTTTTACCGCTGGCTTTGCCCAGTAGCTGAGAGTAGCCAATTGCTGGTGACGGCAACGCGAGGGTTTAAGGGTGGGTGGCGACGGCGGCAGCGGGACGGGGATGTGGGCGTTGGGGGTACCGGGGGGGGGGTTGGGGTATTGAGTCGACGTTGTTCTCGCAGCTTCGGGTGTTTAGCTGTTGTGAGACTGTTGTGCTGTTGCTGGAGCAACGTGTAATTGCCTCGCACAGGTGTTGCACGTGCTGTGCACATGAGCAAATAAACTTGCGTGCATCTGTGACTGAACCACGCAAGCCATGTGGATACATTATTTTTGAGTCGAAAATGTCTTGCGCCTGTATTCGTCGCCGTTCGCCTCGGGCTGGCTCCAACGGCTCAACTGGGGCTTGAGCCGCTCTGTTACTTTGTATGTACAGTGTGTTGTACTTATTTCCCACCGTCTGCAGCCAACCGTGCTAATCGGAGGTGCGGGGGAAGGACGACAAGCTAAACGCAAAAAGCAGTTGTAAAGAAATGAATTTTCAATCTCGATTTGAAAGTGCATAGCTCTGGTGGCTTCATAATATTGAAAGGACGAGCGTTCCAGATTACCACAGAAGCGAATCCGAAATCGCACCGTGCAGTGACCGTCTTTGTTCGATGGCTAGCCAAAGCCGCTGCTGCGAGTTCACGTGATCGGTTTTTGTTCCTTGACTTTCAAAATACTTTTGTGAGTTGCTCGGCCATGGATGGCTTGGCTCAGGTTCAGCTCACCGAGATTCAAAGGATGGCTCGTGAGCCGGCTCAAGTTAATGGTGGCTCTGAGTCGACTCAAGTTAATGGTGACTGACCCGGCTCAAGTGAATGATGGCTCTGAGCCGGCTCGCTTGAGTCGGTAGCCTTTCACGAGGTGGGGGTGGGGGGTCCCTACTTATGTTTGGCCAATTCTTTTTGTCAGAAGTGCTTTTTTTAATATGCAGAAGCTTGACTTGGCCTGGAAGTTTCTTGTGGTGATCTCGCGGCGTGATTACCCCGGCGTGTGCGCTCAATGTTTGCCGCACGTCTTGTCGCATAGCCGTGCTGGCGGCTCACTTTGGAGGCGAGGTGATTGTGTTTAGTCGGTGGAGTCCTCTCCCTGCTATGGAAGCGCTCTTACGTTTAACTCGTTGATGCTCAACTCGTTCGTGTCCTGACTATAACTGACTGGGCCATAATTTCCTGCGTTTTAAATTTGTTCCCTTGTGAGTTATTGGAAGTGTTCTTGGTGGTGTGCGGTGACTTGTCTGAAGCTATTGAGAATGGGAGACTTGGGTCGGGCAGATAAGGAGTTGTTTTTGCGTGGCTAATTTCAAGAATTTGAGCGTAACGTCTGTGCGCAGCATCCGGCTGACGGCGTGCTGTAGTAATGTGAAATTCAATGTAATATTTACACCTTGCGGATAAATATTTTGGATCTGTCTTTCGGCCCATCTTGCGTGAGATTTAACCACCGGTGTCGTCTTTAAAACCATTCTTCTTGCATCTTAATTTGTCTCTTTAACACACTGCTGTAATATCTGACTGAGCTCGTTAAAGTTAGAGTTTTGCCAGGTTGTTAAAATATTCTCCTCTTGTACCTGATGAGTACCGCTAGGATTTTGTAGTGACGGATGTACGTCGTTGGCTGGCCGTTTCGAGGGGTTAAGACCACGTGTGGCCACGGGCCGTGCGAAATGAAGTCGCGGGCCACGCTCGCTGTCGATTCCCCAGCAATCGTGCCACAAGATTAGAACCGTTAGTTTTTATCAGTTGCGTCCTTTAAATTCCTTTAAAAACATAGTAATTCCCGTAGCGTAAGCCTAGCGTCAAGCTGGCTGGCAGCATGGGGGTATAGACCCGGCACTAATGTGCGTCTTGTATATGCTCTGTCTCCCCGGCACAGATTTTGCGTCGGAGGCCAGCTTCGAGAGCACGGGGGAGACTGTGGTGCAACTGGGTGTGAGCGTTCCTCGCTCGGGGCCGGGGGGCGGCGGCGGCGGCGGCGGCAAGCCACACGGCCCGCCGTACGGGAGTTACTACTAAAGCGGCCGGCGGCCCTCCGTCGGCATCCTAAACCCACGATAACGTGCGCTACCCGCCTAACGCTCGCCCTGGCGCCGCCTGCCGCCCGTGCGCGCGTCCCCCCCCCACCTCCGGTGATCGCCGCAGCGGCGCTTTTGTGCCGAGCGTAGGTGTGAGGGGTTAGGAGGAGGATGAGTTGCAGGCAGGGGGAGGTGGTGGCAGCTGTGATGGTTGTTGTTGTGGTAGTGGTGGTGGTGGTGATGGCTTGGCCATTCCTTGCTTAGGGAAAATTGGTTTTTTGAGAAGGTCATTTGTGAATGCGGTAGTTCAGCTGTGCTGCAAGTTACTGTGCGTCTGTGTGCGTGTGTTCCTTGCCTGTGTGTGTGTGTGCGTGCGTGCACGCGTGCTCTGTCTTGCACTGGTCTTTTGTAAGATGTTTGGCAGCTGGCATGTCCCGTACGCTGCTAGATCTACGCAACGTAACGCACCAACCTTGCACCACCTCCTCTTCCTCCCCACCCTGCAGTAGCCGGGTTTGCCCCGCCCTCGGCGTTAGGCATGTGACCATTAACGAATCGTCAATTAAAATCTCAACGCTCGTAGATTACGCGCGTGTACGTAATAGGTTCTTACAAATAATGTGGCCATTGACGATGACGATACATTATCCCCTAAGTAGCACAGTGGAATGGGTTGAAGTAGCGACTTCAAACTTTTTATGACAAATCGGATCATGTGGTGTGCGGGGGAGTGAAGCATCGCGTGGCCTACGAGGCAGGCGTGCCTCGCGTTTTTACTCGCGCTGCACCGACGGACGCTGCTGCCACTGGCCACATTGCGACCGATGGGCCAAGTCCTCGGTGGCATTCCCGTGCACGACCACCCGTCGTGGTGGAAGGGGGGGGCAGCAGTAGGAATGTGGGTGCGAGACCTCGCGATCACCCCTCCCCCCCCATGCATGTCCTATCGACCGTCCAGCTCTCCGCACGGTTTTATCCAAACCGGTGTCATTATTCTCTTCGTTTAACGTAGGCGACATAGTCGAAAGGTTGCTGTTTTAAGACCATTGCTATCATCCGACCTGCTAGTGGCATGATAATTGGGGTGCCTTTTGGAATACTTTTTATTTTATTTTACGCATGGTCTTGCAGACCCTCGTCTCGTCGTGGGGACAGTTGTGTTTGCAAGAGCGCAGTACCATGTCTCAACGCTTTTGTGACGTTCTTCGCAAGGAGAGGTTGCAACTCCGTCAAGGATATGAAGGATGAAAGGATGCTTTCCTTCCCGACACTTTTTTCGGCAAACTCAGACGTTCTCTTATATTCGTATAAGTTACAGTTGTATTGTTTGCCGTTTTTAATATTTTCATTTGACGTACTCCCTGATTTTCGGTGTGCGCGTTTTTTTGTACGACTTACCAAGTGGATTTTGCGTTGAGGAAGGGGACCCACTGTCCGCTCGGGGTCCTGACGTCCGCCGGTGGCTCACGGCTCCCGTTTGAGGAGGATACGAAGTCCGTTTCTGTTTTTTTTTTCCCTCGGGGGACAAGTGCCAGGTAGATGACAGGAAGATGCAGTCTAAGAGGAATAAAGGATTCTTGTTACTGACCTGGGCTTTGCGTCCTTGGCTGCCCTTCATTGTTTCGTAGCTTTGCTAACGAGGTGAAAGGAAAGGCTCTCAACGGACTTTGATGCGCGCTCTGGCTTACCCCTTAACATATATTTCATAGCACCGTGCGGCGTGCTTTCGGATTGTGCCGTGTGATGTTCGCCTCTGTGCAATGTTGTGCTCCACGCGCCACAAGCCCTCCCAGCACGTTGACCGAAACGTCAGACGTCATGCCGAACGGCACGCGGCACAACCCGAAAACGCGACGGGAGACCTGTACAAGCGTCACAACCTACCCAGTCGTGTGTTTTTTTTATCATTAATAAAACTGCTCAACAAACCAGGGACACAGTCAAGCAAAGTATCGGCAAAGTAAGAGCTATTAGTTCCTTCGCTGCATTTTTATTTATTTGTGGATTATAATGCTAAGACCACAAACGAATGCACCAGTGCTGGGCTCTCTAAAGAATATGTCTGTTGGGAAGCTGGCTGGGCTTCATGTGCCTGTCTGGTGGCGAAAGTGCCAATGATGAAGCCACTGCCAGCACATTGCAGTTCCCCAGTGGGCCTCTGAGTCTGGGCCTCTTGAGTGAGTCTGTGGGTCTCTGTGGGACTCTAAAGGTCTCTCTGTGAGTCTGGGCCTCTTGAGTGAGTCTGTGGGTCTCTGTGGGACTCTAAAGGTCTCTCTGTGAGCCTGGGCCTCTTGAGTGAGTCTGTGGGTCTCTGTGTGACTCTAAAGGTCTCTTTGTGAGTCTGGGCCTCTTGAGCGAGTCTGTGGGTCTCTGTGGGACTCTAAAGGTCTCTCTGTGAGTGCGAGGGTGCTGATGACGAAGCCGCCTGCCTTCACATTCCCCTGGTCTCGCCGTCGCGCACGCGTCGTCTTGAGACCGGAATACCCTTGATCCGACGTTGTTGCCTCCGCAAGCTGGATTGGGGAGCCACCGCCTGGTACTGGCTGTGCGAATGAGCAGCAGATCCTTGGCCATTGTGACGCGTTCCATTACGATGTGTATCGGCGTTTGGAAAACCGTAATCAATGTGAAAGGTGTCTTCGCAAAGTGGCAGGGTGAATGTGTGTAAGGAAAAGCGGCTGCTGTCAAGGACAATATAAAACGCACCTCTTAACGAGCATTGTCTTACAAAATGTAATAATTTACAGTATGGAGGCCTGTCCATGCAGAGTGAGTCGTTGGATTTGATTTAACCACACTTCAATATGCTGGTCAGTATGGGTTTATGGAAGGGTGGCAGTGGCCCAGGACCGGTTCGATATCAGCCACTGATGTTAGACGTGGCCAGGAATCGAGCGGGTTCGTTGTGCAGTATGCCAACCACAGCGCTGCCTTGGAACAGAAAAGTATATCAACGTCGACAGTGGCCTCCTTTCAGATCAGATAACTTCTTAAGGCCTGGATAATGATTGCATACGTGAGTACGTGTACAGGCAAACTTTTTCAAATCACTGCTGGATGAAAGCTTCTCCATGCAGTGCAGGTCGTGGGGATTGTTTGACCATACTTGCGCCTTATGGTCAGTGTGGTTTTTAAATGAAGGGAGGAGCATAGACTGAGTATGTACAACCGGATTTTTCTGCACGGCCCTCCGTTGGCAGCGCAGTCCCACGTCCCCTTCATCGCCAGCAGGCTGGCATTCGGGTCATCGGGTCACCTGGCGCCAACGCAAGAGGTCGACTGAAATCCAATCTCGCCGCAATAAGTCGTTAACACTGACTGAAGTAAGAACACATCTTAATTCGCTTTTTTAAGAAGTTATCTTTGGGTCCAAGGGAGAAAACATTTCCGGTAAGACATGGTGGAGATGTTGATATTAATGCAGTGTTTGTTGATTTTTTTGTTTAAATGACCAACCACAAATCATCGGGGAAAGTGCCGCGGAGTCTTGGTGTGCCCTGCAGTGCGCAACGACGTCGGCCCACCGGTTTTGTGTCCCCCCACAATCGCTGTCGAGTCGTGAACCCTTCGCCGCGAGCAGTGGGATCGCGCTGCCTTAGAGAATGGCCGTGGAAGGCCACGGCACGGGTCCGCCGGCCGAAGGCTGCGAGTGCAACTCTCCCTCCGTCGACGATGGAGATCGAGTGGAACCGGCGACCTCTGCTCTGCAAGCTCGGCGCGCAAATCCGTTGCTTCCACTGGCAGCCGTCGCCTGCTTCGAGGGCCACTTCCCAACAAAGTGAAGAGGTTGTGGTGGTGCTGTGAAGCGTTGGAGTCTGTGTGCGGGCCCTCGTCACGTGTGTGTCGCCTGCCCCCTGGTGGATGTGACGTCTCCACGTCTCCCTGCCCCCTCTCTCAAGTTTAAACTAAACTTGTTTTAATTTTACCAGGTAAGGCCCATTGAGCTATATAGCTCTTTTTTTTTTCGAGAAGCGACCTGGTCACAAATGATCGCTCAACGAAGTGGCTTATCACGTGGAAATGTATAGCAGCCAAATACTTTAATAAACGCATGTTGATTGTAATCTGACGCCGCCACTGTTTGAGACGGGTGTAAGTACAGCCTGACGTGTCAATGGAGTTTGATATATCGAGTCGGAAAAGCACCTGTAAGTTTTGCCGTTTTATGTTTATTGGTTGTAAATTAACATTGTGAAAAATAGACCTCCGTTCTGTTTTAATACATTATTCTATGTACAAATAAGGAGCTGTAATATGACGAACAAGAAAACGATAATTTTACAACGTGGATGTGGCTATTCAAGTTCATTCATTAAAGGGTGGTTTAGCAGACCGGGTTAGAGTCAACGAGCCATTCAAATCCTGTCTCTCCCCATTCCAAACCACACTGGCCAACCAGACGCTACCCCGCTCGCCGTCCAGACACTCTACATTACCACACTGGCCATCCAGACACGAGCTATGACCGCACTAGCCCTGACCGTTACCACACAAGCCAACCTCGGTCCGTCTTTTACTCCCCCAAACGCACGCAGACAAGCGGGACCCCCCACGCTCTCGGCGCAGCAGCTCCACGCGTGGCCCGCCACGCCGAGCGGGTCAATGCCGGGCCCTGCCGTCGAGTGGGACCCGCGGTGCGGGAGGAGGAGGAGGGCGAGGAGGTGGGTCGCTTGAACTCGCCGGTGGTTGCCAGCCCTCCAGATTTGAGCTTTAATCAAACAAAAGAAAGTCCACCCTCGACACGTTCGTCAGTAACCACTGCGCGGCCTTGGAACAAAACGAATTATAGGCGACGTTTCGGGCAATGGCGCTTCTTCATAGCACGTGCATCATAGCCCATTACGTGCTATGAAGAGGGACCATTTCCTGACACGTGGCCTACTATACTGTATATGTATATTGTTTTTGTTATATCAGTATTATGCATATGGTATATGTCGGGGTGTGATTGTTTTGCTTGTACACCGCTGCCATCGCAGCAGCAGCAGCACCGCTAAATAATCTGTTGTAAGCTTTAATCGATCTCTCCTCTCTTTTGATCAGCGAATGGACGTCATCAAGGCACCCGTTTGTACATCTCCTCTTAACCTCTGTCCATCTTCCTCGCAGCGTCGTAGAGCAACGGCCCCGAGGTACAAAAAATAAAAGTGCTTCGTTTTATTAGAAAGGCGAGAGCGAGCACCGCCGCTCCCTCCAACCGCGTGAGGCGGCTCCCCTCTCAGCCGCGGGTCCCAACAACGTCAAGGACAACAACAACAACAAACAACGACAACAACAACAACAGGCCTCGCCACTGCACTGTCGGGCAGTGGCGAGGCCTGGCTGCCGTGGGCCCCTCTCCCAATTCCTCCACTGCCATCCCCACCACCCCCACCAACTCCCCCCCCCCCCTTTGTAACCCGACGCCGAGGGGCCCCTGGTGCAGTTGCACCGCCTGCACACGGGCGTCACGGCGGCTAGGAGATGTTAACTCCCTCGCCTGGTGTGCACTCACCCCACCACGCTCTACCCCACCCACGCTCTACCCCACCCACACTCCTCTACCCCACCACACTCTACCCCACCACACTTTACCGCGCCACGCAACCTGCCGCTCTACTGACTGGCGTGCCGACGCGCACATCGCTGGGCTGGGTGCGCCGAGAAGGAATCGAACCGGTGACCTCTGGGTTGCGAGTCCAGTGTGGGGACCATTGCACCAGCGATGTGGCAGCCTTCGCCCCCTTGAGAGGGCCACTTTACGACAACGTTAGAGATTGTTTAGACAATAGTATATATAATAGTATATAGATAATGTTCTGTATATACATAACGTGGAAGCGGTCTTGGAGTCAATTTCAGCAGTGAAATAATTTTGTCAAGAAATAAGCTCGCCACAAAGTAATATATTACAACTTAAGGCAGTGTTAACGTTAAAGGTGAGTACAATATATCTGCATTTCCGCCCCCCCTTTCATGAAGTGGAACTTGGTGAAGCTGGCTGGGTGGTTCAGAGGTCAGAGCGCTGCCACCGCTGGGCTCAAGCCCTGGGTTGGCGCGTCCCTCTCGAAGTGGGTTCACAATGGCCGGGCCAGAGCCCCCAGAGACGCCGCCGCCGCCGAGAGCCTGGATTCGAATGGAGACTTGGGCCTCGCGTGAGTAATACTGGGGGGTCAACAAGTCTAGCGAGGTGACAGGCTCAGCCTGGTCACAAATGATTGAGCAGTAACAAGCCGACGGTGTTAATTTGGTCATTCGCTTGAGTCAGGTTCTGATCCAGAGGTCTGAATGAAACGCAAACGTTTGGTTGGGATGTGGATGGCACGCGCCCTGGCAGGGCGTGCGAGGCAGCGCATCGCCACCCGGTGCGGTCGAGAGGCGAATGAAGACATCTCAGAAGTAGTTCTGTGATATCCGCTTCGAGGTCGTTACCGGGACACAGGAAGGCGCACTGCCTTCGAGTACATTTGTTCGTATCTTGACGGTGATATAAAAATAGCATCTCACTGAGAGAAAAACAAAACGTGGTATGGTGAGCGCCCGGACTATAACAGACCAGGTATTCTGGGAAATTATTTGCCTGGTGGAAAATTTGGAGTTGCCCAACATGTCTGCCCAGCCATCGAGAGTTGCCCAGTCAACGAGAGTTTTACAGTTTTCTGAGTCTGGTCGGGCACCTTGCATGGCCCAGTCAACTCGAGTTGATAAATCGTCCAAAGAGTTGCTTCGTTATTCTCTGGGGTTGCTCAGTTGCCTGTAACTGTCCAGTCACTTGTAGATTCCCCATCATCTGAAGCTGCCTAGTCACCATCTGGAGTTGCCTAGTCCTTGAAAGCTGGCAAGTTGCCTAGAATTTCCCAATCATGTGGCATTGATAATGATTTCCTTGCGATTTTAAGTTGCCCTTCATCAGGATGTATTTGCACAACCTGGGGGAAAACAATCGCCCAGTTATCCAAAGCTGCTCAATCATCTGCAATCTGTGATTGCCAGTTCGAGGCGTCATGGTTCGTGACCAGGGCTTAATTTCTCACGGACTATTGTCCAGATTGCTGGGAGACCCGGAATACGCGCGTGGCAAGCAGCCGCAGCCGTAGCGAGATGTCTACCCGATGTGGTGTGCTGGGTACTGAACTGTATTTGTTGTGCCACTGACTGGTTCGACATGAAGCCATAAGTGTCCACCGAGAGAGTGGAAGAGGCTCAGTAAGGAAGTGTCCTCCTCCTGCTCCTCCTCCACCTCTGCTTGTACGTACGTATGGTGAACTTATTTCGCACCGTACGCAGCCAACCGTGTTAGACGGTGGTGCGGTGGAAGGACAACAAACTAAACAGCAAGCAGTTTAAAGAAGTGCGTGTTCAAGCTGGAGTAGGAGGGGGCTCAGTAAGGAAGTGTACTCCTCCTGCTACGACTCCTCCTCTTCTTGAGGGAAGAGGAGACCAAGTGTGCAGAGTGTCCACCCCTCCACCTCCTCCAGCCCCCCCTCGACCCGCTCGGCTCTAGGCTGGGGCTCAGAGATGGAACAGCGAGGTCGGGGTGATCGTGGTGAGCGACGGGGACGGCTGCGTGCGGTTGGGCGCCCAATCGGGGTAGTTGAGGACGTCGAAAAGGGGGACACCCCACGTGTTCATGGCCATCGCCACGAGACCGACGCCAAGGAAGCTGAGCACCACGCCAGACTTGACCTGCGTGGACGAGAAGCACGTGGGCTCAGCGTGGTTGGGGGTGATGACGACGAGCAGGTGGTTCAGCACCATGTAACACTTGAGCTACGTAGAGGTGCACATGGGATTGAGGTGATGGTGGTGATGGTGATGTTGCATCGGATGATGATGATTTATGGTGGTGGTGATAACCACGACTAGAGATCTCAGCACGACGCCACACTTCACCTAGGCGAAGGAAAAGCACTTGGGTATGGGATGATGACGATGATGTTAATGATGTAGAGGATGATACTGATGGTGGTGGTGCAGAGAATCAAAAAGATCCAGATGACGATGGCACACAGCACGATGGTGATGACGAGTCGTGTTGATGATCTACATCATAGAGATGATGATGATGGGAATGCCATAGCGACGGTGAGGATGCTCGGCTCCGCGCACCCACCATGTCCATGACCTTGATGCGTCCGTACGAGAAGACGATGGCGTTGGGAGGGGTGGCGACGGGCAGCACGAAGGCGAAGGTGGCGCACATGGTGGCGGGGAGCATCAGGTAAATGGGGTTCACGGAGATCGCCTCCGCCTGCGGTGAGAAACGAAGCCCGGGGTTCAACGTGAATCACCTCGTTATAGCGAACCGTGCTAGCACGACCCCCCCCCCCTCGTTATAGCGAACCGTGCTAGCACGACCCCCCCCTCGTTATAGCGAACCGTGCTAGCACGACCCCCCCCTCGTTATAGTGAACCGTGCTAGCACGACCCCCCCCCCCCCTCGTTATAGCGAACCGTGCTAGCACGACCCCCCCCCCTCGTTATAGTGAACCGTGCTAGCACGACCCCCCCCTCGTTATAGCGAACTGTGCTAGCACGACCCCCCCCCCTCGTTATAGTGAACCGTGCTAGCACGACCCCCCCCTCGTTATAGCAAACCGTGCTAGCACGACCCCCCCCCTCGTTATAGCGAACCGTGCTAGCACGACCCCCCCCCTCGTTATAGCAAACCGTGCTAGCACGACCCCCCCCCCTCGTTATAGCGAACCGTGCTAGCACGACCCCCCCCTCGTTATAGCAAACCGTGCTAGCACGACCCCCCCCCCTCGTTATAGCGAACCGTGCTAGCACGACCCCCCCCCCTCGTTATAGCGAACCGTGCTAGCACGACCCCCCCCCCTCGTTATAGCAAACCGTGCTAGCACGACCCCCCCCCCTCGTTATAGCGAACCGTGCTAGCACGACCCCCCCCCTCGTTATAGCAAACCGTGCTAGCACGACCCCCCCCTCGTTATAGCGAACCGTGCTAGCACGACCCCCCCCCTAGTTATAGCGAACCGTGCTAGCACGACCCCCCCCTCGTTATAGCGAACCGTGCTGGGAATGAGCCCCCTCAATTCCTTAATACGAGGCACGTACGTTGAACTTCTTTCGCACCGTACGTAGCCAACCGTGCTAATTGGAGGTCATACCTCTACCTAACGGATACAGCGAATGTAAGTGATATGCGTTAAGTTATTTTGCGTCGAACTATCAGACCCACGTCTTCGCGGGAGACTCCTTGCCTCTGACACCTTGCCAGTTTCACCAGCATTGATCCAAGCGAGCCTGGCCGTGCTGATGAGACAATGCACGTCGAAACCCGTCCGCAGTCTTGCTCGCACTGAATCAGCGCTGCTGGATTGATGCACTCCCAGAAGGCCGTGCGGCCGATGGATCGCGTATTTAAAATCTACTTCTATATTTTTTTTACGCAGCGACATGGAGGTTTAAAGCATTACGTATCATCTGCGCATCTAATTGATCATTGATATCTCTCCACAACAACGGCTGCTCGTGCTGATATTGCATTTAATAACGGATGTGTGTACCTCCATTGAACTGTAGTGGTAGTGCCTTATGCCGATATGCCCCCTACTACTCCGAGCCAGCTCCAGCGGCGTTGCGAGGATTCCCACGTGACCCCCCCCCCCTCCCCCCCACTGTGCCCCCCTCCCCCGTCTCACCAGGGAGGAGAGGATGGGCAGGAAGAGCGTGACCGTGGCCAGGTTGCTGGCGCACTGCGTGAAGGCGCAGATCAACATGGAGCAGATGATGGAGATGGCCCAGCCGGGTAGCACCTTGAGCGGCTCCAGCTGGGCCGCCATCCACGTGGACAGCCCAGACACCTGCGGCACAGGGGGGGGGTCGTGCAGGGTGCCATGGCAGGGCGTCCCTTGTCTCGTGTCCCGTGCAGGGTGTCCCATACCCAGTGTCTCATTCCCTGGGCAGGGTTCTCCATGCGCTGTGCCCGGTGCAGGGTGTCCCGTGTGCTGTGCCCGGTGCAGGGTGTCCCGTGCGCGTGCATGGTGCAGGGTGTCCCACGCCCCGTGTCCCGTGCAGGGTGTCCCATACCCAGTGTCTCATTTCCTGGGCAGGGTGCTCCGTGCGCTGTGCCCGGTGCAGGGTGTTCCGTGCGCGTGCATGGTGCAGGGTGTCCCACGCCCCGTGTCCCGTGCAGGGCGCTTACCTCGGCCCCCTCTGCGAGGGCGAAGCCCCCCCCGATGAGAAAGCAGACCCCCCACGACATTCCGCGGTTGAACGTCTTCCAGTCCATGAGCGTGGCGGGGTGAATCACGGGGGGCTTGTCTGGATCAATCGGGGGGCCTGCGGGGGGCGGCACGGGAGAGGTCAGAGGGTGGGGTGGGGGGGGTACAAGGGGCAATCTGTCCCAGGCCTCACACAGAAGGGGGCCTCACGACGGGGCCAGCTCCATCGTGCTTCTGACTCACGGGGCCCGCAGGTGGCATCCTGCCCCGGGCTTCCAAGAAGCTCTGGGTGGCCCTGGTGATTGTGTCGATGATGATGATCATGATGATGATGATGATCGTGATGATTATTTCAGATATAGATGGTGCTATTACCGATGATGGTGGTGGTAATAGTGAGATAATGATGATAGAAAAAAATATAATGATGGTGCTACTTGTGATTGTAGATGACGATGCTGCTGATAATATCAGGTGACGGTGATGACGATAGTGTTCACGGTGCTGCTGTTTCTGCCGCTGTTGATGAGGCCACCGCCGCCGCTCTCACCGGGGAAGTAGTGCTGGATGCAGGAGGGGGTGTGGGACGGCCACACGAAGAGCAGGAAGCCCACGGTCACGGCCACCGTGGTGTCCGACACGAACGACTTGCTGCGGAGAGAGCGCGGGGCACACGGAGTGACGCCGGCCGCTCGGCGCGGGGTGCAGGCTACTGCTGGCTACTGCAGGGTGAAGCAGTGTGATAGCTACTGCAGGCTTCTGGGTATGACAGGGTATTACAGGATGCGGAGTGCAAGGTGCTGCAGAGTGCTGCAGTGTGATAGGTACTGCAGGCTTCTGGGTATGACAGGGTATTACAGGATGCTGCAAGTGTATTGGAGCATAATGGGCATTGCAGGGCGCTGCATCCCAATGATGCGTTGTAAATGTTAGTGGGTGCTCTGCATGATTGTGGGTGCTGCTGCTGCTGCTGGGCGTGCGTGCGTGCGGGCCTCACTAGTGCCCGAAGATGGTGGCCCAGCCGGGCATGAATCCGGGGTCCTTGGTGAGCCACAGCAGAGCCATGAGCACGAAGACGAAGAGGACGCATGCCTCGGGGTAGCTGCGCCAGGGTTCGCGCCGGGGTGAGGGTGTGGGAGGCACAGGTCACGTGACGCGGCGAACCGACCCGGACGAGCTCGATGGGGGTGGGGGGGGGTTACAAGTCCAGGGGGCTCGGTGTCATTTGTAAGAAATGTATTAATCCATGTATTTATTGATGAATAATGTCATGCATTTATCTATTGTGGTGGCGTTACCCAGGAGAGCCTCACTGAGTCTCGTGACTCTTGTTTTCACGAGGGTCCTGCCAAGTGATCGCAGTCGGGGAGCGCTGTCGCCGCTGCTGCTGTTGATGTGTGATTCCAATTGAGTGGCCCCACATTGGCGAGATGTTAACTACCTCGCCTGCTGTGCAGGAGGTCGAGGGTTCGATGCCGACACTGACGCCTGCTGCTGTGAATTTGGAGTTTGCTTGTTCTCGCCGTGGTCGCGGGTTTTCCCTCCACATCTAGTGACACACGTCTAGACTGTTTGGCTGCTATACATGTCAGCATGATAAGCAACTTTGTTGGGCTATCATTTGTGGCCAGGTCGCTTCTGAATAAGAACGATATAACTGAGTGGGCCTTACCTGGTTTAATAGTTTAGAGTGATTATGCAGTAATGTTCAACATTGGGATGTGGATTGACCAATACGTTGTGCGCGTGTTCTTAGTTACGGAGAGGAAACGGCAGAACCCGGAGGACACCCATACGGAACCGTGGTAGAACCTACACAGACTCCACACAGAGGCGCCCTGGAATCGAACCCGGCCAGCCGAAGCACGTGGCACGTGCCCCCCCCCCCCCCCCCCCCCCCCCACTGAGAGGCGTGGGGGGGGGGAGCTCGCGCGGTGCTCAGCGGCGTGGCCGTGCGGACCACGACACCCCCGGCGGCCCGAGTTCGAATCCCGCTCGCGACACACCAACACCGGAGACGGTTTAGGTGAACTCGGCCTTGACCACGAGCACCTGGCATAGCGTGTAAAGCATCGACGCTCGGGGAGACGGGGGAGACGAGGGAAACAGAGGGAGACAGAGGGAAACAGAGGGAAACAGAGGGAGAAAGAGGGAGACGGAGGGGGACGGAGGGAGACAGAGGGAGGCAAAGGGAGACAGAGGGAGACAGAGGGAAACAGAGGGAGACAGAGGGAGACAGAGGGAGACAGTGGGAGAGAGAGGGAGACAGAGGGAGACAGAGGGAGACAAAGGGAGACAGAGGGAGACAGAGGAGGCGTGGTGCTGGCCACCCTCACGGCCGCACCGTGCCGGGACCTCACCTGGTGTTGCCCAGCTTCTCGTACTCGCGGCGGATGAGCTTCTCCGCCCTCTTCTCGTTCGACGTCCTCTTCTTCTTGCATGAAAACAGATCCCTGTGGGGGGGGGGGGGGACACACGGAGATAGTTAATGATGGTTAATGATCGTCAATGATCGTCAATGATTGGTCGATGGAGTTTGTCGTCGCGGGTTAGAAGCATCCCCGCCGTTGACCACAGAATAAACCACGGAAGACCCTTGGTGAAGTTACAGCATATAAATGAGAACGTTGCACATGCCGGCTGTCAGACGCACTCATCAACGACTCGAGTGCCGCTGGCAGCAGCACAACGCGTGGGCTCGCCCGCGGGGGGTTCGCGTGGTCGCGCTGGGAATCTCAAAATCAAGGAATTCATTTAAAACGGGACGGGGACAGGGAAGCGGGGGGGGGGGGGGGGTGAAGCCGAGGCCGCGATGCGAGGCTCGTTCACTGAGGGCGAGGGGCGGCAAGGCGAGAGGAGCTCTCGCCGTGGCCACATCTCGCTCAGCAACAGCGGCGGCGGCGTCCAGGAAGAGGTCGAGAGGGGCGGGGGCGGGTTGGGAGCTGTTCGTGCGGCGTGACGAGGACTGCAGTCACGGAGGCCATGGACCGATTTGTCGCGGGGGAGGGGGGTGGTGAGTATTTTGAGAGCGAATGATGCCCAAATGACCGCGTCGATTTCGAATCATCGGCTTTTGCAGGTCGCGTAGGAAGGTTGAGGGTTGGGGAGGGGGCCACTCACTGGAAACCCACGAACATCCACGCGATCCAGAACCACGCGATGAAGACGAAGATGATGGCGCAGGGGAGCGCGAACGCCATCCACGACCCGAAGTTGATGCAGTTGCAGTCGGGGTATTTCCTGGAGGCGGGAGGGGGGAAAGAGACGCGCGGCTCCGTGAGATTATTGCTACCGAGTGATCGGTTGTGGACTAAAACAAAACATGGGAAACATGTGGACCATGGTGACGTTGCCACGGGGATATTTACCGCCCGTCGTGAGGCGAACGACGCGGAGTTTTTTGGTCGAGACCCCGTAGTATTAACCAGGGCGACCGCCGGTCTCGTACCGCCAACCTCTAACTCGCGCTGCCACTCGGCCACACCCCGTGTGTGTGCGCGAGTGGCTGCGTGCGAGTGGGGGAGCGGTGGCGCAGTGGTTGGCGCGCTGCGCTACTAATCTGACGGACCCGAGTTGGATTCCTCGCTCACGGTCAACACCAGCGATGGTTATCTGTACCGGTCCGGTGCCTCCCCTAGGTCGACTCAGCCTCAAATTCCAACGCAGTATCAGCCTCAAATGAGTCGATCTCGAGCCATGCGTAAAAACACCGCCACTTGTGAGTCAACGAGGGCCGCGCGCGCTACCGGCCACCCAGCCACCCCCTGGCCCCCTCGTGCGCCCCCCGGTGTCGGCCTCCATCGTTGCTGCTCGCTAACAGCACTCGACCCCAACAGCGGGTTCAAGGCGAACCCGGGCGATCTTCGTCTGTGTGCTGTGTGTGTGCGCGCGCCACGCACTGCTCCATCTGCTCCACGAACACCAGGTTGGTGGAGGTCCCCGTGAGCGTGGCCACGCCGCCGATGTTGGCCGCGTACGCGATGCTCAGCGACAGGCCGCGGGCCATGAGGTCGTCTCTCCGACTCTCCTTGGAGGCGGCGTTCGTGTCCGCCTCGAGGTCTTTGTCCACCACGACGACGCCACCGGCAGCGCCTCCGTCAGCGTCGTCGTCGTCGACGTCGCTGGTGGAGACTTCGTAGACGTTGAAGTCGCTGCGGGGGTTGCAGGAGACGGACCGGTTATTGATGGCACCCAGAAGAGCCTCACTCAGTCAAAACCACCACCATCACCACCGCCATCACCACCATTACCACCGCCATCACCACCACCGACGAAGATGAAGATCCCCTGTATAGCCTGTAACAGACTGTAGGGGCAAGTGCTGTTAGCGAGCACCTATGAAGGCCGGAACGGTACATGAGGCGGTGGGTGGCTAGCACCACGCCCGACCGCCTTTGTCTCCCCAGTGGCGATGTCACACACCGCACCAGGTACTCATTTGAGGCTGAGTCAACCTAGGGGAGGCCCATTACCGGTTCAGATAATCGTCACTGGTGTTTGTTGTGAGCGGCAATCGAACTCGGGTCGCCGGGTTCGTAGCGCAGCGCGCTAACCATTACACCCACCGCTCCCCACCACCATCGACACCACCACCACAATCGACACCACCACCACCGACATCACTACCACCACCACCGACACCACCACCATTCGGAAAGTGCAGATGTAGTGAGCATCCTGGGCAGCAGAGGCCAGTGCAGCGAACTCAATTCTCCTCAACTCCCCACCCCACCCCACCCCACCCCCACCTTCACTAATCCACAATTACTGGTGTGGTGAAGTATGGCCAAATAGCCATCGTCCAGCAGCGAATTTGACGTCGTGCGTGTACGAGAGTGCGGAGACGGCATCTCGCTTATGTAACGGGGGGGGGGGGGGGGGCAGTTTGCGGTGCGAAGTCCGGCGAAGAGAGCTCCGAGTTGAGCCAGACAACGTCACGCACTCGGTCGGGGAGTCGCGGCAGATACGACGAGGGCGCTGCACTTGTTTGTTGGTTCGGCAGAATAGAATGCAGATAGGGTCTCAAGTGCACGATAACAATCGCGATAAACAACCTTCAGATAGAGCCATCTTGCACAAACATGTGCTGTGCTCTTCTGCGGATCGTAAAGGCGCAAATAGTCCTGAGTCGTCAACATCATCATCATAAACACGCCCATCACTGCCATCGTCAAGATCATCAACACCCATCACCACTAACACTACCACCAACCACCACTACCAACCACTACGTTGAGCTAATTGTTGGGATAGGATGAGAAGCCACAAGTGTTTTTTTTGTTTTACTGGTCCCGGTTCTGTCATAAAAACGTGGAATTTCCACGACTATCTCAGGGCCGGCGATAGAGATGAGCACCAGCCTAGCCCTACCTCCGTGCGTGGAATCCCGTTCCACTGGATTTTATCGCTGAACTTTGATCGATCCGTTCGTACAGCCAAAGTTAGGAGCACACCTTTAAACGAAGTCGTTAAGACACGCAGGCCAGATTCCAGTTTCATATCTCGTGTGAACTGATGTGTTCAGTAGAATCATTTAAATAAACCTACAATCAGGATGGTGGTGATGATGGTGTGGTGATGATGGTGATGATGGTGTGGTGATGATGATGGTGGTGATGGTGGTGGTGGTGATGATGGTTATTTGTGCTCACCACAAGCTGCGTATGGTGGGGTACAGTGTGGGTACCCCCACCTCTTCTAATACCTCTCACAGGTGTAGAAGAGTAGGCCAAATACCGTCTAAAAGGGGCTGTCCAGAGCTCCTTTGAGTGGAGGCCTCTTCTGCGTGAGCAGGGAATCGCAGGACTGCGCCTTTATCTAATTCAACACCACCACTGCCATCATCTCTCATGCTGATGATGAACAGACTGTTGGGGCAAGTGCAGTTAGCGAGCGGCACCGATGAAGGCCGGGACGGCACACGAGTGGGTGAGTGGCCGGCACCACGCCCGGTCGCCTTTGTCTCCCGAGTGGCGATGTTTACACACCGCACCAGGTACTCATTTGAGGCTGAGCTGACCTAGGGAAGGCCCAGGACTGGTTTATTTAATCATCAATTACGGGGTAAGTGGCCGTAGAGGGGAATCGAACTCGGGTCGTCGAGTTCCATAAGACAGCGCGCGAACCAGCGCGCACCACCATCGCCACAACTGCGAACACGTCATGCCGCCCGCTGCTGGATGAGCACCACCCGGCACTGTGCGGCTCGTGGCGGGGGTGGCCACACTTCACCAAGCGGCCCTCATCCATCCAGCCGCGGATTGACACGAGGGCTGCACGCGTTGCCTGCGCGAGCGTGGGCATTGCAGGGCGTGGGAAGCGAATGCCGAGGCAAGTGCAGGTCATCCGCGCTGAGATCTCCTCACCCCTGCGTAGCGACGTCTTCCTTTGCGGGCAAGGGCTCCGCGTCCTTTTTGTCGTCGCCGCTTGATTCTGGAACAAATGACATCACGGACATCACCAAAACGGAAGCAACTTGGCTCACGACGATTATGATGACGACGATGATGACGATGATGATCAACCAGAACTTTTCTAAGTGAGTCTCGCACTTGGTAAAAATATATATAACCCAAGCCATGTCATCCCACACAGATGGAGTCCACTTTCCTGTGCGATGATCCACCACCTCCTCGCTGCTGCTTCCACGTCGCTGGATCACGTGCAGCAGCCACGTGCAGCAGGGTAGCCACCACCACCATCACTACGGGGCCGTGCCGGGATAGGTAATCGGCCAACCTATAACTATTACTACGACTGCGATTCTACTATTTATTTTATTTTACCAGGTAAGGCCCACTTTTTCAGACGTGACCCGGCCACAAATGATCGCTCAACGAAGTGGCTGATCATCATCACGTGGGCATTTATAGCAGGAGCCAAATACTGTACTCTAAACACGTGATGTTAGCTAAATGTGGAGGAGAAAACGGGAGGGACTCGGAGAAAAATCCGGTCGACCACGGGGAGAGAGAGAGAGAGACAGCACGCAAACCCCAAATATACAACAGGCATCGTCAGGGTCGGGACCGAACCCAGCAAGCGATGTGGTTGTGCGATGTACCACCAACCCATGCAGCAACGGCTTGTGGCTCGCCGCCGTACAAAGGCGGTCATCGCATCTTCTGCGGCCGTCTGGAACGCTCTTCCATCCGATATGAGTAAGCCACCGGGAACTACGCGCGGTTAAATAATCGAGATTGAAAATAATTTCTATAAAACTGCTTTCCACGTTTTAGTTGTTTGTCCTTCCAGCGCGCTTCCAAATAAGCACGCTTGGCTACGTACGGTGCGAAAGAAGTTCAACACGCACACGCACGCACACAAGTCGTGAAGATCTCGCCACCACCGCGGCACCCGCTGGTGCCAGCCCGGCCGAGGGTCGCCGCCTCCTCCTCCTCACCGTGCGTGGCGCCGTCCTCGCACCCCTTGGCGACGCTCTCCTTGGCGCCCAAGAGCGTGGTGAGCACCGCCTCCACAATGGGAATCATCATCGCCGTGGTCGAGCTGTTGTTGATCCACATGGAGAGGAAAGCCGAGGTCCCCATGAACCCCAGCATCAGCCTGGGATGACACGCCGAGCGAGGGGGGTGGGGGGGGGGGGTAGCCAGAGTTCATCAGCCACCTGCACGCCAACTGATTCCACCTCTCCGTCGCCTCCTAATCTCCGATAAGTACGCTTGGCTACGTCCGGTGCGAAAGAAGTTCAACATACACACGGCGGACGGCCGCTCGGACGCGTTCCACTCCTTGGCTGCCACTCCGTTACTACTCTTGGCCACGGCTCACCGTCCCGTCTGGCCGCGACGCAGCCTGCCCACGGCCGCTCCCTGCTGGGCATGGTTCGGGACTTCGGGTGGCTTTGAAAAGCCAATGGGGTCATAGCCACGTGGTGAGTGACCGGCACCCGGCCACCTTTGTCTCTCCCTCTTGCTGACGCTTTCGTGTTTTACGTACTGACTGATATCACGTCGCCACTCGTTGTTTGCCTCCGCGGCCGGACGAATGTCGCTGCACCACATCTGCCACCCCCACCCCCCCTGCGTCAATAAAGGGCAGATTATATGATGATGATGCCGTAGGTGAGTGTTCTTCATTAATGTTCAGAGGCGGGGCCACTTTTGCCGATAAGCCATCGTCAGTGTGAGGGCCGCCACACATTTAAAAACATCGGGGGTTTTACAGCAGCACGGTGATGATGGCGATGGGGGGTGTTCACGCGTTGTGTATTGTCTGGGGTCGCACGTTCAGGGGCCGCACTGGAGGCCACCAGGGGCCGCCAGTGGCCCGCGGGCCTTGCAATGACGAACACCGCCGCAGGTCGAAAGCGTCGGGGCGACTCCGGGCTGAGCGTCGCCGTGGCTGTGAGCGGTGCCGGTGCGAGACCCCGGGGCCGGTTCAGCACCCTGGAGAGCGGCGGCCGCGCGGCTCGGCCGTGGTGACCTCGGCGCCGCGAGTCACGGCGGGAGCGGAGAACAAACCCGGCATGGGGACGAGGGATCAGGTGCAGTGTCGAAGAGGTGGAGGAAGAGGTGGAGGAGGTGGTGGAGGAGGAGGCGGAGGAGCAGGTAGAGGAAGAAGGGGAGGAGGTGGGGGAGGAGGATGTGGAAGAGGAGGTGGAGGTGGAGGAGTGTGTAAAGAAGGAGGAGGTAGAGGAGGTGGAGAAGGGGGTAGAGAAGGAGGAGGAGGTGGATGAGGAGGTGAAAGTGGAGGAGGAGGTGGAGGGGCGATCGTATTTGGCCGGTGGGTCACAGGAGCCCGTCACGTGCTCGGCCTACCCAGCGCGTGTTGTTTGTGCCTTTTGTCTTGGTGCCATTTATTTATTTGTTTATTCATTTCTAAGTTTGCTTGATAGTAAGCTTTCCATTTGCTTAGTAGTAGCTGTATATAGGATTTGGTCTTCATATACAATTAATGTACTGCGTTAAGGGATGCAATTAGAATGAATGATGCTGTATAAAATTGTATTATTACTTACCACTGACCCTGACACTAACCAACCAGTCAATAATACGCGAGCCCTATCACTGATCCTAACCAAACAACCTACTCGTACTAGCCTTACCAGGCAACCCTAACTCTAGCCAACCACATACCGTTGCTATCCATCCAATTTACCATAACCAACGATAGCCATCTCGTCAGCAGTACTACGCATCCAAATGACCCGAACCCCAAATAATTCACCAACCAGCCACTAGCCCAGCCAGCCACTAACCTGACCGCTAACTCGTCACCAGTACTTGACCTCTGACATACTTCACAAACTTGCATTGACCAGCGTGGTAAAGTATGGTCAAATAACGCCCCCCCCACAACCCGCATGGCGCAGGGAGGCCCTTATCCATCAGTGGATTGGCAAAAGAGCCGAACGTCTCGTCTGTGAAACACAGGGCGATGCACTGCCAGCTGCTGAGACTGCTATCAGAGTGGCGTCGCCTCGACACTGATTGCACAAGCCTGAGAGGGAGGGAGGGAGGGAGAGGAGATGTTTGTACGAATTAAACATTCTGGAGGTTAAAACGATAACCGGGGGTCAATGATCGCTCACGCGGCGCTGACACTGCCCTCCCTGAGCCGCCAACCAGCGGCCGAGGTCACGCCTCGCCGCGCGCGTCAATGAATGAGGACGGAGAAATGCACGAGGCAGGGGCGCCGTGCGCGCGTGATTGATTGATACGTCACGTGATTGATTGATACGTCACGCGATTGATACGTCACGTGCCAGGTGAAGCAGCCAGCAGCAGCATCCCCTGCTCCTCTCTCCATCATTTCCCTCCTTCCCTCGTCTCCCTACAAGCTCCTCTCAATGACCTTTCTCCCTCCTCTCTCGCTTTGTCAGTGCCCCCCCCCCCCCCATGGTCTCATGTGCACTGGCACATTGCCTCACTCGTCTATTTATTTGTCCGTCTCGTTTGTGTTGCCCCTTTCGCTTGATTCATGGTCGCGATTTTTTTTTTACAGAGCCGACCTCTTCTACGCTCGGACGTCCTCATCATCTCAGCACATTTGAAAGGGCACCCCCAGTGGCAGCTGTCCATGCGCGGCACGCGGCCAGCCCCTGGCCAAGCGCTCCGTCTGCTCCACGCCCCTGGCCATTACGACGAAGTTCCACCAGAATAGTCTTATGAACTCGAGTCAAGGACGCAGGGGCGCGCGATAGCTGCAATCAGGATGACGGTGCCGATTGAAGAGTTGCTTTGTTTCTTTCGCAGCACCTTGGACTCTCACGTGCACGCCTCTGCAGCCGAGCTGCGTGTCTCAACCTCCCAAGACGCGCGTGACACCCTCAGCGTGACCTTCGCATTGTCGGGAGAGAGAGCAGGTTGGGCTGTAGCTCTCTTTATCTCTCTTTCTCTCTGCCACTCCGGAAAGAATACAGGCGGTGGGCTAAGGAAACTTCAAAGACTACAAAACAACCTGGCACGCGTCGTCATTGCCCACACTCATCCCCGTCTCGACTCACTAGCTTGTCTCCGCGTTCTCAACTGGCTACCCATCGCCAGTAGGGTCACATACAAGATCGCCTGCCTCTGCCACAATGCGCTCATATCCGCCTGCCCGCCGTACCTTTCTTCATTATTGACAACTTGCAGCGCAGCACACGGCAGATGCCTGCGCAGTGCGACTCACGACCTCCTCTTGATACCAAGATCCAGGATGGTCATGTCTACGCGCCGCTTCTCGGTGGCAGCCCCAAAAGTCCGGAACGATATCCCTCTGCACATTCGCAGCATAACCTCAATTGCCTCCTTCAAGAGACACTTAAAACACTCACCTCTATAACCACGTGCTTTCGAGCGACTCTGAGCTCGGCTCCGCGCCTCCGAATTGCGGCCATTACGTCCGCAAATTTGCGCGCGTTATAAATTGAACTATTATTCTTATTAAAATAACTGATCATTTTATGAAAAATGCTCGTATTATTGGTATTATTTAAAACTCATAATGATAATTGGTTTGTATATGTTAGAAATGGGGCCCCAATGTTTAGATGTCAATGATATCTGGTAACCCGCCCGTCAGTATTCGTTTAAGAAACCTGACTCTACCGTTTAGACCCAGAATGTCGAAACCGGGCCACAGTTTGCGTGCTTGCTTGCTTGAATGCTGCTAGATAACATTGATCTGGATAGCCGATAGGTTGTGGATTCCAGCAGGTTGTTGTTGTTGTTGATATTTACACGTGGGGACGCAGAGTGGAGTCGCCCTTGAAACATAACTTCTTAGCTGAATGGGCTCTACTCGGGAAATGCACTTCTGGTTCTGATTCTGATATGTTAGACACTGCGCATCTCTCGCCAGATGATTGGGCCACTCTGTGCCTCAATCACCAGATGATTGAGCCACTCTGTGATTCAATCGCCAGATGATTGAGCCACTCTGTGATTCAATCACCAGATGATTGGGCCACTCTGTCATTCAATCACCAGATGATTGGGCCACTCTGTCATTCAATCACCAGATGATTGGGCCACTCTGTCATTCAATCACCAGATGATTGAGCCACTCTGTGATTCAATCGCCAGATGATTGGGCCACTCTGTGCGTCTCTCACCAGATGGGCCTGAGTCCCACGAGCATGATCATGCGGAGAGCGATGCGACGGTGGAGGTTCCAGTACTCGATCGCGGCCGCGATGAACATGACGCCCAGGTAGAGGAAGGTGGCGTCCTTGAAGTACTGCATGGCCACGTCGCCGGACTTGGCGACCCCGAGCAGCGGGAAGAGGAAGAGCGGCACGAAGCCCGTGACGGGCAGAGGGAGCGCCTCGGTGATCCAGAAGACGGCGGTGATGATGAGCACGTAGCCGCAGTGCGCCTCCTACACACCACCATGGCATGTAAATAACATCACCATCATCATGTATACAACTAAAAATAATATTAATCATCGTCATCATCCCCACCATCATCAAATATAGTTGGCATCATCGTCGTGAAGATATAAGCCACACTCCGTCTCGATCCTGCACTCCGAGCACATTTCGTTTGCGCCATCTCCGCGGTCAATGCGCGTCAATTATTCGCCCATTGTTCTTTGGCCGTGAGCGGGAATCGAACTCGGGATCGTCGGTGTTGTAGCTCCGTGCCCTACCCACTGCGCCACCGCTCCTCGCGCACACGAGCACACGAGCACACGACAGATCACTGTAGAGTCTTAACAGACTTTTGACGCAAGTGCTGTTAGCGAGCGCCTTTGAAACCCGGCTCGGTACACGAGGGGGTGGGCGGCCAACAACCACGCCCGACCGCCTTTGTCTTCCCAGTGATGATGTTTACACACCGCTCCAGGTACTCATTTGAGGCTGAGTCGACCTAGGGGAGGCCCACGGTGGGTTCAAATAATCCTCACTGGTGTTGGCCATGAGCGGGAATCGAACTTGGGTCGCGGAGTATCATAGTGCAGCAGGGCTAACCACTACACTACCGCTCACCACACATACACCAAAGACAAAGATCCCCCTTATAGCCTGAACAGACTGTTGGGGCAAGTGCTGTTAGCGAACACCAAATGAAGTTCGGGACGGCACACGAGGGGGTGGGTGGCCAACACCACGCACACACACACACATCTCCACACCACTTCTTGCCACACGTATGCATGTACAGCACGTTGAACTTCTTTCGCACCGTACGTAGCTAATCGTAGGCGCGCGGGGGGGGGGGACAACAAACTAAAGCACGAAAATGAGTTTTAAAGAAAAGAGTTCATCGGAGGTGCGAGGACGATGGATGGGGGTGGCGGAGGCGTCGAGTGGAGGAGCACGAGGAGCCGACTCTCACCGAGTAGGGCAGCGCGATGGGCAGCGGCAGCGCCAGCAAGGGCACCAGCACGACGATGAGCAGCTTCTTGTAGGTCTTCAGGAACTCCACCGCAGTCTTTGTGTTATTAGTAGTAGTATTATAACGGGGTTTTTCAGCCTCCATCTTCCCGTGCGAGTCTGCGTCTCTTTGCTCCATGCTTCCTCCTCCTGCTGCTGTTCCTCCTCCTGTCAACAGATCACCTCGTCAGTGGTGTGCGTGTGTGTGTGCGTCGCGGCCGTGCCAGGCGAAGTGGCTCCTACTGGAGCAGGGGGTTGGGTGGTGTTGAGAAAGTTCCTTGGGAGAATGGGAACCGAGTCGTGACAAAGGTGTCCGCACTCACGAGCAGCAGGAGAGGTGTGTGCGTGTGTGCAGATGGGTGGACAGGTGAGTGTGTGTGGATGAGTGGACATGTGAGTGTGAAGATGGGTAGACAGGTAAGTGTACTGTGGTGTGTTTGTGTGTGTACATGGGGAGAATAGTTTGTGTGCAGCTGAGGGTGCAGATGAATGGACAGACGCGTGCATGTGCACACAGGTTTAGGTGCAGGTTTGCGGGCATGCGAGTGTGCAGGTGTGTGTGGGCGCTTGCGTCGATGTGTGTGAAAATCGGTGGGCAGGTGTGTTTATACGTGTGCACAGGCATGTACAGAGGTGAGTGTGAAGGTACGCAGACAGGGATATACACAGGCGCACGTGCACAGGTGTAAGCGCCCATGCGTGCACAGGTGTGTGTGTGTAAGTGCGTAACGGTGTGTTCACAGATGCGTGCGTTGGTGTGTGTATTCGGGTGAACAACCACGTGCACGCGTGTGTGAGCGTACACCTGTGTGTACACCTGTGTGTGTGTGTGCGTGCCGGCGCGTGCAGGTGTGCTTACACGTGTTCGGACAGGGCACGTGTGGAGGCGCGGGCACGTGCGCGTGAACTCCCCCGTCTCCTCGGGGTCGCGGAGGCTTTATGTCGAGGTTCGACTCTTGGTTCCGCCCCCCATGGACTCGATGTCTCACCCGGGGGGTGTCACGGGGGGGGGGGGGGGGGCGCTGTCGCGGCCCAGTTTAACCATTAACGATGAACAACTCCGCGCGGTTTGGACTGCGCCTTGCTGAGTACTCGAGGGGAGCCGCGTGGTGAGTGGTCACCACGCCACCCAGTGCGAGGTGGAGCTGTGCGGTAGCCAGATTCACTCCCCCCTCCCTCCCTCCCTCCCTCCCTCCCTCCCTCCCTCCCTCCCTCCCTCCCTCCCTCCCTCCCTCCCTCCCTCCCTCCCTCCCCAGCCCTTCTCCAGCATCTCCCTCCCCCCCACCTCCATCCCTGCCACCCGGCCTCATCTCCCGGCACGCTGCTCTCAGCCATCTCCTTCTCTCCTTCCTTCCATCATCTCCCGCTCGACCTCTACATCATCTCTCTCCTTCATCCTCCGGAGCATCTCATTCCTTTCCGCCCTCCCTCCCTCGTTTCATTCAACCCCCCCCCCCCCCCATAGCTCGTGTCAACTCATTCCTCTCACGCAACTTCCCTCCATCATCTCCTTCCACCCCCCTCCTCCTCCTCCTCTTCTACACCATCGCCCATCCTCTCCTCACTGTGATCTCTGTATTCATCGACATGGATCTGTAGTAATCATGCTCCTCTCTCCTTTGTGACCCCCACCCCACCACCTCCTCCTCCTTCCCTCATCTCCCATCCCATCCCTTCCCCCACCCCACCCCCTCCCGCACAGCGGAGTTGTTTGTGAGTTTGTTTCTAGGCAGATCACGTCACTCTCTCTCTGCCTCTCTCTCTCTCCCTGCCTCTCTCTCCCTGCCTCTCTCTCTCTCCCTGCCTCTCTCTCCCTGCCTCTCTCTCTCTCCCTGCCTCTCTCTCTCTCCCTGCCTCTCTCTCCCTGCCTCTCTCTCTCTCCCTGCCTCTCTCTCTCTCCCTGCCTCTCTCTCTCTCCCTGCCTCTCTCTCTCTCCCTGCCTCTCTTTTTTTTACGATCAGTAGAAACAAGAAGATGCTCGGTGTATTCGGCACTTTGTTTCGTTCATCATTTCGTAATTTTTTTTTTTTTTTAAACAGGGCTTTATGTAGCCCTCGCTCGCTCACTCTCTCGCTCGCTCTCTCGCTCACTCTCTCGCTTGCTCGCTCTCTCGCTCTCTCTCACTCGCTCTCTCTCTCGCTCATTCTCTCGCTCACTCTCTCGTTATTTACGCCGCCCCCCTCGCAGTCCTATGGCCTCCGACGGGTAGCTCATAACAGCATGCAGAGCTCCCCGTCATCTGCCACGGAGCACACGGCCTCCTCCATCGCCCACTGCTCCTTGAAGGCCGGCACGGCGTGGGTCAGCCGCGCGTGGCGGAACTCCAGCCACACCCTGGCTCCGACCAGAGCGCGGAAGATGCCCAGGCTGCTGGCCGGACGTTTCCCCTCCAGGGCCACCTTCCTCGCCCTGTATATGGCGAGCTTGGCGTAGCCGACGAGCACGTTGACCAGCCCCTGGAGATGTTGGGGTCCGTCGCCCTTTCGGTATCCAAAGATGAGGACCGTCGGGGAGAAGTGGAGGCTGAACTTTAGTAGGATGTTTCTCAGGACCTTGAACAGCGAGTCCAGGCTCTTGCACTCCACGTATTGGTGCGCCACCGTCTCCACTTTTCCGCAGAACCGGCACTCCGGGGGCGTGTCGGTGAAGCGCGCCAGGGAGGCGTTGGTGGTGACGGTGCCGTGGGCGATGCTCCAGCTGAGGTCGCCGATGCGGTTGTACGTCGGGCTGGAGTAGAGTTGCCTCCAGCGAGGCCTCTCCGGAGAGATGCAGGGCAGGGCTTTCCTCCAGGCATGGTCCTTATGGCTCCTCAGGGTGTCCTGTTGGTGAAACCGGACCATGTAGGAGTAGAGCACCTTCCTCTTGACATTTGCGAAGGCCACCTCTGGTAGGTCCTCCAGCCGGCACAGGTTGTGATCCGCCTTCGCTTGTCGGCATTGGCGACGCAGTGGCACGACGGAGAGCTCCGGTGGAGGGGGACCGAGAGGGGCCTCGTGATCCCCAACGCCGATGGGGGGCGTTCTCCCCGCTGCCGCTGAGAAGGCCCCCTTGGCTTCGGCCAGGATCCGAGCAGCCACCCGGAGCGATTGCAGCCCTGTCTTTGCGGCCATGTCTGCTGGTCCGAGCCACCGGCCCCGTGTTCCAGGCTCCACCAGATCTCCCATCCTGGTGAGCCGCGCGTTGGTGAGGCGCCTCTCCATGCCGGGGGTGGCGGTGGTGGACGGCAGCTTTGTCTGCGGGTTCCTGAGGATCGGTTCGAAGACCAGATCCTCGGCCGATTGCGGCTGGTTCAGCCTCCTGACGGCGAGGGAGCTCCACGTCTGCAGGACGCTCCTGTAGAAAGGTGGCAGCTGTCCCAGTGGGAGGCCCTGCAGGTCCATGTAGAATAGTTGTTTGGAGCACTGCAGACCCCCCAGCTGTTTGAGTAGGAAGGAGGCCGTGACGCTCCAGGCTGGTGCAGGGGTGGTGGCGTGCAGGAACTTTTGTGCGGCCTGCAGTCGGAAGGTGGCCAGCTGACTCCGCACGCACACCAGCCCGTGACCGCCCTCGTCCAGTGGCAGGGCCAGGACCCCAGCCGCGACCCGGTGTCCTCTGCCTGACCAGAAGAAGTCGAGGACTCGCTTCTGAAGCGCGTTGACGAGGCTCATGGGGGGGTGCAGGGAGAAGAGTCGGTGCCACAGCATGGACGTCACCAGCTGGTTCACCACCAACGTCTTTGTCCTGAAGGTGAGGAACTTGCACAGGCGACTCCAGGTGCCCAGCCGCTCCTTCACCTTCTCCTCCAGCTCGACCCAGTTCCTTTGCGGTGGTTCCTCCTCTGGTCCCAGGAAGACCCCCAGGTGGTGCAGCGATGTTGTGCTCCAATTGATGGTTTTTGCCTTCTCTGGACACTCGGTCATGTCCCACGCTCCAACCAGCAGGCCGCTGCACTTTTGCCAGTTCATTTTGGATGAGGAGGCCTTCGAAAAGACCTCCTGACACTCGTGCAGCAGGGCGACATCATCCAGGGAACGAAGGATGAGGAGGATGTCATCGGCGTATGCCGTCAGGACCAAACTGACATTTGGTTCCCTGAGCACCAGGCCGCTGAGTCTCCGCCTTATGAGATTCAGGAAAGGCTCTAATGCCAGTGCATAAAGTTGGCCCGACAATGGGCATCCCTGTCTCACTCCTCGGTCGAATTTGACAGGGGCAGTGAGGGTGCCGTTGATCTTGATCATGCACTCCGCCTTGGTGTAGAGTAGGCGGATCGTTCGGACAAACCCATCTCCAAAACCAAAGGCCTTGAGGGTTCCCAGCAGGTATTTGTGGTCCACTCTGTCAAAAGCCTTTTCCTGGTCAAGGGCCAGAAACGCGATTGGGATGCCCAACCTCTGGGACATCGCGATGAGGTCTCTGACCAGGAAGATGCCGTCGTGGATGGATCGTCCGGAGATGGTGTAGGACTGGTCCCTGTTTACGACTTGTGCAATCACCCCTTTCAGTCGCAGGGAGAGAGCCTTCGTCAATATTTTGTAGTCGGTGTTCAGGAGGGACACCGGACGCCAGTTTTGTAGGTGCCTCAGGTCTCCGTTCTTGGGAAGCAGAGTGAGCACCGCTCTCCTCCAAGACTGAGGCATCACCCCGGTGACAGAGGCTTCCTCCAGCACCTCTCTGTAGTCCTCCCGTAGGGATGGCCAAAAAGCGGCGTAAAACTCCCCTGTTAGCCCGTCTAACCCT
Organism: Lethenteron reissneri; assembly: GCF_015708825.2. Lineage (NCBI taxonomy): Eukaryota > Metazoa > Chordata > Hyperoartia > Petromyzontiformes > Petromyzontidae > Lethenteron > Lethenteron reissneri. Next base: position 994,116 of record NC_083790.1, read on the forward strand.
GGGGATTTATTTGGGGCCAGTCCTCCTACAGCTGCGTCAAGGTCATTCCTGGTGAGCTTTAGCTCCAGCAGCTCCTTCCCGTCTTCCTCCAGGGTGGGTAGACCGCTCCATGCCTCCGCCTGGGCCGCTCCTGATGTTTCTTCAGGGGAGAACAGGCTGCCGTAGAAGTCTCTGATGATGGTCGACTTCTGCTGGAGTTCGTGCGCCAGGACACCGTCACCATCAAAGAGGCACTCCATGTATTTGCGTCTCCCGTTCTGCCTCCCGAGGGAGTAGAAAAACGGGGATCCCGTGTCGAGGTCTGTGATGAGCTTCACCCGGGATCGCACAAACGCTCCCCTCGTCTGCTCCTCCTGTAGGCCTTTGAGACGCTCCCTAATCTCCTCGTATTCTCGGAGAAGAGCAGGGTCATTGTCCTCGGCGAGGCGACTCTCCAAATCGAGGACCCGGGCTTCCATGTCGGTGATGTCCGCGTTCTTCAGTCTGGTGCTCCCCCAGGTGTATTGTTGGCACAACAGCCTGGTGTGCACTTTGCCCATGTCTCTCTCTCTCCCTGCCTCTCTCTCTCTCTTCGCCTCTCTCTGTTTGAGGCGCCGGCACCGCCCCACCCAATGTCCGAGCCACCGGGCGCCCCTCTGCTCGCGTCGTTCCCAGCAGCCTCGGCGACCTGCGGCTTCGGATCCGCACGCGTCTCTTGCTGCTTCGTGGCGCGTTGTTTGCATCGCGCCACTTACAATGTTCAGGTTGTTTGGTTTTACCGAATTCGAAAAACATTGCCTCTGACTGTTACTTTGGTTTCCGACAATTCGGCGACATGGTCGGCCAACCGCCCCCCCCCCCCTTATAAGGGGGCCTGGGGCGGCTGCCCATCTCGCCCCGCCTGTCACGAACACTGGCCGAAGGACAGATACATATGCAGTCAACAGGGGTTGACGTTTGGGGCAACAACCCTTATTCAGCGCATTTAGAAACAGGGCAGAGTGGTGTGTGTGTGTGTAACCATCGCCATCATCAGCCATGATCGATCCACTGCTGGTAGAAGGCCTCCCCCAAGTGCTCCATCTCCACAGGGGACGATTCGTCGAGCGCGTTTCCCTCGCTGGGCTTGCCGCTCCGGCGTTCGTCTCGACCACTTGTCCACCATCGCCCCTCCCAGGCGTGGCGACACCTCCCCAGGCCCCACGCAATGTCCTTCCCAAGCCAACGTGGCGTCTCTCGGCTGCGCCAGCCCTCTACCCACGTGTCCCCTCCCCTGTCTCCTCTCGGTGTCATTTCCCAGCGCGCACCTCGACGCTGCTTCTATCGCCATTCACCATCATGGGCAAGCCACTGCTGGATGACGATCAACACGATGTCTCTAAGCTGCGTCAGTCCTCCAACCAGGCACGCGTCTGCTGCGTCTGTAGGAGAGGCAGGGCAGCAAGGAGGTGGCCCTGCCGCCTTGTATCCGAAGTGGACTCGATCGCATCACGGGGCTCGCGGTGTTATCACCGGCGTCTCCTCGTGCAGACGATGCAAATACCAAAAACGTGGAGTTGGCCAAACATCTGAGTGTAGCAGGACCCTCACGAAAACACGTCTCGAGACTCGACGTGGCTCTCTCCTCCCGTGTGGGGCTATCGCGGTTGTTGCTGCTGCCTAGCTCTCCGGGTTGGGCGACGATGTCCGACGTTTCGAACCACGCGCTGCGGAAGCTTCTTCAGGGACTGCACTAAATTCACTTTCCCCTGTAGAAGGCACCACAAGGGACAGCATCACCAAACCTCACGGTCCACAGCAGCTTAAACCTCACAGTAGAGGAGCATGAGGTGAGGCGCACGCTGCGGGCCGTCAACCCGAGGAAGGCTGCGGGACCTGATGGCGTCCCGGGACGTGTGCTGAGGGACTGTGCTGACGAGCTGGCTGGAGTCTTCACAAGGATTTTCAACCTGTCTCTGGAACAGTCCACCGTACCAACCTGCCTAAAGTCCTCCACCATAGTCCCGCTGCCCAAAAAAACCCACATTTGCAGCTACAACGACTACCGGCCAGTAGCACTCACGCCGGTGGTGATGAAGTGCTTTGAAAAACTGGTCCGGAGTCACATCATAGGAAGCTTACCCCGAAACCTTGACCCCCACCAGTTTGCCTACAGAGCGAACCGATCCACGGAGGACGCCGTGGTCACAGGACTACATGCTGCACTGTCACACCTGGAGCAGCAGGGGAGCTATGTGCGGATGCTCTTCGTGGATTACAGTTCTGCGTTCAACACCATCCTCCCAAACAAACTGGTGGAAAAACTGGGCGACCTGGGGATTCCACATTCCACCTGCATGTGGATATATAGTTTCCTCTCGGGCCGCAGACAGAGGGTCAGAGTGGGCCGTCATACATCCACAGCCCTGAGCCTCAGTACCGGCTCCCCCGAGGGCTGTGTACTGAGCCCCCTGCTCTACTCCCTCTACACACATGACTGTGCCGCCGTCCACCATAGCAACACCATTGTGAAGTTTGCTGATGACACCACAGTGGTGGGGCTCATCTCTGGGGGGGATGAGTCTGCCTACAGGGACGAGGTGGAGCGGCTGACAGCATACTGCAGGGGCAACAACCTGCTCCTTAACACCGCAAAGACCAAGGAGCTCATAATAGACTACAGGAGAAAGAAAACGGACACTCCACCACTAATCATCAGCGGGGACTGTGTGGAGAGGGTGGCAGACTTCTGCTTCCTGGGAGTTCACATTGGGGAGGGCCTGACCTGGAGCGCCAACAGCACTGAGCTTCTGAAAAAGGCCCAGCAGAGACTTTACTTCCTGAGAATTCTCAGGAATAATAACATCACACAGAAACTGCTGGTGTCCTTCTACCGAGCCTCCATCGAGAGCATTCTTACATACTGCATCTGTGTATGGTATACCAGCTGCACAGTGGCTCAGAGGAGAGCGCTCCAGAGGGTCATCAACACAGCCCAAAAGATCGCCGGCTGCCATCTCCCCACACTGGAAGAACTACACAGTTCACGTTGCATCAAAAAAGCACAGAACATTATAAAGGACTCTTCTCACCCTGGACACTCACTGTTTGAGCTGTTGCCATCAGGCAGACGATTCAGATCAGTCAAAACAAGGACAAACAGATTCAAACAGAGCTTTTATCCTACAGCGATCACCACACTCAATAATGCTAATTAATTATTAAGTAATAGTGTTTACAATTGATTGTGAAATAGAGATGTGCAATGACAAAATGTAACCTTATGTGGGTATGTGGGTATACTTGGGCTGTTTTTATATATAGTATAAATTGATTATCTTTCATTTAATTTTATTTTTATTATCTTGTTTTATTTAATTTAAATTTATGAATGATGCCCTGACTGGTGAGTATTTTAAATTTCGTTGTACTGGTGACAATGACAATAAACGATCTATCTATTCTCCCTGCTTTGAGTGGAGTTGAATTTCACGACATCGTTAATTTGCCTCGGCAAAGCCAAAGCACGTTGCATCACATCTCATCTCACACGTTCGACGGGCAACCCCCCATGTGGCAGCTGCCCCTACGTGGCACGAGGCGACTCAGCAGGGCGCTGCAACGTGGCGAAGTATCGCAGCGGGCCGCGTGACACACCGCGTGAGAGAACGGCCCCACGACCCGTCAACGCAAGGTGCTGTAAGCTGGACGTCTCATCTCATTGCGATAGACGGATCGAGGGTTACATGTTGATCGCGAAAGGGCAGCAGGGGGGGTCACGGCAAGGAGTGGAGTGGCGAGGGAAGGGAACGGGCAATGGAGAAGAGGCGAGGCTTTAACGGGGGCACCGAACGAGGTTAAGGAGGGGGAGTGATAAACATACGCGGGGACTTTATTGCAGCGTCTCTGCTGCTGACACGTGGCAAGGTGAGTGCCGTGTCTGTCTGCGAGCACTCATCCTGCTGTGCGGTGCTGGGCCCATGGCCACACCCGTTGTTGATGCATCTCGTAGCCCGGGGGCTGTCGTCTGTCATCTGCGGACCCCGTGAACGCGAGCGGGGAGGCGGTTAAAGGGGCGTCGGGAGGGTCAGTGCAGGGAGGGCAAATTCCACACTTTACGTGAACTCAGCGGTTTAAAACAAAGTCGAAAAAATGTTACTCCCGAGGGGGTTGGGGGTGGTATAAGCGCGTTGCGTACAACAGGCAAAGATCACCCCCCGCGCGGTCTCCGTGCACGCGGCCGCGGCGAGTGCGGGGCGAGCGGGCGCGTGGCCCGGCAGCCTCGCCACGCCCGGCCCCAGGAGCCCAGCCAGCAGGCAGCCCCGCTCCGCACTCGGCAGGGCCCGTCAGTGACAACCACAAGACGATTAATAATCATGCGCGGTGTGTGTGTCAACCACTGACGAGTTCGATCCCCGCTCACGGCCACCAACACCAGTTGCGAATACCTCAACCGTTTCTGGGCATCACCTAGGTCGACTCAGCCTTAAACGAGTACCCGGTGCGGTGTGTAAAACATCGGCCACGCACCCCCTCGTGTGCCGTGCCAGACTTCACAGGTGTTCGCCAACCGCACTTGCCCCAAAATGTCTGATGAGGCTCTGCGGGGGACCTTTTGTTCCCGAGTGATAAGATTCGAGTGACCTCGTTGACACCAAGTGCACATGTGGGGGTGATTGTTATTTTCCGCGCAGACTTCTAATCGGGAGAACAAGGTCCGTGCTATGTTGCTCTTTTGGCACAGGGTGTTTAATCGTGTTCCAGTCGTTTACTCCCCAATTGCCGAAGCATCGCATAATTGCTCTAATTACTTTGGCTCTAATTACTTTGTCTTTACGTTCCAGCATTTTCTCCCATTAAAAACAACAGCAAAGCGTCAGAAGAATTACACATTATAGACGTCGCCTTGGCCCGGTTCGGCCGACTGAAAGGGTGACATGGATAATTAGAATTATTGATCTTACCAACAACTGCCATTCGCCACTAAGTGGCGGCGACGTCACCACGGCGCTTGTGCCAGGCTAAGTGCACTTGAATTCCTAAATTGGCTATTCCCCTCATGGTGCTTGTAGCCACCACGGCGGCAAGGGGCTGGTAACCCCTCCACCTTCAAATCAACTACAACTGAACTCCGTGCAAAAAATCGATCTTACCACCAGCGTGAGTCACGATCAATCCACTGCTGGAAGAGGGCCTCGCCAAGCCGCCGCCGCCGTCACGAGCCGTCCCAGCACCGTGGAGCAGCAATCGGGACATCGTGCGCACGCGGGCCGCTGCCATCGCACGCTGCCCCCTTCGGCCTCGGCTCGTCGATTATTCTCATCCCTGGGCCGGCGTCCAACCGCCCCCCCCCACCGCAGCCCCCCCCCGCCACGGCGCGACGACTCCGGCCCAAGCCGACCCACCAGCTCCCGACCGCTCGGCACTCCCAGATCCTCAACGCGCGCGGCATGTCCTCTCCGATCCGCGCTCCTCCGTCGCTCGGTGTGGCCTCGGGCGCGCGCGATCCCAACCGTGCACACGATATATTTGGGAATATTCCTTTACACGCGCGTGTGTATGTTATCCAAGACGCCAACGGCAATAACCGCACAGAATTACGCAATCTTTTCAAAAATTAGTTTAATAATACAAAACAGATCGCGGCGCTGCTGCTCTGCTGAGGATTCAAATGTTTATGGTGCCACCGCCGTCTCCGTTCAAAATAAATAAACACGGACGTACCCTCCGAGTCCAGGCCTCGTTTTGTTATTTTCGCTAAAATCAGGTGGCTCAGCGGAGTCTCACGCGTGACCACAGAGCCCCCATTGTTCTCGAGCCGCGTCGTCCGCCCGCGTGCAAATTCCTGGGGCCCCAAATCCGTCGCGTCGAACCGGCGACCGAGGTCGCTCCCGCCACCCGGCAATCCTCGGATAAAAGTCTTCCATCGGTTTTCCTACCAAGTTTATCTGGATCGTGCTATCGACATCATCACTCGAGACGAAGAATCTAGCAGGGTGCCGCATCGACCCTTCGTGTTTAGATAATGGCCCACGGAAGCGGATATTACAGAGCTCCCTCTGAGATTAGTTAACAATGAATGACCTCTAGTCAACACACAGCCGAGGGCAGCACTCTGCATCGTGCGATGGTCAGAACGACATTGCAATTCTCAGAGGTGGAATTCAGCGGGAATTCCCTCCCGTCTTCTGTGTCTCCAAGTGTCGACTCGTTATTGATGACACCTCTTGAGAGTATCGTCTTGTTGCTGGCTGCTGCATGCTTTGGGCCCGTGCTCAGCAACTCTAAAAATAGAACCCAGCAGTGAGAGCGCTGCCGTGGCATTGGACGCAGCCTGTTGTGTGGTCGCCACCTTCGTTCCTGCGTGCGCACGTTAGCGTGGAACTCGAGCCGCAGTAGTGCAGCGGAGAGCGGTGGCGCGGTGGTTAGCGCACTGCGATACAAACCCAGCGACCCCAGTTCAATTCCAGCCCACGGCCAACACCAGCGACGATTATCTGAACCGGTTCTGGACCTCCCCTCGGTCGACTCAGCATCAAATGAGTACGTGACAAAGGCGGCTGGGCGTGGTGCTGGCCACCCACCCCCTTGCGTGCCGGGCCGGCCTTCATAGGTGCCGCTCACGAACAGCCCTTGCCCCGCCTGACAGCACGGGGCATCTTTGTCTTTGGGTCACGAGCGGCTACCGGGTCGGCGCCCTACAGGAGGATGCGCAGGTCCTGCACAATGGCGTCGTCCACCCCACCGTCTGGCTCGCGGGCCCGACTCCTCAAGTCTGCGCTCTTCGAGTCGCCCGTCGGCCTCCCGGGTCGCTGCGGGCAACTCTTCCTCCTCGTCCCCGTCCCCGCGGGGTCGTGGGGTCGCTCGGTAGCGTCGGCCATCGCCGCGGCGGCCGAGTTCTCCAGCGCTTGCCGTAGCTTCTCTTGGAACCTGCGTTCAGACAGAGTGTGGGCCAATCCACGTGTGTTACAATATGCTATTAATATGACGATAATACTGGTATTTGTATTATGGAGAGAATGTAAGGAAACATCTCTGAGGGCATTGTGTGAAATTGTCTTTGTTAGTGTGGGAAAGTATATGTAGTGGTTAGTATGCGTAGTAGTGTAGTGGTTAGAGCACTACGCTATGAAAACGAGTTGGATTCCCACTCACGACAAAATACCACTGCCAAATATCTGAACTGGTAGACTCAGCCTGAAATGAGTACCTGGCGCGGTGTCTTAAACATCAACAATGGGGAGACAAAGGTGGCTGGGCGTGGTGCTGAACACGCCGATGATCCCAGCGATCAAGGTTTGAATCGATTGCTTGCGACGACGCACCCCATCAGTACATGGCACCTGCACTCGGCCTCCTCTACATTGACTCAGCCATAAACGAGTACCTGGTGCATTGTGGTCGTTCAACATGGGCAGGTCAACAAGGTTGGCCGGGCTAGTTTGGACCACACCGCTCCATCCATCACTTGCAGTCCTGGACTTTGACAACACGCATTTCTGGACAGCGCAAACAATAACCACCAGTGCTGTCGGGAGGAGCGATGCCGCTGTGGCTACGTAGAGAGACACGTGAAGAACACTGATTCGGTGCAGAGGGGCACTGAATAGACGTCAGTTGAGGCACTGCGAGGGTGCTACAGTTTCTGAATACGTGTACTCGGAAATGTTTTTTGCAGAGCGCACATTCAGAATATTAATCCACCGCGGTGCGCGCACAGAATGCTAATGATGCCACTGTGAACGTGTTAAGGGTTTCCGATGTTTGTGTGTCTTTGGGATACGGGGAGCGGTGGCGCAGTCGTTAGCGTGCCGGGTCTATGAATCCGGCGATCGATACTCACCCACGGTGACAAATTATTTGAAAAAGTTTTGAGCCCCCCCCCCTCATAGGTCGACTCAGCCTCAAATGGCGTTATGGGGCCTTTGGGCCTCTGTGCTCAGCAACCGCGGGCCACGCGACCACGGTGACAAATCCGTAACGCAGGCGCCACCGACTCGGCACCATTCAGTGCCCTCCTTCCACGCACCTGGCCACCCGCTCGCGGTTCTGGGCCATCTTCCCATTGGCGATGGCGACGAGGAAGGCGAGGTAGTCGTGCGGCACCAGCAGCCGCCCCGCCTGGCACAGCGGCACCTCCAGCGCGTGCGTGCTGCGCACCGCCTACGCCGATGGTCGCGGTGGTGGTGGAGGGGGCGGCAAAGGAAAACTATTTTTATTATTCCGCTCGTTCACCCAGAAGAGAATAGCCTCACCGAGTCTCACGACTCTTGTTCAGAAGCGTCCTCTGCGAAACTCCGATAGCTGCTGGTCTCTGCACTGGGTTTTGCAATAGAGGGCGAAGGTTGCCGCGTGTCTGGCAATGGCGGGTCAAATTTAGATCCCCCGCAGCGCGTCGGTAGCGCTCCGTCCAGTGGGCGCCCTTCCGCCACCGGTGGCGTGAGCGGGCAATGGGAGGGCGTAGAGGAGATGAACGCTGCGGTCTGCGTTGTCGCGCTATATGCAGGGCGTGCCCACAGTGTTAGAGAAACGGCTCGCAGGAGGAGATAAGCAACCACTTTGGAGATACCCTCTGAGCGATCCGTTTTTATAGCCACACACGAGGGAATGCAAATCTCCACATGCCCTGCTGTGCAGAAACGTTCGCTAAATGGCATTCAATTTAAATATAGTTTTTTACGAATAAGGAAGTTCGTCAAATAGAGTGAAAAACCACGTTAACAGGATTTTCTTTACCGAGTTCAAAGGTCAGTGATTTTACACGGCTCGCCATCAATGCTTCCAGTGAAATATAGGCCCTTACCGTACAAAGTCCTGTCACTGACTAATCCATGCAAAGGACACGGTATGTTTGTTCATTATGTAGATATTAAATGAATGATGTTCGCTTAGGCCAGGTAACGATCTGGCCAAAATTATGTAATTGGATCGTCCACTACCCGACACGGCCAAACAAATGTAATTGTCACGTGGCACACAAAGTGCTTTCACGATGCGCAAATTACTGGTGCTTCAGCTCACTCGCCGGTGAGATGAAGAGCAATTCTCACAACAAAATTTCACAATGTAGACATGTCAAGTTCGTTTGCAAATTATTATCTATAACTATCATTACCTATTTAGTTATTTATAAAAGTCCAACAAAAGCACACTTACCACGATGATCTTCCCCTTTTTTCCGACAGTGATTCCAGAATTTCGGAACCCAGATTCCACGGCCACCATGTGCTGTTGGAAGACAGAATGTATGTCACACGCACAAGACAAATATCCCCCGTGTAGCCTTGAACAGGCTGTTCGGGCAAGTGCTGTTAGCGAGTAACACCTATGAAGGCCGGCAAGGCACAAGAGGCCGTGGGTGGCCGGTAGCACCACACCCGGCAGCCTACATCTCCCGAGTGCTGCCACGTTGACCAATGAACGTGGAGAAAATACGTCAGAGGATCAGATGATATGCCTCCTTCCCATATCTGTCCCTCCACATAAAAATACGAAATTTTTGGTGAGTGGGTGAGTGAATGAGTGTGTTGTTGTGACCTGCAGCATGGCGAGTGAATGAGTGAGTTGTTCTTGTTGAACACAGTGTGAATGAGAGGAAATCATTGGTACCAGCAGCTGCGCTTCCTCCAGCCGCAGACAGTGGACGTGCAGCACAAACGGCTCGAACTTGAAGACGGCATCTCCGGTGGCTCTACGCAGACCCTCCACCTGCACAGGAAACGAGCGAGCGAGTGAGCGAGCGAGTGTGCGAAAATACAGGCGTGGTAGTGTAGTGGTTAGCGCACTGCACTACGCAGCCGGCAGCACGAGTTCTATATCTGCTCACAGCCAACATCGGTGACAAATATCTGAACTGCTCCTGGGCCTCCCCTATGTCAACTCGGGCCTTGAATTAGTACATGGCGCAGGTATGTAAGCATCAGTACTAGGGAGACAAAGGTGGCCAGGCATGGCACTGGCCAGCCACCTCCTTGCGTGCTGTGCTGGCCTTAATATGTGCTCGCTCACAACACCTGCCTCAACTGCCTGTTAAAGGCTATACGGGGAATCTTTGTTGTATAAATAATGAATAATTACGTGCACATACTGTATAGGACGTTCGCTTAAATATGTCAGCAACTCGGCGCACCTTCCACCGCATCCCATTTCATCCATTCCAATGCCCTGCTGCAACCTAGGCAAGGGGACCCCCCGGTGGCAGCTGTCCCTGTGTGGCGCTTGGTGTACACAGCACCGGCATGCTAAACGGGCATGAGCCTGGCAGCAGGGGGTGACTTTGCCGTGTGGGTTTTCCCCAATTAAGTCATTTTGCAACGTTTTGACCGTGATAGCGGCACACACACACCACCTACTTGTATTTTAGTGACGGTCCGTGTGACTGGACGGGGCGCTTTTGTATCGTTTCCGTGAAAATATAACACAGAACAGCTTTCTACCTGCCCAGCTCGCCCAGGTGTTTATGGCCTAAGGCCCAATGCCAAAAGCGAGTGATGCAATCAGGCCTGGGATATAAAGATGGGCTAATGGGGCTCGGTCAAGGTTATATTAAATGTGTTTATCAACAGAAATGCGATAACTTATTAAATAAATACAACGGTAGCCCTTTGTCAGATGGACCACACCACCGGTCCAACGCAAGTGTATGATTGACGCGGTTTTATTGGTCTCTATCGTGGCATGAAGGGGGCAAACGGGTGCAGAATATATTCTTACATCTGCGACATAGCATCGCGTGTGTGAGAATCGATTGATTCATCACATGCAATGATATGTTATATTTATGGTAATGTAGCGAACACCACCAAGACCAACAACATTGATTCACTCCTCTAACAATTACATTTTTACAATTCGTGTAATAAACAGAAAATCTGAATATTGAAAAACAGAAATGTTTTTGTTCGTTTGCCCAAATTTATAATATTCTCAGATCTGGAATTCAGCCTAATCAAGTCTGTCTATTAGTTAAATAGATTTGTCTATTAGTCTTTATGTGAGTGTATGCATCTCTATGTGAGTATATGGATCTCTATGGCAGTATATGGATCTCTAATCCTGGGTCCTGGACAGGAAACAGCTTAGGCTGCTGGAGCGTTTCCACCAGCGCTGCCTGCGTTTTTTCATGAACATCAGATGGCAGGACTATGTCACGAACAACATAGTCCTGGAGAGAGCTAAAGACACCCAGCATTGAATCCATCCTGCTGTTTCGTCAGCTACGCTGGTCTGGCCACGGCTCGCACGAGGACAACAGGATGCCCTAAGCAGTCCTCCACAGCGAGCTTGTCATAGGAGCGAGAGAGTAGTGGACCTCGCAGACGCGTCAAGGACCAGCTCAAACATCAACTGAGTGTTGCGGGTATCGACACCCGAACCTGGGAGCTCAGGGCTGCGGAAAAACACCACTGGGCGTTCCACAGCCAAAGAAGCGGCTAAAATGGCCGACCAAACGAGGCACAAAGTTTCAACAGAAAAACGGAAGTGCAGAAAGACTCCCACCACGGACACGTCCCCCGCACTCTGGCCCCGACTGGTCAGGAGGTCAAATGCACCAGCTGCCACGAAATGTGCAGGTCAAGGATCGGCCTGTACAGCCACCAGGGGCGCCTGCCAACTACACGGACCTCATATTCCTCCCCGATCTTCGCAAAAGAACCAGCTGACGACAACCAACCCGGCCAGCTCACACGTACGTGAAAAATCTCTATGAACCAATGAACCTCGTTTGCGCCCCTAGCGCCTGCAACCCTCGGCGTCATCGCGAGCCAGGTGTCAGTCTGTGGAGCCCCACGCACCAAGTCATCCAGCTGCAGGTCCTCGTGCGTCACCAGCAGCCACCGACAGCCCTGCTTCTGAACCACGTGGCCCCCGGTCTCCTGGCCGACACAAGCACAATGCCACCAACGACGCGGTTGAGTGGCGAGGGCCGCGGGGGGGGGGCGTGGCCTGGAGTCCACGAATCGTCCGTCTCCCATTCAAACTGGCCTTAGTCCTCGACTCGGGGAACATTGAAACACGGCAACTCGACCATGTCATCATTGCACAACCGCCTTCCACACACACCCCCTGAAACCCACCCACTCACCCTCCTCCCTCACCTTGGCCATCCCCTTACCTGCTCGCTCACCTACCCTCTTCCTCCCAATCTCCCATTGAAATGGTCTCTTACCTCTGCTCACCACCCTAACTCTCTCACCCCACTCAACCCCTCACCTGCCCTCTCCCCTCACCCTCCCCCCGTTCACATGCCCCCTCCTCTCTTTCCACTTCCACGCCTATCACCTGATGTTCTCCACCACCCCCACCACCTCACCAGTCACCCTCACCACACGCCACGGCTCCCTCCTCCCCCACCTTGTCCCCACCACTCACCCCCCTCACCTACAGTCACTTTTAACCCTGCCCCTCCTCAGCTGGTTTCTCCACTTGTTTTTATCTACCCCACCTCAAGCTCACTCCCTCACCTCATCTGGCCCTCTCCCCTCACCACCCCACTCACCTGGTCCCTCTCCCCTCACCACTCACTCACCTGGCCCTCTCCCCTCACCACTCCCTCACCTGGTCCCTCTCCCCTCACCACTCCCTCACCTGGCCCTCTCCCCTCACCACTCACTCACCTGGTCCCTCTCCCCTCACCACCTCACTCACCTGGCCCTCTCCCCTCACCACTCACTCACCTGGTCCCTCTCCCCTCACCACCTCACTCACCTGGCCCTCTCCCCTCACCTGGCCCTCTCCCCTCACCACTCACTCACCTGGTCCCTCTCCCCTCACCTGGCCCTCTCCCCTCACCACTCCCCTCACCACTCCCCTCACCTGGTCCTTCACCACGTCCCTCACCTGGTCCCTGAGCACGAGTCTCCCGGCGCAGGAGCTGGTGGAGCAGAGTCCCGGGGCGGCGTTGACGAGGCCCAGGAGGCCCGCGATGGCCGCGTCCACGTCGCCCTTCCGGCTGCCGTCCCGTCCCAGGAGACGTTGCTGCTTACGGCGCCCGAAGCAGGCCTCCTCCATCTCGCACGACGACTTCTACTCACAGATATTCGCCCTCAGGTCTGCTCGTTGTGTTTTTTTTTTAAAGGGCTACGAACGCGGCCTGAGCCAGAGGCTTGCGAGAAACACGCGCGGCAAGTGTAAACTTTTACCTTGCGGGTTAAAGTCTCGAGTGCGAGTTGAGGTAGATGTTCACGAAATCTTGGCTTTTTAAGCAGCCGTCTATAACTCAGTGGGTTGTTGCATCTGGTACTTGAAGTGTCATTTCCCCCCTTAGTTTTTGCTATTTAAAGCGGCGAGTTGAGGGGAATGTGAACATTTTATAAACATGAACACGGCTCCTGGCCTCAACTCCCATTCACACCGCCACTGTACTGACAACAGTGGTCCTCGTAACCAAGGTAACGTACAGAATAAGTCTCACGTTTAAAGTAAAAGACTACAGGCTGTGGTGACGATAAAGGCCTCAGTCAAAACCACCCCGGCCGTCAATGGTAAACATTGACCCCTAGTGGTGGCTGCTGGTGGTGGTGGCGGCACGCGATCTGGTGCTGCAATGCGGTTGTGGCCCGCTTGGTGGTGGTGCTGATCGTGTTGTGGCAGTGGCGATGCTGAGGTTCGTGGTGTGGTGGTTGTACTTTTGTGGTTATGATGGTGATGATGAATATTGGTAGCGATGACGAACGTGTCTGGTGTCGTGGCTGTGTGCTGATGTTGTGGTCGTGATGATGTGATCGTGTGGTGGTTTTGGTGATGTTTTGGCCATGATGGCAGTTAAGATCGTGTTTGGTGATGTGGTAGTTGTTGTGGTTAGCAATGATGGTGTTTTGGTGGTTGTGGTGTGGTGCTTTTAGTTGTGATGGTGGGTGTTGTGGACCCTGGTCACTGAATCTCTGGAACCCATTGACCCGGACCCTCTTGCCCATTTGACCCCTGACCCAGGACCCCAGACCAAGGACCCAGGACCCCAGGACCCTGAACCCTCTCTCCCCTCTGACCCCAGGGCCTCAGACCCCAGGTCTTAGTTATGGCGTTGATGGTGTTTTTGGATCTTTCATTCACCATCGTTTCATTGTATACCGTCCAATCATGCATAATTTAAAACAGCTCAAAATACAACACGCCAACAAAACAGCACTTATTGACATATTTATTGATTGAGGTCTTGCTCAAAGATAGCGTTTGTCTGCACATGTTTCTCTCCTTAAAGCACCATCTGGGTACGTTAGTCTTGAGACTTTTCTCATCTGACCTCCTCTCATAGGGAGAGGCGCTCACTAACCCAATAAATCACGAACCTTCAGCCACGAGACTTCAACTCCGCTCACAGCCACAGGCCTCAAGTGAGCCGCTCCAGACTCACCACTGTAACACAGCCAGTCGTCAGTCACCAGCATATGGGGACCAGCGTTTGCGACCAGGGTAATTCACATGGATGGTTGAGCACCTCTGTAGATTTGTGGCTTGTGTGTCACATGGAGGTCAGGCAGCTGTTGTGGGAAGAGTGCCCTTCTCGATTTGCCCCTCTTCACGGGTTGGAGGAGCTGCATTCCTTTGGAGAGGCTGAATCTCAGCGTCGTAAACTCGAAATCTTAAGGGCACAGAAAAGGACTTTGTTTAGCGATGGACCAACAGAGCAGATATTAGACGGTGCAATGACACGTCGATTAATCTAGATTCTCATGCTTACGGTACGTGCATCGAATTTTGTGTGAGAATATGTCATTATAGAACTATATCACAAATGTTTTGCAACTTGTTGTTAATGTAGGAAACAGAACTGTCTAAACTGGGCAGAAGTAAAATGGTCAAATGGCAAAAAAAAATCTAATTTGAATCAAGTCACGAACCCTAAGTGTGACAATTTGTCATATCACATGGGTTATTAATAGTTTCATGCCTACGACCTACACGTCACTGATTTTGATCGATAAATGATTTGGTGATGCTGCTGCAGCATTGCCAGTGGTCCACAAGCACATTTCACAACACTCAACTCATTTATCAATACCATTGTGTGTGGCTTTAAAAGGAAAAATATAAAAAAGCAATGTTCGGGCAATGGCCCTTCATAGCGCACAACTGTTGCATGTACAAATTATGTTCACGTGTTATAAAGCAGGGTTATTGGCGAATGTGTTTACTAGACCACCCCTCACTAGACTACGCACACAAGACCACCTTACAACAAGACCACCTACATCACCTTCACCAAACCAGTAAAGCAAGTGCGATGATGGCAACAACTGGTTAAGCCGGAGAGTTCACCGCCGCAACTGTGGAGCCGGGAAGCACTGTTCACCTGCACTGCAGATGACCAACCGGCCGGGGTGAGGCAGCCCCTCCTCGTGGCCTCCCTCGGGTCGTCCTCTTCGCTCCCAGGGGGCCAATCCCAGGTAGGTGCGCAGGGCCTTCTCGCTGCAGAACCTGGAGAGACGGATTAAGAGTTGACGACCGCCGGGCGATTCCTGTCGCGTTTACGATTTTTCAACGGGCGATTCCCACTTGAAGAAATTTCCGTTCACTTTTAAGATCAAGCTCAAGATGTCATAATCGCCAGAACCGTTGGTGCTACTCACTTAGCCAATGCTCTCTGCCCTCTGCCAGTTGCTGCAGCTGCGACCTCCAAGATCTGCCCTGACAGTGTCCCGCCATCTGGTCTTAGGCCTTCTCTTCCCCTTGGTCGTTGGACTCGTGGAGAACATACCGATGGCTTCTCGATAACTGGGCACTCCTGCATCCTGCACGCATCCTACCCAGCGCAGCCTTGTTTGCCTCATAATATGTGTTGGCGATTGTTGAAATCACCACCACAATCCCATTCATTTAAAAGGGGATATAAACAATCACCGTTTAAATGAATGTCTTTGAACGATTCTTAGGCTGTCAAAGAAACTCTATTCATTTCAATGGCAATTCCGGGGTTTCCGTTCATATAGACTGGCATCCCAGTCTGCAACGTGAGCAGAAGGTGGCAGTACAGCACGCCTGTGCGGATCTCTAGTGCGTAATGTCCCCTTGTATACGTAGACATTTCTGGATGCTCCGGTTTCCCCCCACACAAAGTAGACCACCTCTAACACTCGAATTCGTCAAATATTCCAATGCAGGATCTTCCTGAAAAGGTCCTGTGACTCAGCAAGGCTTTCCCTGGTAATTACGTTCAGATTCACCATAAATACCCTGTCCAGGGACTTTCTCGAGCTCCCTGTAGTGGAGGCCCTTTTAACAGCAGTCGCATGAGCATTCAATATGCTAGGCTGTATCTTAAATGTGTTATTACCAAAGGGCTAGTTGCCCAACATTGTGGAATAAACCGGGCCATGCTGCAAAAACAAACAAGTTCTGGCAAACGAACAATTGGAGGAACGTGGCAACAGCAGTGACGCCCTGACGACCACAGGCATGGGACTGACATGAGATGACACAAAGTCCGTCCACCGCCACAGGAATGCGAAATTTCCAGCACCAGCTCACGGCCACCAATGGAACGGAGCACCACCCCATTGCTCGTTTTCAGCGGATACAAAACAAAATCTGTCCATCGGAATTATTTTCTACGATTTCCTCAATCGACACGGGGTTTACTCTGGGCACTTGTGCAGTGGGTCCCCTACTTCCTCCAGTAGTAGATGAGGTTGGGCAGCAGGTGGACTACAGCTGGGAAGAAGAGGCCACGCTCCACGTGACCTAAACGCACGGCCTCCAGCACCTGCTCGCGTGGATGCTGTGACACGTTCACCTGTGTGTGTGTGGGGAGCGATGGTGCAGAGGTTAGCGCGCTGCGCTACGAACCCGACAACCCGAGTTCGATTCCTGCTCACGGCCAAAAACCATTGACGATTATTTGAACCGGTCCTGGGCCTCTCCTAGGTCGACTCAGCCTCAAATGAGTACCTGGTGTGGTGTGTAAACATTGCCACTGGGGAGACAAAGGCGGTCGGGCATGGTGCTGGCCACACATCCCCTCGTTTATCGTGCCGGCCTTCATAGGTGCTCACTAACAGCACTTACCCCAACAGTATGTTAAGGCTACACGGAGTATATTTGTCTTTGTGGACATGCAGCCGGACCGCATTTAGTGAGGGGTGGTACAAATGTTTGTCCAGGGATACAAAACGATTATTATTATTTAAGAAAAGTAGGAATATTTAATTTTGTTATTGTGCTCACGTGAACAATATCATTAACATTAATTGGAGTGCTTCCCTTCAGCGAGGGTTGGAGATTGTGTGTGTTACTGGGGAACGGTTACTGCTGAAGATATTCACGATGTGGATAATAAGTATTCATATTTTGACAATTGAGATGGCGACATATTACCACGAGAGGGCATCCATTGACATTTACGACAATCGTGATGATGATGAAACAATCCACGTTATTAAAATTGAAAATGAAGATCACTCCAATGATGATGATGAAGCGAGCGAGCCTTTTACACAGTTCCGACCACGTGGCAGATCTCCAAATCCTCCATTCATGGTTCTGCGGCTCCGCGTCCACCAATCGTCCTGTCACTGCGTCTTCCCCCTCTGCCCCCGATTCCCCCTCACCCTGCACGCAGGGAGGTCCTCCGAGTCGAGGAAGAGGCGGCTAACGACGGCCGCCTTCTCTCGAAGCCATGCTGCGTCCATGACCGTGCCCATCCCGGCCGCTGCTGCCTCGGCACTGCTATCCACCAAGGCCTTGAACCTACGCGGTGGGGAATAGAAGAATAGGTCCGCTGAAGGAGAATGGTCAGAGCTGAGCTGACGCGCTGTCAAAATAAATGTTTTGTATGTGGAGAGACAAACATGGGAAGGCAACCACATCTCAAGACCGACGATGACGACGATGCTGAAGGTCACGCGGGTAAAGATGACGATGATGATGCTGATAACGACGTCAAGGTGCACGCAGGACACACCTCTCGACCTCTTGGAAAAACGCAAAGTCTTCCATGAGAAAGTTGACGACGATCTTCTGGTCATTCACCGTTCTCCTCGTGGTGAGCAGCTGCTCCGACGCTGGCGTCGTTGAGGTGCGGCTGACGGGGGCCGAGCGGCTATCGGTTCGAGAGGTGGTTTCATGGGGGGCCCCTCCCGCCAGCGGGGGGTGCCAGCCACCAGCACGGGGGTGCGCGCTGCGAGCGGTGGTGCCTCCTGTCCCCCCACCCCCCGACCCACACGTGAATAACTGAACATCACATAGAGAAGGACTGCTATTTGTGTTTTGTTGTTCTTCCCCCCGCACCTCCGATTATCACGGTTGGCGAAGTACGGTGTGCAGGTCATGTCAAGGTCACGATAAAAATAAAGATCAATAAATACATCGTGGTTTTTACGTTTGTTTTAATGCACTGCACCAGCATGGCTCGGATGTGCCAGTGGAAAATGGGCATTAGACACGGTGCCTCGTGTAGCGTGGAAGCTCGCTGTACCCGTGGCGGCCCTCTCCAACGCCTCCTCTCGTCGCAACTGCGCTCCCAGGAACGCGGCGAGGTCCCGCCGGGTGCCGGGCTCCCTCAGCGCCGCCAGGAGGCCCGCCACGCTCCGCACCAGCTGGCGCAGGGCAACGCGGGCAACGCTCTGCACGGCGAGGGGGTGGGGGCAGAGTCGGGGGGAGGGAGGGGGGGTCGGACAGAGGGGCACGGAGGACACGAGCACTGTGGTGATGTGTCGAATTGGGGCCGGCAGGTCACACCGACTCGCTCGTATGCCCACACACTCGCTTCAAAGGGGAGCTTGCAGGTCAAAAGTCAACGTGCGAACGTGGATCTGCTTCTAATGATGTGGGCACTGCAGTGAAACCCATAACATGGAGCAACTATTGGTCTGAGCCATACACGATAGAGAACTTTACCAGGGCGAGAGACGGGGCCATTTGATGAGTTCGATACTTGTACTGGATAAACCTATGACTGTGGTGGTAGGACACAATAAAAATACTGGCAGTTGTGTGTGTGTGTGTAGAGTTATTCAATTCTTCCGTGCCTTTTTGGGGATGGCCCCTGGCTGCGCAACGGTTGATGACCTTTCAGGGAAGCTGTCGAGATAAATCTTGAACCTGAAATAGCCACATACAGGTGCATCATCGTCAACATCGTCATCGTCGGTCATGATCGGTCCTTTGCTTCGTGAAGGCCTTCTCAAGTGATGAAAGCCTCTTTATTTCCCACGGTCTCGCAATGCAATAATCCACCTATCATCTACATGCGAGCCAACGTCGTTGCTCTTTCTGTACGACAGACGATCTCTGATCTCCAGTACTTCTAGTCCCTGGTACCAATTGCCTCTCCAGTACTTCCTGTCTCAACGATCCCCTTTCTCCCCTAGGCCACTTCTACCCTTGAACCACGAGACTGTTATCATCCAGGTCCTCCACCCTGCTAAGTCCTCAGTACCATCGTCACTAGTACCACTGGGCTCCAAGACCCCGTTTTTCCCAGACCCCTGTGATCACAGGTTCCCAATCTCCTTGATCCCCTGTATCACTCGTGTCGGGTATCCCTGACCTTCTAAGCCCCTAATTGCTCAGATTCCATGTCCCATGCCCCCCAGGT
This sequence comes from Lethenteron reissneri, assembly GCF_015708825.2. NCBI lineage: Eukaryota > Metazoa > Chordata > Hyperoartia > Petromyzontiformes > Petromyzontidae > Lethenteron > Lethenteron reissneri. The sequence continues at coordinate 1,013,608 of NC_083790.1, forward strand.
CCTCTATATCCCAGGTCCTCTGCACTCACCACGTCTCCTCCATGACGCGGTACACTTGGGTCTGTGCCGTGGCGATCATAGCTGGCGTCACGACCTGCTCTGCCTGGATCTCCAACATGATGGGGGCCTTGCACTGCAGTAGGGCGGCTAGGGCCCCCCCACAAAGGGGGAGGGGTGGGGAAGGTCGGGAAAAAAGAGGGAGGGGCAGGAGGCGGGCACAGTTATGCAATATAAACTATGAAGAAAAAACATGCATATGCATGGATTCAGTATCACTTTGCAAACACGCGTTATGGGCTCGGAAGTATTTTATTAAAGCAGCGCGTGGCCAGTGTCACCACCGTCCGCACACTCGACAGCCACTGGGAACTATGCACTGTTAAATCTCGATTAAAAACTCATTTCTTTATAACTGCTTTTTGCGTTCAGTTTGTTGTCTTCCCCCCCACCGCACCTCCGATTAGCGCGGTTGGCTACGTACGGTGCGAACGAAGTTCATCGTATGTGCGCACGCACGCGCTGCCGGCCTCACCTGGGTCGAGTCCCTTGTGGAAGTAGCGCGCGTGGATGAACGCCGTCGTGGCGCGCACCTCGTGGAGGCCTCGCGCCAGGCGGAGCCGCTCGGCCTCGCGCCAGAACCCCACGGCCGCGTCGGCGCCGCGGCCTCGCGCCAGCAGCGCCACGAAGGGCTCGTGGCCCGCGTCGCCCAGGGCCTCGCGCAAGCTCCTGCGTGTGCGGAGGGGGGCGGGAGCGGCGGTCACGCTCCGCGATGGAGCGATTCGGCATCGCGGCACGAGACGAGGGGATCCCGAGGTAGCTCTGCTCTCTAACGTAGCTCCGCTCCGCTCCCTAACGTGTGTGCTGGAGTGACCACTGGCCCACACGTTAGGGAGCAGTACTGCTTATTTTCGACCTACTCTGGCGCTGAGTGTAGTTCTTGTCGCATGACGGTCTAACCGATGTTGTTAATGATCACAGCTGAAATCTAGCCGGATTAAGTACAGAACCACATTGAGTATGAGAGGGTTTTTTTTGTCGTCAAGCCATTGGCGACCGGGCTTAGATCATCAACTCACTACGATTTGATCGCAGGTGGCTGACACCTGGATTTGAACCCAGGATCTCAGCGCTCTGACCTCTGAGCCACACGGCCCGGAAGTCTTGGTCGACGTTAAATGCAGTCGAACCCCACATATCGGTGACGACGGCTGTACCATGCTGGGCGTGAAACGAGTGCCGTGTTGGTTGGTCGTACGTGCACCGTGTCCATGGCAGGGAGTGTGCCGTGTCGATGGCAGGGAGTGTGCCGTGTCCATGGCAAGGAGTGCGCAGTGTCCATGGCAGAGAGTGTGCCGTGTCCATGGCAGGGAGTGTGCCGTGTCCATGGCAGGGAGTGTGCCGTGTCCATGGCAAGGAGTGTGCCGTGTCCATGGCAGGCAGTGTGCAGTGTCCATGGCAAGGAGTGCGCAGTGTCCATGGCTGGGAGTGTGCCGTGTCCTTGGCAGGGAGTGTGCCGTGTCCATGGCAGGCAGTGTGCAGTGTCCATGGCAGGGAGTGTGCCGTGTCCATGGCAGGGAGTGTGCCGTGTCCATGGCAGGCAGTGTGCAGTGTCCATGGCAGGGAGTGTGCCGTGTCCATGGCAGGCAGTGTTCCGTGTCCATGGCAGGGAGTGTGCAGTGTCCATGGCAGGGAGTGCGCAGTGTCCATGGCAGGGAGTGTGCCGTGTCCATGGCAGGGAGTGTGCAGTGTCCGTGGCAGGGAGTGTGCAGTGTCCGTGGCAGGGAGTGTGCCGTGTCCATGGCAGAGAGTGTGCAGTGTCCATGGCAGGGAGTGTGCCGTGTCCATGGCAGGGAGTGTGCCGTGTCCATGGCAGGGAGTGTGCCGTGTCCATGGCAGGGAGTGTGCCGTGTCCATGGCAGGGAGTGTGCCGTGTCCATGGCAGGGAGTGTGCTGTGTCCATGGCAGGGAGTGTGCCGTGTCCATGGCAGGGAGTGTGCAGTGTCCGTGGCAGGGAGTGTGCAGTGTCCGTGGCAGGGAGTGTGCCGTGTCCATGGCAGGGAGTGTGCAGTGTCCATGGCAGGGAGTGTGCCGTGTCCATGGCAGGGAGTGTGCCGTGTCCATGGCAGGGAGTGTGCCGTGTCCATGGCAGGGAGTGTGCCGTGTCCATGGCAGGGAGTGTGCCGTGTCCATGGCAGGGAGTGTGCTGTGTCCATGGCAGGGAGTGTGCCGTGTCCATGGCAGGGAGTGTGCCGTGTCCATGGCAGGGAGTGTGCCGTGTCCATGGCAGGGAGTGTGCCGTGTCCATGGCAGGGAGTGTGCCGTGTCCATGGCAGGGAGTGTGCCGCGTGGTGGGGCGCCTCACCGAGGTGGCGCCAGGGGCCTGCGCAGGAGGCGGCCTCTGTGCTGCAGCACGCGCGGCACCAGCCTCCGGGCCAACTGCATCGGGGATGGCGACGCTGAAGCGGTCCCCCTCGCGTCTTCTGCGTGTGTGTTGTGCGTGAGTGCGTGCGTGTTGTGAGTGTGTGCGTGCGTGCGTGTTGTGCGTGAGTGCGTGCGTGTTGTGCGTGAGTGCGTGCGTGTGCACGAGTATTGTCGGGGAGCGGTAGTGCAGCGGTTAGTGCACGGTTAGCTACGTACGGTGCAAAAGAAGTTCAACATACATTTGTGCTATGAGCCCGGCGACCCGAGTTTCCTTCCCGCTCGTGGCCAATAAAAGTGGCGAATATATGAATTGTTCCTGGGACTCCTCTCGATCGACTCAGCCTTAAATGGGTACCTGGTGCGATGTTTAAGCATCAGCACGTGGTGGATAAAGGTGGCTGGGCGTGGTGCCATCCACACCACCTTGCACACTTTGTCGCCTTTATAAGTTATTGCTCAGAGCACTTGCCACAACAGCCTACACCGGGTGTCTTTATCTTTGGATTGTGCGAGGAGCTCAGATCTCTTAACACAGCCCTTGTAGTTTTAAACTAAACAATTTGAAGCACTTATTTTTTATTTTACTGGATAAGGCCCACGGAGCTATATAGATTTTTTTCAGAAGCGACCCTACAACAAATGATGGCTCAACGAAGTGGCTTATCATCGTGTGTAAATGTGTAGCAGCCAAACACTCTAAGCGCGTGTTTCTAAACGTGGAGGGAAATACCGGAGGACCCGGAGAAAAATCCACGCGACCACGGTGATAGAGAACACGCAAACTCCAAATATACAGCTGAATATCAGTGTCGGGATCGAACCCACGACCTCCTGTATACCAGGCGAGGTAGTTAACATTTCGGCACCCCGCGGCGCCCCGTAAGGGACGTCCCGCTGAAGTGTTCTGCGCGTCTCGGACGCGTCTCGGACGCGTCTCGCTGTACCCTCTGTGGCGGTCCACTTGCTGTAGTACAGCTGGAAGTTGTCGCTCAGCATGCGCACGGCGAGTCTTGGACATCTTCTCACAGTCTCCTCGAAAGACCACGCACAACCCCCTGCGCTCGCCGCGGAGGGAAGAGGGGGTAACTACAGCGGTGGGTTTCTCATCCCAGACAAAGAACCTCCTAATGGAGTCCACATCTCCACACGTTATGGGGGTCATGCTGACCTTTCACGTAATTCAGTTCTGAGCATTAAAACTGATTAGTCCGATTTTTTCCAATTAATGTACGACAAATTTTCTTTGCTGGGGCATTATATTTGGCTGATGACACCTTAATATATAGAGGATTGCAGAGCTTGGGCGATTGTTGGTGCCGGCTTATCGTGTAGCCGCCTTCCCGCTTGTCTGTAGTTCCTCCTCGTGCCTCTGAGTGAGCAAATACTGTGCGTCGGTGGTGTGTTAAAAGTTTATAACATTATTATTATTATTAAATGGTGTGCCTCGAGTGTGAATAAAAAGGTCTGTTTTGAACCGATTTCAGAATTAGTTCTGTGACACAGCGTGACGCACTGTCGTCTGCAGAGTTCGAAATGGGTTGTATTCGTCTTTTTGACATTTTGCAATCTAAGGTTGAAAGCATCAATGCCTTCTCTCTGGTCTGCTGGGCGGATACGGTAACGCTCGTCAACACAATCCAGTATTTTAAGCAACATTTTAGTATCGAGCTGTGTTCCTATTGGGGACTGACAATGGAGAAAAGTGGCCAAATTGATGAAGTGGTTACCCCAAAACGTGGCAATGAAAACCAGCTAGTGCCCTACGAATGATCTCTCAGCCGGCTAGAGCGATGACGTCATCGCGCGACGTCACAACGCGCCACGTGCGCCGTGCGACGTCGTCTCGTTGTGCCGCTTGGAGCGCCCGCCATCGTCATTGCTGCCAATTAAATAACTCCGAGGACAAACGCGCGCACGTGTCGGGAATACTTGCTGCGTGTGTCCGCCTGTACATTCTGGAAAATGAGACAGAAAATGGGAAAAGAGTGGATTTTTAAGAAATAATTGAATTAACCGGAATGACTCCCCTGATGGTGGTGACCCTTTACCGTCATCCCCTTCTCTTGGGGGGAGTTCAGCCGCCCCCTCCGCTCTCCCCATCCGGTGCCAGGGATCTCCCTCCCAGCTGCCCGCGTCCGGCTCCTCGCTCACCGGGCCCGAGAAGGTCCAGGCAAGGCCCTCGGCCTCCGACGCACGCCGTCGCCACTCGTCCTCCGGGCTGGGATCAGCCGCCTCCGTGACCTCTCGTGGGGTACAGGGGTCACACTTGACCTTTGCCTGAGGAACAAAGCAGCACGGAGCAAGCCGCATAAGTCGGGTGGCCACCTGTATCTGGGCTTCTCCCAGGGATCATCCACTTTGTGATCAGGTAGCTGTCCGGTGAAGCAATGCTCATCTCACCGCTGTCTTCACAAACAGCGCGATGTCTCGGTCCACAAATTCGGCCAATGCCGGCCCCAGCTCCTGAAAACGTTCAAATGGACACGTCATCGCAGGCACCGAAAACGCCAGGAGACCAGCTGTCATCAAGCTCGGTGGCCTAGAAAGAGCCTGGGTTACTCACGGGTGGCTGAGACCTGGAGTCTAACCCATGGGCCCAGTGGTGGCAGCTCAGCACTCTGACCCCTGAGTCACCTGGCCACCTCCTCCCTTACTACATGCATTCATGACACACAAAGTGCTTGCCGCAAATGAACCACAATATGTTGCTGATGTCGTCAAAGAGCATAAACCATCACGTGAACTGTAGTCATCCTCGCAGCGGCTGTTGTCTAGCCATCGAACAAAGACGGTCACCGCATCGCACGCTTCCAGGTGCGCTTCTGCGGCCGTCTGGAATGCTATTCGGATATTTAGGAAGCCACTGGAGCTATGCATTATCAAATCATCTAAATTGAAAACGAATTTTTTTAGAACTGATTTTTGTGTTCAGTTTGTTGTCCTTCCACAGCACCTCCGATTAGCACGGTTGACTACGTACGGTGCGGACAAAGTTCAACATACATCCATACATACACCGGGGTGCCAATTACAATCGTGACGGTGTAATTGATACTGAATTGCAAGAGTGACGTGATTGTAATTTCAGCAGATAATTCCGCTGCTGCGATTGCAACTACAGTTAACCCCACATCCGTCCACCACCCAACCCCCAGAGTCACCTGACCCACGCGTCTCTGCGCGTCCGCGAGTCGGAGCGACACGGCCGCCCCCAGCGTCGCTCCGAGCAGCGAGGAGAGGAGACGTCGGGGTGGAGACACGACGGACGCCTCTCCCGCCAGGGCCGGACCAAGCGTGTGGGGCGGAACGGCGGGTGGCGGCGGCGGTGGCGACGCGACCCCGACCTGACCCCGGGTCAGGGTGACCCCGCACGCGAGCCCAGACCTCCAGACACGCTCGGCGGCCTGCGAGAGCAGCTCGTGAAGGGAGGGGTCGCAGCCAGGATCCTGCGGGTCGGATGAACGGCGACGCGAGCTCAGAGCAGGTCAGAGTGCGGTGTGCTCGTCACGACAACTGACCACTGCCCAGTGCACGATCACGCGGGAGGTACGGACGCTGCGTGTCAAGCAACTCCCGGTGCCATCGAACGGATGGCCAGACTGGACACACGGCGATCACGGCTGTCGCCTGCTCTTCAAATGCCATCCGAGATAAGAGAGCGAGAGAGAGGGAACATTTGTCGAAATGCTTGTGGGCAGGCACTCGTCACCTATAATTCGGTCAGAGAGAGTGGTGGGAATTCCACGTTCCCACGGCAGGTACAAGTCAATTCGTAGGGCAACCACAATAGCCGCTATGACCGTCCTTTGATCTGAAACAGGCTCAAGGAAGGGCCATCGTCCAAAACGTGAGCCTGTTGTTTTTTATTTTCTGCTATCAGACTGTGTGACTTACTGAATTGCTGACGTTAATTTGGTAGGCGAGGTCCTGGGTTGGCACTGTGATCCGCCTTTAGTAACCAGGCAGGACAAACTCCTGGACAGCTGTCAGAGCTTCGTCGCTCATCGGATTCCTCCAGTCTAAATCAAGATTCCGATTCTGATACCAAACATATACTGCGCAAATACACTTGGCTATAATTGTAGGTACCGTATGTGGAGCCTTATTTTAAACCGTACGTAGTCAACCGTGCCCGTCGGAGGCGCGGATTGTTAAAACGTTACCAACAGCGGGCAATGCCGCATTTCTGAACGCGTTATTTATCTTCACACAGACAGCACAGAGAGACGCGACGGCGGGACATGACGACGGGGCACGTACACGCGTGGCAAGGCGCGCGAACCCCTCCGCCTCCTGCCAGAAGAGAAGCCGCGGGGGCTCTCCGTGGCCCCGCGCCTCCAGAAACGCCAGGAGGGGACCCCCTGCAAAGTGGTCGCAGGCCAGGGCGGATCGTAGGGCTTCCGTTTCGGGGGGCTGGCCCCCCATCTCAGGACGTAGGATCTCCCATCCTATCCGTCTGGCCGCTGGAGAGGGGTCCGGCCATCGGCGAGGTCCTCCCGACCTCCAGGGGTTCGATCCGTGCCGCTTGGACCCCCTTGCTGTGTTAGACGTCCTCATCGCCTCACCCCAGGAAAAGCGACAACCGCCGTCGCGCAGTCCCTTCGGTGAGTTTGGGTGGTCGTAGTCGTAGGCACGGTAGTTGCCGAGGTCCTTGCAGCTTTGGTGTTGGTAGTGGTGGCCGTGGTGGCCGTGGTGGCAGTCGTGGTGGTGGTGAACGCACGACGGAGGCCGATCAGCTGCAGTCGAGGACGACCCGCGATCATCGTGACCCCGGCTTCCAGGGGTCGCCGCGTCATCGCCACCGTCGCCGTCGACCGAGCCGGGAGCGAGGCTCGCGCGCCACTCCCGTCGCCACCGCTCGTGGCGGAGCAGCCGCGGCACCCAGTAGCCACGCAGCTGCGCCAGCGCTTCGCCCTGCGCCGCCCGCAGCAGCCGGGCGCGGTCGCGCGGCGCTGTTGAGGAAACGCAGCGACACGCTGAGTCGGCGACGTCGAGCGGAGGGCTCGGACTGCTGCTGCTGCTGCTGTTGGGGGGTTGAGGGCCACCGCTACGCACAAGACTACGGCTACCGCTGGGGTTACCGCTGGAGCTACCGCTGGGGTTACCGCTGGAGCTACCGCTGGGGTTACCGCTGGAGCTACCGCTGGAGCTAGTGCTGGAACTACCGCTGGAGCTAGTGCTGGAACTACCGCTGGAGCTAGTGCTGGAACTACCGCTGGGGCTAGTGATGGTGCTAGTGCTGGAACTACTGCTGGGGCTAGTGCTGGGGCTACCGCTGGAGCTAGTGCTGGAACTACTGCTGGAGCTAGTTCTGGAGCTAGTGCTGGAGCTAGTGCTGGAACTACGCTGGGCTAGTGCTGGGGCTACCGCTGGAGCTAGTGCTGGAACTACTGCTGGAGCTAGTTCTGGAGCTAGTGCTGGAGCTAGTGCTGGAGCTGGTGCTGGAGCTAGTGCTGGAGCTACCGCTGGAGCTAGTGATGGTGCTAGTGCTGGAACTACTGCTGGGACTAGTGCTGGGGCTACCGCTAGAGCTAGTGCTGGAACTACTGCTGGAGCTAGTGCTGGAGCTAGTGCTGGAGCTACTGCTGGGGCTACCGCTGGAGCTAGTGCTGGAGCTACTGCTGGAGCTAGTGCTGGAGCTAGTGCTGGAACTACTGCTGGAGCTACCGCTGGAGCTAGTGCTGGAGCTAGTGCTGGAACTACTGCTGGAGCTACCGCTGGAGCTAGTGCTGGAGCTAGTGCTGGAACTACCGTTGGAGCTAGTGCTGGAGCTACTCCTGGAGCTAGTGCTGGAGCGACGTCTACCGTCCATGCTCATACTCGAGTCAGCGAGAGGACTATCACTAGCATGACCGATAGTGTTGGGGTTAGCGTCATAGCTAAGTCTATGGCTAAAGTACAACACCTAAAGCGACTGCTGTAGGGATATAGGCTTCAATGATTTGAGATTGTTACAGACCGGCGTACGTGCTACTCTCGTGGTAGTGCCTTATGCTGACAATCCCGATTCCAAGTTGGCCTCGTGGCGTTCGGGAAAATATCAAGCGAGCGAAAAATCGCACCCTGGCTGGGACTACAGGTGTATAGCTAGTACTACTGCTCGTGCTAGGGCTACTATTAGTACGACTTCTGTAGCTATGGCGCTGGGGCTAGAACTATGACTGTGGACCTCTGGCTAGCACTGCTGCTCTGGGCTACTGCACGTGCGAGGGCAACTCTTAATATCACTACTGCGAGGATTAAGGGGCCGTCCATAAATGACGTCACGCGATTTTGGACGTTTAACCCTCCCCCCTCGTCACACGGCGTCACAAAAAGTCAGACTCCCCCTGAAATATGACGTCACAAAGCTCTGCCCCCCCCAAAACCATATTTCTATTTTGAAAAAAAAACATGCTTCAAATCGCTTTAAACTATTGCCATTGTAGTGCGTATTTAATGTGGCGCTGCACTCTGATGTTGTAGGAGAAACATTTATTAAAACGTCTAATTAAATAGAACGTGTTGTCTATATTTATTTAAAGTTGCGCATTTTAATGTGACGTCACATTCCTCAAACCCCCCCCTCGTCACTCATCGTCACAAATATCTGACCCCCCCCCCCGCCCCCCTAGGTGCGTGACGTCATGTATGGACGGCCCCTAAGAGTCGCAGTAGGATCGGGCCCGGAGCGATGGTGCCTGGCCTCTGGCTGCTACTTCTGCCGCTCGTGCCAGCGCGCGTGCGTGTCCGCCCCTACCCGTGTCCGCCCCTACCCGTGTGCGCCCCTACCCGTGTGCGCCCCTACCCGTGTGCGCCCCTACCCGTGTCCGCCCCTACCCGTGTCCGCCCCTACCCGTGCCGCTGGGCCCGGGCACGCAGCTTCGCAGCACGGACGACGGCTCCCGGAGGTGTCGCGCCGCCAGGGCCCTCAGGAGGCGGTGGTAGCGGGGACCCCGCGACCCCTCGGCCTCCTCCGCCCGGCGCAGCCTCTCCACCACCGCCCAGAACTCCAGCATCTCTCCTCCTGCACACGCGGTGGGAGTAGCTCGGGCTCAGGGCTGGAGGAGACTGGTGGAAGGGTGACGCGTCCTCAATGCAGGGTCTCAGGTCTTCAACGCATGTTTCATTTCGGCTGGAGCTGTCCAGGGCTGAATTCCAGAAAGTTCGTCGACGCCCTGCCCGTCAGGATGGTCGGGTCCAGGGCGTCGGGAGATGTATCCCTGATCGTCGTCGTCATCATGATGATGATGACGACGATGTAGTAAGGGTCCCAGGTGGGTGCAGGTGAGGGTGGAGGTACTGTTGGAGGTGAAGGTGGTGGTGGAGGTGAGCGTGGAAGTGAAAGTGCAGGTGAGGGTAGGTAGAGGTGAGGGCGGAGTTGAGGCTGTGAGGTCAAGGGGTGAGGCGAGCGTGGAGGCGAGCGTGGAGGTGAGGATCTCTGTACCCTGCGTGTGCCTCAGGTGAGCCCGCAGGTGAGCCATGCCCCGCGGGCTGCCCACGCACGAGTGGAGGCGACTGCGTTCCGCCTTCACCTCTGTGGGGTCTATGGCGACAGACAAAGACAAAGATCCCCCGTGTAGCTTCAACAAACTGTTGGGGCGAGTGCTGTTCACGAGTAGCAACTACGAAGGTAGGCACGGCACGGGAGGGGGTGGGTGGCCAGCACCACGACCGGCCGCCTTTGTCTCCCCAGTGCTGATGTGTTACACACCGCACGAGGTACTCATATAAGGTTGAGTCAACATAGGGGAGGCCCACGACGGGTTCAAATATTCACCACTTTTGTCGGTCGTGAGCAGGAATCGGACTTGGGTCACTGGGTTCATAGCGCAGTACAAACAGAAACGCATACACTTACACACAGAAAAAATAAGAATATATTTTACCATTTCTGGCAATAAAACAGATGTTAATATGCTCAAATATCAAAAAGATATGTTTCACAAGGCATCAAGTCTGCATTAACCGCACGTACTTGTGGCTAAACGTGCAAACAAGCATGCCCTGATAATATATGCATTGTCTTTGCAACTGATTGGCTTACACCAGAGACAGCTTTCTTTACGGCCTTGTCTCACCGCCAGTGTTAGATCAGAGAACCTCAAAAGGCGAACAGTACAAAGACAATGCAAGTAACAGATAATTTGTAGCTCGAGTTGAGCAGTTATATCTATGGCACCTTTTTGCCTGTATCAAAATGATGACAAAACAGACCCTCCGTTTCGTCTTGAGCAGACTGTTGAGGGCAAGCGCTCCCGACCACTCCACTCCACCCACGCACAGACACGCATGCGCGCACACACGCTCGCCCTGGCCCTGATGCGAACCAGTCCCCCGCGGCTCACCGGCGGTGTAGGCGAGCGGAGCCGCCAGTATCTCCTTGCACAGCGCCATCTCCACGCTGAGCTCCGAGCGCACGAACAGGGGAAGTCGCTCTCGCTGCAGCCACCGCTGCAGCCCGGCGGCGCTCAGCTCCTGGGGTCGCGGTAGAAATCCGCGGAAATGTTTTCCCGACAGGGTCGATTATTTTCACGAATATTTTTTTTACAGTTTTATTTTTTATTTTACTAGGTAAGCCCCACTGAGCTACAATGTAGATGTCTTTCAGAAGCGACCTGGCGATCGCAAACGATAGCTCAACCAAGTGGCTTATCGTCACGTGGGAAATTTATAGCAGCCGGATGCTCTAAAGGCGTGGTGTTAATTCTACACGTGAAGGGAAAAACTGGAGGACCCGGAGAAAAATCCACGAGGCCACGGGGAGAGAAAGACACGCAAACTTGACTTAAAGCTTTCGTGACTGCAGGAATTCATATTCTTGGGTCTTTCGGTAAAGTCACGTAGATAGGTTCAAAGAAAATAAAAAAAATAACAAAAAACTACGACGTTTCGATCGCAACACACGCAATCGTCATCAGGAGATTGCTTGTGTTGCGATTGTAAAAACATCAGCGCTGGGGAGACAAAGGCGGCTGGGCATGCATGGTGCTGGCACGCCCCTCGTGTGCCGGCCGTGCTTCATAGCAGCTCGCTCTTAGCACTTGCCCCAATAATCTGAGCAGTCTATACGGGGGACCTTTGTCTCTGTGTTAGTGTGTTAATGTGTATGTCACCAGGTGAGATGGCAGCTTGGGCTGGAACACCCAGGTGCGTTCTCCCGGCAGGTAAAACGCCCTCTGCCCAAACACCTGCATTGCAGAGAACGCACATGGAGGAGTGAGCAGGCAGTGCACAGGGGCCCTGCCTCTTCGTCATCATTCAGTCTGCCTGCCTGGGTCGCTGTCCATCTGTCCTTCCCCACATTTGTCTGATGTTACGTGCTGCATGTCTGTCCGTGTGTCTGTCTGTCTGTCTGTGGTGTCTGTCTTGACGATTATCTGAACCGGTCCTGCGCCTCCCCGAGGTCTACTCAGCCTCAAATGAGTACTTGGTGCGGTGTATAAACATCGCCACTGGGGAGACAAAGGTGGCCGGGAAAGGTGCTGGCCACCCACCTCCTCGTGTGCCGTTCTCTCCTTCATAGGCGCTCGCTAGCAGCACTTGCCCCAACAGTCTGTTAAGGCTACACGGGAGATCTTTGTCTTTGGTGTCTGTCCTGCTATAACTGTCAGATTTGCTTACTACTTTCCCTTTCAAGTTCATCTCTTTCCTTTCTGAAAATCAACTCATCGTCATCTTAAGCCATGGCCTATCTACTGCTGGATGAAGGCCGTCACCATCCCTCAGGGGGCCACGGTCCTCACTGTCGCACGCATCGACGATCACAAATCCGCGCGTCGCTTCGTGTCCTCACCGAGACACCGGTGCTCATCCCGGTACGAAACAGATGCCTCGTCAAGGGAACGTGGAATTTCAACCGACGACTGACCAAACTGAGACCGGTTCGGCTTCCCTGAGTCTGCGGACTCGGTGACCTTGGATAATGAGTCGACGAAACATTAACCGAATGTGGGTTAAATTGTAACAAAGTCCGCCGCTGTTCGTGTTGCAGCACGCACACGCGAGCCCGCCGCGACAAGTCGGCCGAAATGTTTCATAAACAGCTCCGTGCAGCGTTCCCCAGTTGTATTAAAGTTGCACACCTAGACTCCGACTGTACACATGCAGCATTGTTACAGCGCACATTTGCAAACTCGGCTCTGGGCTGAACAATACCCGTACCCGTCGCAGGACGCCTATGAAATATCCCGTGTCTGAGAATGGCGTCTGGAAGTAGACATTGCAGAACTACTTCGGGGGTCCCTTCAATTGCCTCGTATCCACATTCCGTGGCGTCAGCGTGTCTCGTGAGAACAATGCCGCAAGGCAAAACAACGTTTTAGACCTCATAGCTGGAAGCGAGACAACTTGTGATGCGATTTGTTGTTGGAGGCAGTCATTGGTGACGAGGCTGACACCGTCAACTCTCTGCACTTGAGAGGGCGATTTTAATCACGGGCGGCTGATACCTGGATTCGAACCCAGGTTCTCAGCGTTGCGGCCCCAGTAGTGGTATCCCTGACACGGCCATTATTACCTCCTCCTACCCCCTCCCCCCGCACGAAGACACGTTCAGTTGTCTTGGTGTGGGCTCACACTCACCGGGAGGTTGAGAAATATGTTGAAAAATTCCACAAATATCTCATCTTCCAACAGAGCGGCCAGGGATGTGCGTTCTGCAATAACAAAACAACAATAATCATTAACTGTGCTCCTACACCTTATGGATATACTTGCACCTGTCACCCGAATGTGGAATTTCCACCACTGGATAAGAAAAGCCAACAAAGATTAATACTAGCAGGAGAGGGCGATTTCGCTGCTGCTCTGTGATCCTAATTCAGCAATTTCCAGGTATAGGTTTTCAGCATTGGAATGTTTGGTTCAATGCCAGCTCCACTGTGTGGGTTTAGCTGCGGGGAAGAACAATTCTGATAGCCCGTAGAAAACCGCTGCAGAACAGGCGGTGGAGCATATGAACGCCACAGAGAAAGCTTCCCAAGTCGGGAATCGAACCCATGGGCGTCTTGCTGCGAGTTGTAATTTCTCCCAATTATTTTCGCGGGGTATCTGTACATGTGTAGAGGACTATCTCAACACATGGATAACGTTGTAAAGTGAACGGGAATTTGTGCTCGGTAACATAACTCCTCGATTAAATATAGTACAAAGAGGAATTCGCTCTTTGCGTTAACGCGTCGATGCCCCTCCACGCCAACATGTGGGCGTCGCGGTGGCAGAGATGTTGACTCCCTCGCCTGGTACGCGGGAGGTCGTGGGTTCGACCCCGACCTTGGCGCCTGCTGCTGCTGTATATTTGGTGTTTGCGTGTTCCTCTTCCCGTAGAATCAACATTGCGCGTGGAGAGTGATTGGCTGTTGCTATACATTTCCACATGACAATAATCCACTTCGTGCGATCGCCAGGACGCTTCTGAAAGAGAGCTGTATACCTCAGTGGGCCTGACCTGCTAAAATAAAAAAAAAACGCTTTAAATATTGAAAATAAAAAAAAGTGTTACAGCACCACCGGTTACCCAACCGTCGCATGGCCCGAGCCGCAGCAACTGAGCCGTGCTCGAGTCGCCTAGCAACCATCAGTCAGTGTCCGGCTCCGATATCGACCCCCCAGCTCCCATCTGAGCCCCACACCGCAGCGCGCCTGGGTTCAACCCGTGCCCCGACCCTTCCACACGCGTCGCAGGTCGCCAAGCGCGCTGCGGCTGGCGGAGCGCGGCCACGTCGCACCTGGCCACGGGTGAACACGGCGCCCTGGAGGCCGGGGTTGATGGATCACGCGGGGATTGTCCACCGATTTCATTGTTCTGTTTGCCGATGTGAGAGACTACGGGACGGCGTCGTCTCGTCAATGGGAGGCACAGCAAGTAGGCTCGCTTAGTTTAAACACTCGTTGATCGTGGCCGATGGTCAAGGATAGTGACGGATTGGTAACCACGGAGTGAAGCGTGTCTTGGAGGACGACCCCGAGGAGATGGAGCGATAAACCCATCACGTGTAAAGGCGCTGGGTGGATGGCGACAGCTTGGAGAGGCCTTCCCCCAGCAGTGGATAGACCATGGCCGATGACGGTGATGAACATCGGTCCTGGTGGAGCGGTGGCGCGGTGGTTAGCGCGCACCGCCCCGGCAACTCGCCTCCCCCAGTTCGATGCTCCGACTGCGGCTGACATCGGCGTGCGGACGATGTCGTCTCAAACCGGTTCCTGAGCATCATTTTCCACCAACCGGCGCTGACCAGCGTGGTGAAGTATGGCCAAACGACCCACGTCGACCGACGGGACGTGTGCATAAGATCTTCATACAACAGTGGACGAACGACGTCGTTTCTCATCGCACGCTGCTGTTGTGATCGGGAAGAAGCATCGCACCGGGGGGTCTGCGGAACAAGCGGCATCCCTTCGACTCGGACAGAACTTGAATCGTACACAAGAGAGAGACACTCACCATTCTGTATCGCCTCTAGATCGCACAAGACAGGAGAGAGAGAGATACTCACCATCCTGCATCACGTCTCGATAGTAGCGGAACCCCACACCGAGAGGCGCAGGGACCCCAGAGCCTCCCCCCCTCCCTGTGTAAGGGGGTCGGCCCCCTCTCAAGGGGGTCAGAAGACAGAGAGGAGGAGTTCGAGTGGCGGTGACTGCGACAGCTTGAAGAGAAGGTGCAGGGCGGTGGGAGTTGAGTGTCAAGGAGTGTGAGAGAGAGAGAGCAGTGTGGGGAGTGGGGGGTCAGAGTGTGGAGTGTGGGGAGTGTGAGAGAGTGGGGAGTGTGAGGGAGTGTGTGAGAGTGTGTGAGAGTATGAGAGAGTGTGAGAGAGTGTGTGAGGGAGTGTGAGAGAGTGGGGAGTGTGAGGGAGTGTGTGAGAGTGTGTGAGAGTATGAGAGAGTGTGAGAGAGAGTGTGAGGGAGTGTGAGAGAGTGGGGAGTGTGAGGGAGTGTGTGAGAGTGTGTGAGAGTATGAGAGAGTGTGAGAGAGAGTGTGAGGGAGTGTGTGAGAGTGTGTGAGAGTATGAGAGAGTGTGTGAGAGTATGAGAGAGTGTGAGAGAGAGTGTGAGGGAGTGTGTGAAGAGTGTGTGAGAGTATGAGAGAGTGTGAGGGAGTGGGGTCACTGTGGGGCCGCCCCGGGGCCAAGACCCTCGGGGAGTGGGGGGGAGGGAGGGGGCGGTGAGGGGGCGGGGCAGTGGGGGGGGGAGCGAGGGGGCGGTGAGGGGAGAGTGGGGGAGGGGGCGGGGCAGTGGGGGGGCGCGCGCGGCTGTTGCGGTTCCCGTGCGCCGCGCAACGAACCCGGCGACCCGAGTTCGATTCCCGCCCACGGCCACCAACACCGGTGACGATGACCTGAAGTGGTCGTGGATTATTCAACATCGCCTTGCCAGGCACGCTGAGGAGAGGCTTGCGGAGCCACAATACGGTTTCAGGAAAGGGCGGTCGTGCACAGATGCCATATTTTCAGTCCGTCTGCTACAGCAGAGGTGTAGCGAATTCTAACAAGACCTACATCTCTGCTTTATTGACCTGGTCAAGGCCTATGATACCATCAGTAGGCATGGGCTCTTGGTTGTTCTTCGTGCTTTCGGAGTCCCTGACCCTCTGCCCACGATCATTAAGGACCTTCATGATACTCTTAGGTTTTTTCGGTAAAGTAAAAAAAGTTACCGAAAAAACCTAAGAGTATGAATCCTTGCAGTCACGAAAGCTTCAAATCTAGACCTTCATGATGGTGAGCAGGCCCGAGTAAAACTACGTGGCCGGGAGTCGGAGCCATTCCTTGTACACCTTGGGGTGCGACAGGGATGTCCTCTGGCTCCCACATTATTTAACATATATTTTGACCACGTAGTTCGTGAAGCCTTCAATAGCTGTACCGGAGGAATTCCCTTCTGGTACAGATACAATGGGAGGCTGATCGATGCCCGGGTGCGGTCAAGGGATGGCTCCCTATTGCTCAACCACGTTATGTATGCCGATGATCTGGTAATTGCTGCTCACTCAGAGGAGGAGTTGGAGGCGCTGCTGCTGAACCTGGAGCTTGCCACCAAGAGGTGGGGCCTTACCATCAGCCCCACCAAAACTAAGCACCTGCCTGGGTATGTTGTACCATCGGACACTCCACCCCCATAACTCCCAATCGGTGATGGGGCAGTTGTGGAGAGATTGGAGAGTTTCCCATACCTTGGCAGTGTGCTCATGACTGGCTCTGGTTTAACAGCAGAGGTCTCACTTCGAATCAGTCGAGCGGCATTATCTTTTCATCGGTTGCGTAATGCTGTGTGGAACCTACCTGGTCTATGACCCCGTACGAAGCTTCAGGTCTTCTCGGCCACAGTCATTCCCTCCCTTCTCTACGCTTGCGAAACGTGGACCCCCCTAATGAAACATCTTCGCCGGTTAGAAACATTTCGGCTGGCCTGCCTACGATCCATCCTGGGCTTAACCAGGCTGGATTGTGTGAGGAGCTCACAAATCCTTGAAAGATGTGGACAAAGTCCCATCGGTGAGCTCCTCCGGCAGGCAAGGCTGCGTTGGCTGGGTCATGTAGCCCGCATGCCCAGCCACCACATGCCTAAACAGCTTTTGTTCGGCCGGATCGAGGGGGCTAAATGGACGCTGCACGGGCTAGATAGAGCTAGAGAAGAGATGGAGTGATGCGGTACAGGAAGACGTGGAGCTGAGTGGACTTTCCGATGACTGGTACCAGCGGTGTCAAGATCGTCCTCTTTGGAGGAGGCTCGTGAAGGACGCCATTGGGCAGTTGGAGGTAGTCGCCCTCCAACAACAACGGAGGGCGGAGGAGCGACGCTCACAATAACGAGCGGAGCGCCGGGTGGCTAAAGCACAGCAAGTTGGCACAGTCGGGGTCACAGGTGGTGCATCAGCCAGTCGTCTCAGTCGACATGTGGAATCTGGGTCTGCCCCGTGACCTCCTGCCAGTGGGCGCTCGACACTTCACGTGGCCTCATGGTGCACATAGCCTGGCACAAGCGTCATGGTGACGTCACCGCCACTTAGTGGCGAATAGTTGTTGTTATCTGAAAGGGGAGCGGTGGTGTAGCGGTTAGCACGGTGCGCTATGAATCTGGCGACGCGGGTTCGTTTCCCGCTCACGACCAACACCAGTGACGATTATCTAAACCGGTCCTGGGCCTCCCCTAGGTTGACTCCGCCTCAAATGAGTACCTGGTGTGGTGTGTAAACATCGCCACTGGGGAGACAAAGGCGGTCGAGTGTGGTGCTGGCCACCCACCCCCTCGTGTACCGTTCCGGCCTTCTCGCTAACAGCACTTGCCCCTACAGTCTGTTACAAGTTATACGGGGGATCTTTGTCTTTGTATCTGTGTGCGTGTGGTTGTTACATGCCTGGTTGGCAGGCTGTGAGAATGTTTTTTGTAAACAAATGACTGTTCAGCAAATTGTTTACTGTCGCTGTGTTTGTCCAGCGGCGTTTGAGTGATGTCCCCTCGTATGCGTGTGTGGGGATTCTCCGGTACGCTCCAATTCCTTCCAGCACAAAACAACCCCACCCACTCGTCTCCCTCTCATTCATTCCGTTTCTTTCTCCGTCTCCCCCCTCCCTCTCATCACTCACTCCCAACCCGCGATGATCGGAATCTCATCATCACTTCTGACTTCTAGCATCATCACCCCATCACCAACACAATCCGAGTCACCATATCCACACCGCCCCCGACAGTAACGTTACCACCCTTCAATCTCCTCCCTCCCTTCTTCCCTCCCTCCCCCCAGACTCCCTCTCTTATCCACGTCTCTCCGTCCCTCCCTCTCCCCAACCCTCCCATCTCTCCCTCTCCCCAGCCCTCCCATCTCTCCTTCTCCTCCCCTCCCTCTCCTCCCCTCCCTCTCCTCCCCTTCTCTACCAGCCCTCCCCCGTCCCTCCCTCTCCTCCCTCCCTTTCCCTCCCTCCCTCTCCTCCCTTCCTCTACCAGCCCTCCCCCGTCCCTCCCTCTCCTCCCTCCCTTTCCTCCCCTCCCTCTCCTCTCATCCCTCTCCTCCCCTCCATCCCTCCCTCTCCCATCCCTCCCCTCCCTCCCTCTCCCGCGCGTGCGCGTGATGAGTGAGTGAGGCGGCGCTGGCCGTGGTGCTGAAAAACGCCTCTCTCTCTCTCTCTCCCAAACCTCTACCCATCGCCAGCGTTTATCGCTAATACAATCACCGTACAAAGCTCGTTTCAAATTCATAATTTGCCAAGACTGAATTTCTTAGTCCGTTACGTATTATTATTTTACATACATATTTTTAAACATAACATATCTGCGTTTTACCGGATATCGACGCGAGGGAGCCCATTTCACACAATAAGAAGTATTTAACAATCGCCTTGCGTGGGCCTCGAGGATATTAAACCTCCGTCTCGCCACCTCGCACCGGTGAGCGCGTCTCTCCGTGCCCAGTTTCGTTTGCATGTTGCCCGCCGTCTCTCGTGTGCTCATCGGAGTCCTCCCGCAGTGTAAATAAATATTGTGGTCGTGGTCGACAATCACCAACAATGCGGCCATTCGCGCGAGTCGGCGCGTCGCCTCGGCCCGTCAACATTAAGACGGGGCGTGACAATCATCCAGGGCAACGTTGGTGTCCTATTCTTATTGCTACGACCGCGCTGTGTGTGCGCTGTGTGTGCGGTGTGTGTGCGGTGTGTGTGCGCTGTGTGTGCGGTGTGTGTGCGGTGTGTGTGCGCTGTGTGTGTGTGGTGTGTGTGCGGTGTGTGCGCGGTGTGTGTGTGTGGTGTGTGTGCGGTGTGTGTGCGTGTGCTCAATGTTACTATACTGTAGCTGCCCATGGCCATTGATTGAGGCCGACGCAGAGAGGCCTGCACGGGAGGGAGAGGAAGGAGGACGGAGGAGGGGGACGAGGAGATGGAGAAGGGAGGGCGAGGGGAGGTAGGATCGGCGAGCACCATGGAGGCGGCAGTTCTCATCGCGCTGCTCTACGCGCTGCTCGCTCACGAGCTCGTGTCGGGCCTCGTGGCGCGCAGGGTCCTCGCCAGCAAACCCGCGTGCAAGCCCGTGCGGCCCATCTGGTCTGAAGAGTACGTGCACCCCATGAACATCATCAACATCATCACCACGTAAACTACTACCGGCATCATCCTCACCATCAACATCACAGATAATACTACTACTACGGTCAGCTTCATCATCAACATCACCACAGAAACTACTCCCGTCATTATCATCATCATCATCATCATCCACATCATCAACATCTTCACAGATATTACTACTACTACTATCATCAACCACTCACTATTACAACTAACAACACCACTGCCATCACCATCATCATGACCATCACTCCTGCTGCTACCAGCACTGGTAATTAAATTCTATTCTGCACAACATCTGTATCATAAAATATAACCGTCATCACCATGCCAACACTGCTAACACCACGAGTATCACCACCATTACAGCCATAAACTATTCCGTCATCATCTTTACCATCATCATAATCACAGCAGCCGCCACAGCCACCACCATCATCATCATCATCACCACCATCATCATCATCACCATCATCATCATCACCATCATCATCACCACCATCATCACCATCATCATCATCACCATCATCATCACCATCATCATCACCATCATCATCACCACCATCATCATCATCGCCTAACCCGCACCTCTGTTGAGCGCGGTTGGCTACGTACGGTCCGAAAGAAGTTCAACATACACACATCATCGCCACCACCATCATCACCATCACCACCATGACCATCTGATAACATCCATCTCCTCGACCATCACCATCCCACCTACACATGGACACACACAGCGATTGACTTTGCGCGATCGGCGATTTCTGTTCTTGACCCCTCCCTCTCCCATCCCGCACCCCCTGCCCCCCCCACAGCTACTTTGACAGGCGATACGCGCGGCTGAACCCTGCGGGGGGCAACGCTGTGGGGTCCGTGACCCCCACCGCCCCCCCCTCGGGTTCCTTCACCCTCCACGCGCCTTCGAGGGGGTCCTACTCCAGGGCGGGGTCCCGGGACTGGCGAAAGGGGATCAGCCGATTTGTCAGGAAGGTGTAAAGGGGTCCTAGGGGGTACAAGGGGATTCTGTGTAGGTTTGAGGGGTCGATTGGTGTTGAGGGGGCCCAGGTAGAGCGAGTGAAGGACGATGGCTCGCTCGGCTCTCGGCCAGTGGTGGGGAATTCCACATTCCCACGGCGAGTGCCAGTCTATCCACCAATTCGTGAGTCATGCTCGGTTAGGATCATAATCCTGATAACGATGGTTATTTTCATTTTTTTAAATGAAGCCCATTTTTGAATGGGATTAATTTATCGCCGAATATTTTCTCCCGGCTCTCTGGTAGACTGTATGTTGAAATTCTTTCGCGCCGTACGTAGCCAACCGTGCTCATGAAGTGGAAGGCGACTATTCGCAAGAAGACCTCACAGCGATGAGGTGTACTGGATGTGGCGTGCTGCGTGCCCACGTATTTCCCGGTCGAAGTGAATCCCTGATGATGATGAGTGCGTGACTTCACGCTCGCTATTGCTGCACAATCTGACGCTGGCAGCGATTGTGACTGCCATTCGCTTTGACCGCCATCCTCGTACCTGCTCCGTTGAACCACCGGTCGTGTGTGAAGTCTTAAGGCGCCCGGGCTTTGCAAGGTCTCGCAGCCACTGCTGTTGGAAGGCCAATCCGCTTGATGGAGCTCTTGAGAGAGGTCCGTAATGCGGGTGCTTTTTGGGTTAGATCGTGTAAGCGACGTCATCACATATTTTATTTATTTCACCTTTACTTCACCAGGTAAGGAACCCTTGAGGTTAAACACCTCTTTTGCGAGCGGACCTGGCAAGAAAAAGGAAGGAAACAGGAGGACTTCTCCACAAATCTGTCGCCTGATGAAGCTGGTTGTAATATCTGGCGAAACGTCGTACTCAGATTGTAAATGTCGTGGCTTGGCTCCCCTAAAAACTCCGGTGTGCTGCACAAGTAACAAATTGGCACGTTCTGTTTACGTGACCAACTTTACTAATTGGTTGTGTCAGGTGGTGGCGGGTTTAACGACACATTATATATGTACGCGATCTAACCCAAGAAAACTCTTGTATTCTGGGTGATATAGGCCGCGAAAGCCTCCCACGTGTTAAACTGCCTATCCCCGCGACCTGTCGATCGAGCAGCCAGGTAACCCACTCACACTGCTGGGTGGACGAGGCGGGGGACGAGCCGGGGAGAGTTTAGAAGCTTGCTGTAACACCCCCCCCCCCCCTCTCGTGGTTTCAAATGCCGTGCCGGGAGCTGGAATCGATCCGGCGTCCCATTAAAATTGTCGTGTCCCATGATCGCTTCGGGCGTCATCACGCACGAGAAGAGTTCGTGACACGATGACCACGTGTGTTTTTTCGAGTGTGAGAGAGAGAAAGACGTTGATTGGTCGTTGTTGTTGCGGTGGCTGAACGTCGAAGGCGGTGCCGCCCACGTGTTGATCAATCCAACAACGAAACATATTCGTGCAATCGTGGGCCAAGTGCTTCGTGACTCCGAGTGGCGGGTGGCAGCTGCCAATGCAACTCTGTACCACCCGTGACGCATCGCGGGACGGGGTGGGGTAGAGGTCATGTGTTGAGCGTGGCGGTCGCCCATCCAATAATTATCCAGGCTCAAACCTGCTTAGCTTCCGAACCTGTGTAACCAACTCCACGTTGGACTCCTCGCGTGGGCATAAAGACCCCCCGTATAGCCTTAACAGACTGTAGGGGCAAGTGCTGTTAGCGAGCACCTATGAAGGCCGGAACGGTACACGAGGGGGTGGGTGGCCAGCACCACGCCCGACCGCCTTTGTCTCCCTAGTGGCGATGTTTACACACCGCACCAGGTACTCATTTCAGGCTGAGTCGACCTAGGGGAGGCCCACGACCGGTTCAGATAATCGTCACTGGGTGTTGGCCGTGAGCGGGAATCGAACCCGGGTCACCAGGTTCATAGCGCAGCGCGCTAACCGCTACACCACCGCTCCCCACTCATTGACACGAACTTGCGCGTCGCAACGCATTCTTGCAGAGGCCGTTCTCTCAACGCGCACGGACATTGATGCACAACAAGTCACGTGCAGAGAGAGGCTCTAGCGCGATTTTATTGTCGCGTTGTGCAGGTACAATAATGATGAATAATGCCGATCAATAATATCGATGCTGATCAGTAATGGTGATCAATAATACCGATGCTGATCAACATTGGTGATCAATAACAATGGATCGGGCATCGCGACACGCTCCCGGCGAGTTTGATTATTACTGGTACAATTATTAGTGTTTTGCTGTTAAAAGTACATTTATTTAAAAATAATAATAGACAGATAATTACAAAATTGCATAACATTTTAACTTACATTCCGACTCTCGTCCCCCCCTTTTGAAATTCATTAACACACACACTGGATGTGATGTGCAGAGGAGTGTTGCCAGTTCAGGTGGGTTACCTGTGTTGCCTGTACAGGTGAGTGCTATGCAGGTATGGGGGGAGTCACCTGATATGATGACACGCCGTGACCCCGGCTGCCCACCTCCCCAACCCCACTAATGCTGCCCTTCCCAATGCCGACGACCCCCACCACTGCCTATCTGTTGCTGCCCACCGTGATCCTTTGCTGCCTTCCCCCCCAACCCCTCTACTGCTGCCCTTCACAATGCCCACTGCCCCCGAAGGCAAATCCGTTTCTATGTAAATAGGAGACGTTGGCTGCGTCGAGCGGTGCTGCGCTCTGCGCGGGGATTCTGTGTCCCGCTTATTTCGTGGTCACTGGTCACCAGGGCCAAGTCCACTGCTCAACTCGATGAGGCTTTCGTTCAACGAGTCGTGGCTGAAATCCAGATCCGAACCCGTAATGACGATGATCTCAAAGGGGTGGGCCCGGCTTCTCCGACAAGCCAGGAACCACCAGGTCACCTCCCGGTTGTGCTTTAATCTTTGATTTTACGCCCATACTGGATCCTCCTTGAACCAACCCAGAGACGCACACGTCCTCCTGCTGCTCCGCCTCCTCCTCGTCTTGGCTCCACATTAACATTGGTCTACAATCTCTCAAATCTTCCCGCGACCTTCCCGTGCCTTCCGTCACTTGCGTAAACATTCCATCCTCCTAATTCATAGCCGCCACCGCCACCGCCGCCGTCGCTGCGCGTCCACGCGGAGTCGCGTACATTCAGAGTCGAGGCCCGGCGAGGCCTCTCAAGGCCTCGCTCGCCTACAATTCAAACGTTTCCGGTGAATGAGTCTAAGGGGGGTCAAAGTGACATTCTGCCACGAAGACAGCCGATCGCTTTTCTGGATTTGTTTCCCCGTTGTTGGTGATTGACACATCGGGACAATTTTGCCGAAGTTCCGACTGGAACATTCGGCAACACGGTGGGAATCCGTCCCAAAAGTGTTTTTTGGGTACCAGGCAGTGCTCATCTCGCCCGTTTGGTGGCCCGGAGTCAGACATGGAAATTCCACATTCTTAATGGCAAGGGCGAGTATCAAAACAATAACCATACATTGCGTATAAAGCAGAAAACATTAGTACAAACGTTTGACAGCAGCTTGCTCGTGGAAATGCAAACGCGAAGGCGAGATCGAGAGAGAAATAAAAACAGTGATTTGCATCTTTCTGGGAAATGATTGCGGCGTCAGAAATGATGGCGGAGGGCGCGGGGTTAAAGGTCACCGTGAGCGCTAGCCGGCGCAAGCGGTCGCTTTTGAGAGTTGTCGTTGCTAAGGAACTGGGACTTCGATGACATCGGTGAGCTAATAAATAAAAAACCCAACAATACTCGCGGGATGAGACAAAATCTATCGGATGAGATGAACGTTGTAAAAAACGTAACTTTAAATAAAAATAAAAAATAGCAACAACGGTGATGATGATGCCACAAATTAATGACGTCAAGATTTTCACAACGGTGCTCCCAGGGCAGGGCAGGGAAAGGTCACCGATTCGTCAGCGTCGACGTCCGGCTCCCGTCGTGAACTCAACAGCCGTCTGCTCCGGATGTCGATGGTTACATTTACCTATTTAATTATCGATTTTAGTTTTGCTGCTCGCGCTCAGTCGAGGCCGAGGGCCTCGGCGCGCTCGCCCTCCGAGGCGCCGGAGTCTCTCTGCCGGACGATGCCGGAATCCTCCGACCCTTCCTCGAGCGGATCCCGCCCGGAAATCCGGGACTCCGACTCCGGAACGCCGAGCGCGTCCAGCTCCTTCCGGATCGACTTCGGAACCAACTCCTTGTCGGCGCTCTGCTGTTGCTGCTGCTGCTTGGACTGCGCCGTCTCATCCCCGGCGTGCTCCCCCCGGCTCGCGCCGTTCGCGAGTGCCGGCTCGCCCGATCCCGCCGAGTCGCGGTCCGGACTGCCCGAGTAATCCCAGAAGGAATTCCCGAAGGAGCGCTGCGTCGGCTCCTCCTGTAGGAACAGCAGGCGCATCTCGGCCGAGCAGGAGAAGGGGTCTTCATCGTCGTCATGGTCGTGGTGGTGGTGGTCGTCGATGTTGTTGTTGTTGTTGTCGTCTCCGTCGTCGGTGGTGGTGGTGGCGGTGTGGTGGTCGTGGTGGTGGAGCTCCGTGGCGGAGCTGTTGCTGGTGTTGCTGGTGGCGCTGGGCGGCACCATCATGTCGTGCGTCGTCTTGAGGGCGCGAGGGACGCGCTTGCGAGCGGGCGGACGGTGGCGGCGGCTCCAACCGGGGGAAGGTGTCGGAGGCGGCCCTGGCAGGGGTCAAAGGGCAGGGCCGTAGGCAGGGCGTGACACTCGCACCCACATCACACACACGGCACACGCACGCTCCACGTACACACCACACACTCCACGTACACCCACATGCATACGTGTGCACACAAAGTACACGCACGTACATTCGTACACGAAAAGTCCAAGCACTTGCGCGCGCACACACACACACACACACGTGCGTGTGCAGACGTGCTGGCACTGCACAGATAAACACTCGTGTGCGTCAGCCCGTGCGGTGGACCAGTGGCTCGTGGGTAGGATCGACCGCAGAGATTTTTCCAGGGATGAATTTCGAGTTGGATCGGTGAACCGCGCTGATGGAGGAGGGTGGATTGAAACGCCGGTTGCTGGCCGCTTGGTGTTTTTGGTGTTTTTGGATCTTTTGAGCCCGGCCAGCCATCTCAGTCAGTCAATACATGGCACCTGGTTGGTTCTGTCCCGTGACCTGCCAGCGGGCGTTCGACGCTTGACGTGGCCTTAAAGTGCACCTAGCCTGGCACAAGCGCTGTGGTTGCGTCACCGTCAATTAGTGGTGAATGGCGGTTGTTGTTGTATATACATACAGAAATCTTTGTCTTTTTTAGCCTTAACAAATTGTTGGGGTAAGTGCTGTTAGTGAGCACATGAAGGCCGGCATGGCACATGAGGGGGTCGGTGGCCAGCACCACGCCCGGCTGCCTTTGTCTCCCAGTGGCGATGTTGACACACCGCACCAGGTACTCATTTGAGGCCGAGGCGACCTAGGGGAGGCTCAGGACCGGTTCAGATAATCGTCAACGGTGTGGGTGGCCATGAGCGGGAATCAAACTCCGGCCGCTACACCACCGCGCACACACACACGCGCACACACACACGCGCACACACACGCGCACACACACACGCACCCCTGTTGCGTGTGCGCGATCGCTCACCTGCGCGCCAGGTGAGGAGCCGCCGCCATCGCCATCGCCGGGGCGGTGCTCCACGCGCCGCCCCCGCGTCCCGCTGCTCCGCCGCCGCGTCCCACGCGTCGCTCGGCCAACGCTCGGCGGCTCCCAGCGCCGTCCAGGTGGCGCGCCCCCCGCTCCCCGGGGTGGGGGGGCCCCGCTCTTCCTCCCGGGGAACGGGGGGGGGCCCCGGTGCCGCCACCCCCGGCCCCACCCCGGCCGCCGCCGACACCCCGACGACAGGGGTGCTAACCGTGACGTGCCTACCCTTGGGCATCGGGGACGCTGAGAAACTGGCGTTCTCAAAGAGGCTCTGATCGACTGCGGAGGAGGAGGAGGAGACACACGGGAACACGGGGTCACGATCATAGTAAGAGCAGCGATGTTTAAGCGTGTCATCATCGTTCGTGCATATTGCTTCTCACAATCGCCGACAAACCACAGGCACGAGCTGTCGAAGGCAGCAGCAGCAGCAGCCAGGCAGTGACGAGCGGCGCTATCGACAATTGCCCAAGCGCCGCGCGTCCTCTGTTTGTTAAAGATGCGCATTGCGTCGTTGCCTTTTACGCACAAGGCGATGACGACGAGCGGGCCGGTGAACGATTGCCATCGCTGCGACGAGAAAATGGAACGGAACCGTGGGGCAAGCAGGGAAGGCTGCACGGGGAACGGCTATGAGCGAGCGGCGTGCTGACGGGACGAGATGAAATGTGACGACGATTCACAGATGACGACAAAGACGACGACGATGATGATGATGATGATAGGGACAAGGGACTCGTAAGCCGGGTCCACACCAGGCTGATCAGTTGCGCAAGTTGATTGCATGCAACCGAATCCCAACTTGGGTTGCACACAACTGATTCGCAGCTCGGTCACTCGCAACTGAATCTCAATTGGGTTGCATGCGAATACATTTATTGCATTTGGATGTCCCTGCAACCAGAGGCCAAGTGGCGTGACGATGTCAGGAGCGTGCCGGTTATACCCAGTGGACGTGGCGCAAAGTCTGCACAGCGACGGCAGGCAAAACGGAACAGAATGAGAGCGAACCGCCGCGGCCATGCGATACCGAGAGGGGCCCTGGGACGCGGCCCGCTGACACGAAACGTCGGACTTCCTTACCTTGGCGCTCGGCTCGGCTCCACAATGGAAAGCACAAGGAGGAAACAAATAGTTTTGTTGGTTCAGAAAAAGTCATCAATTGCCCTCACCTGCCCCCTCGAGCCCCCAGATCCTCATCCCTGCTCTGCGACCCCTGCTGCCCCCCCACCCCTGCCCCCCCCCTTAGGGTCCCTGCCGCCCCCCACCCCTGCCCCCCCCTTAGGGTCCCTGTGGTCCCCACCCCTGCCCCCCCCGTAGGGTCCCTGTGGTCCCCAGGCCTTGCTCCAACCCTCGGGCCGGAACTCAAACAAATCCTTCCTGCTCAAAACGAGCGTCGAGTCGGTGGGTGGCCCAACTCTTGTTTATGGCCCCCAGCCAGTGGTGGAAATTCCACATTCCCCCAACAGAGCGGCACTTGTTTGACGGACCCCGGAGGGACGTTTGTCTGCGTGGACCCCGCGAGCCCCGCGCACGACGAGCGATGTGGCGAGTACGCGGCGTCCCTCGACCCCCTGGCGACCGCTGTGAGAATCGACGCTGAACGCTCCGGTCAAGGCCTTGCTGCTGACGCGGCAGCGTCTTTATTCGGTGACAGTCGCGGACGCACGGCTCGGCCGACGGGAACTGCGCTCGAGTGCGGCTGTGGCCACCGCGGCGCCGAGTTGAGTCCGGCGTTAGCCGTCGGCGGAGACGTCCGCTCGAGTTGCGCCGCTCGTTCGTTGTTTTTGTTGCGCAAATGCAAACCGCCCGCGGGGGAAGAGAACCACCGGAGATGAAGCCTATCCAGAGATCCTGGTCGCTTCCAAAATATTAAGATATATATACTGTGTATGTTTTTGTCACAAGCGTCCCGCACTCACTTCAAAATTGGCCACTGAAATGTATCCCTGCCGCGCAGTAATGTTTCCGCGTGTATTTTGTTGTTGTTTGGTCTCGTTCACAAGGTCGAGCGGACGACCGCATTAACGCCGAAGCCTTCACGAACCCTGCAGCCTGACCTCGTGTGAACGGGGGATCGGGGGGGGGGGGTGGTGGGGGGGCAGTCAATGTTCAACAAACTCTGAACGAACCTCGGCACTTAACTTGTTCCTGTTAATGGTTCATGGCCATTTGTCACACTGGAAAATGTTGACGAAAAATCGCCGCCCGCTGTTAAAAACGTTGCACCGATGAAAATAATTTAGAAGGGTGAGCTGAGGGGAGGGGGGGTGGTCAACTTCATCCTGCCCCCCCCCACACACCACGGAGTTGCCCTCCACCAGCCCACCAGTCTGTACCGCAGGTGAGGTACCACACTCTCTCCAGAAAGTGGCGCCATCAACCGTCGCCACGAACGCGGTCGAAATCTTTGGTTCCGGTTTTCCTTCTGGCTACTGTTGTTGTGGATGACCTCGGTCGGTGCACAGCTCCTGAATCAACACCACGGGGTACGTGCGGATCCTTCCGGGTGGGTATCGCTCGCCGCCGACGTTAGCCGTGGACGCGAATGAAACTTGGCCGGCGGGGGGTTCGTTGGCGCGGCGCTCTTACAGACGGGCTGCGCGTGCAATTTCAGTGGCCAATATCAAATGTTACGACGTACACGGAGATCCCAAGTACACATCTACACATCGATACCGCGCGTGTACGATGCCCCCGCACGCGGGGCGCCGTCTCTTCCGCACGGGCTGCAGAGAGACGGCGCCCGTCGCTGTCAAGTGCACTTGTATAGCGTGAGACGGACACCTAGCCTGGCACCTCCGTCACGAGGAATGGGGGTCACAGCCGGAGA
This sequence comes from Lethenteron reissneri, assembly GCF_015708825.2. Taxonomy (NCBI): domain Eukaryota; kingdom Metazoa; phylum Chordata; class Hyperoartia; order Petromyzontiformes; family Petromyzontidae; genus Lethenteron; species Lethenteron reissneri. The sequence goes on from NC_083790.1 coordinate 1,042,557, forward strand.
GTGGTGGGGGGGGGGGGGGGTGAGCAGCACCGCACGGCACCCGACGGATAGCAGCACAGCAAGGGGGATTGAATCCACCTGTGCGGGGCTTTGAGTGTCATGCCCTGAACGGCGACTGACAATTCACGACGGGCGATCGGTGCGGCAGCGGGAGGAGGAGTGGGTGGGGTTGCCACCACCAATCCGGGACGTATCCTAACCAGCAGCAAACCCCCACACCAGCGGAAGAGCGGAGAGCTGCTCGTGGCTCCGTCGTCTTGAGTGAGCCGTGTAACATCACAATTATTATTATAATCACGCAACGGACCAAAAGCCGGGGAGACTTTTCGCTTCAGAGATGTCCCAGGGCAGCAGCTGCCTCCCCAACGAAGAGAACGATCCTGGGAAAACCAGGACGGGTTGCAACCCCCCCCGCCGCCCCCGTACTTCGGGCGTGGTGGGTATTGTGATGGCGAGGGTGTGCGCTGCGGTCGCTGCGGTGTCGCTGCGGTGTCGCTGCGGTGTCGCTGCGGTGTCGCGTGGAACCGCTCGGGGGGCCTCGAGCCGCGCACATCTTTAGCCGTTCTCGTTCACGCGACGCGTACAGCGAAACAACACGTTTAGCCCGGAGTACTGGCGTCATTCCAGAGTGAAACTCGCGTGTTACTGGCGTCATATCGGATTCATACTGGCATCATTCCGGCATCATATTCATTCGTCATACTGGCAAAACACTCGCGTAATGCTGCCGTAATATCAGCATCATACTCGCGGCTTACTGGCAATAGTGATAACAGTGAATGTCCAATTAATGGACGAGCTATTTGAAGAAATGGGTAAATAATTTAAGTGAAACTAAGTACGTTATTTTTATTAATGAATAGTGAAATTAAACCATTCAAGTGGTTTCCTGCTCATACGGTCATGGGGGATGAGGTTGGGGGGTGGCGGACCAGTGGTGACAATTCCACATTCTTATGGCAGGGATTAGCCGTTCCATAGGCCAAGCACCAGTTGACTTCACGCATCGTAGTACTCGTTTTATCCACCCCAGGGGGATGAGTCAATCAATGCCCGACTTGACCTGCATGTGAACTCGCTACTCTCCGCTTGCGAGCGAAGCGAGTCTTAGCCGCGGGTTCTAACATAACCGTGGGTAAAGGGGCAGCCCTGCAATTGCTCACTTGTGCCAATTGTGGGTGGAAGGGCCTCCACCGGGGGGGAGCTCCAGAGAGCCTCGCTCTTCACAGGGTGCTTGGCCTACTCTTCCACACTGTTCCAGACGTTTTAGAAGAGGTGGGAGTGCCCACACTTTGCCCCACCACACACACGACCTGCCGATCATGGGCTAACTTGTGGTGAACCCGCTTACACCGCTGGGCGGAACAAAGGCGGTTGGGCGGGGTGGGGGGAAGATTGAATCGACCGACGACTTCTGGATCGCCAGTCCAGCAGCGCGCTGCTGACCGTTACAGCACGGCAGCGTCCCCGACAAAAAGACACCGAAAATAAACAACAATAACAACAATAGCAACAACAGTAACGACAATAGTAAAATACGAGTGGTGAAATTATATCACAAGACACCGCAAGCGGCCAGTGGCTACACGATGACTGGCTTGTTTCTCACGGCTTCTCCACAGCCTAGGCCGTGACCCTGACGCCCAGCTGCCTAAGCCAGGCCGAGCATCGCCTCGGCTAACTCCGTCCCCACCTCGTCGCCCTCCTCCCCCTCCTCGTCATCGTCGTCGTCATCGTTGTCGTCGTCGTCCTCGCTGGAGTCGCTCTCGAGGGCCGATGCCGGACTCCTGGCCGTGCAGCATCTCGAGCGAGAAGCAGCGGCACACGGCCGGGTCCCAGCCCATGCGGGGCCCAGCGGGAAGCTGAACCTCTCGGGCCGCGAGCCGCCACCGCCGCCCCTCCTGCCCACGGCGGGTGGCGGACCGACCCAACTCCGTCGCGTGCGTGGCACCCGAGCGCCACCTCCGGCCCATGCCATTCTCGTGCGCGACCCCGTTCTGCACGGGAGCCTCCTCCTCTTCCTCGCCATCCGCCGGGAGGCGTTCCCTCGCGTCGCCCCTCGCGCGCGACCCCTCCCCTCGCGCCGCGACGCCTCGGCACCGCCCGGCGAACCGTCGCCGGCGCCGGACCGCCCCGCGGGCGACCCCTCGCCCGTCCCCCTCGGTGGCGGCGACGACGGCGGCGACCGCGGCCCTCGGGCCGTCTCCTCTCGGCACGCCGGCGGATCGGCGCCGCTAGGCGGCCGCCGCGGGGCGATTCCGACCGGCGCCGCGACCGCGTCCGCGGCGACGGGCGTCGCGTTATTAACGGCGGCGGCGACGGCGAGGGCGCACGGGTCGAATCGCCGGTCGGCGTCGCTCCGAGCGGGCCGCGTACCTGCGAGGCGGAGGCCGAAGCCGTCGTCGTCGCCGCCGCCGACGGCGTCCCGGCCGCCGGCGACGACGGGGGAGAGGCCGACGTCGGCCGGCCGCGGCGTGCACGGCCCGCACAGTAGCAAGGCCGGCTGGGGCGGCGAGCTCACCGCTGTGGCCCACGACACGTCGGTCACACTCAGCCGGCTGGCACCTGGGGGTGGGGGTGGGAGGGGATTTTGGTTAATCCCGAAGATGCCACGGTGGCGGTGGTGGGGGAGGTGTTGTAGATGTCAGAGGTTGTGGTGGTTGTGATGGTCGTGGCGGTGATGGTGATGACACCGGTGATGTTGGTGATTGTCTTGAGAGAAGTCGGACTTGACCTCCCCCCAGCTACTGGGCCCCATCGCAAAGCGTGGCCGCGATGATGACAGTGAACACGGTTTCTCTTTCTGATGGTTGTTACGCTGATGATCGTTGCATTCATATCGGCGATAATAGCAGTGGAGATGGCGATGACCGTGGAGATTACAACAATGACATTTATCTCCCTGGTGGAGCAGACATTGGTGGATATGATGATGGTGTTAGGGGTTGTGATGCCGTACTGCCGGTGTGCTGGGCCAGGCTGATCTCCAGGCCCTGGATCTCTTTGACGAGGGCGCTCACGTGACCCAGAAGGTCGCGGTTCTGCAGCAGCAGCTGGTGCGTGCGGGCCTGTGCCTCCATGCGCGCCGCGCACTCGGCACTCAGCTGGTCCTTGAGCAGCTGCACCTGCGGCCAGAACAACGTCATCGTCGTTAAAGTCTTCATCATCATCGTTGTCAGTCATCGTCGTCATCATCGCGACTGCCGGCCCCCTTCCCGTCTCGCCGCGTCCTGCACAAGGCCCCCGCGGCGCTCCCTCGTCCGGGCGGTCCGCGCGCCACGACGCCGCCCGCCCTGGCACGCGCAGCGGCAGAGCCGGAGACCCCGGGGAACGCCGGGCACAGCGCCGTGCACGAGCGGGCGGCACTCGGAGCTGCCACATCCCGGCCTCGCAGCCTCGCGCCTACAACACCCGGCAAGCCCCCCGCTCGTCTAGATTACCAAACCCAAGCACTTGACCCCGCTTTGCTCAGGGATTCAAGGGCGGTGGTGGTGAGTCGGTGCGGTGGTGGTGCCGGTGGTGCGGTGGTGGTGCGGTGGTGGTGCGGTGGTGGTAGCCGGTTACCTGCGCCACGGCCACCTGCGTCTGCTGCTGTTGCTGCAGCAGCTGCTGCTGCAGCAGCTGGATCTGGTGGTGCGTGGAGAGGGGCATGCTGGGAGAAGAGCCCATGCCCAGGTGCGGAGGAGACGCCGCTTGGGGAGAGGCCGGTGGGAGGCCCTGTGGCCACATCGCATGGAGCGGGGAGCCGGTGGGGGTTGGGGGGGGTCGGGAAGGGGAGACGGTACGGGAGAGAGGGGGGGGCAATAAGTACGTTAGCCTTGAGCACTATCACCATCATCATTTGGTTCTCCAGTTTGATCACCATCATCATCGCAATCATCTTTACCTCGACCGTGATCACAATCTCGATCCTTAACATTGTCAACAATATCTTCAGCATCACAACGATGATGACCAATACCGTGACACGAGGCACATCATTGTCATGATGTGCTTCTTAACCGAATCGATGAATTCCAACGCTCCCCACGCTCCGTGCCACCTGTGCCGGCGTCTGTGCGTGCGGCTCCGTCGTGTCCAGGTCGGTGAGCCCCGGCCGCCGTGCCGGCTCGGCGAGCCCCGCGGGCGAGGGGCCGTCCTCGGCATCGATGTCCGTCTCCACTGCCTCCCCGGCCGGCACGAGCGCGGCCGTGCCGTTAGCTGCGAGTGCCGATACGGTCATCGCTACTGCCACCATCACCACCACCGTCACCACCGTCACCACCGTCACCACCATCACCACCACCGCCACCATCACCACCACGACTACCATACTGCTACCATCACCACCACCGTCACCACCATCACCACCATTACCACCACCATCACCACCAC